>NW_027222395.1:6060606-6363636 GCF_041296265.1 Equus caballus
GCCGAGTTGTTCTGGCGTGTCCAGCAGGTGTTTCCGGTCTTTCCGGCAGGTGGTTCTGGCGTGTCCGGCACGAGGTTCTGGCACGTCTGAGAGTTGGTTCCGGCGTGCCCGACAGGTGATTCCGGAGTGTCCGCCACGTGGTTCTGGCGTACCCGGCAGGTGATTTTGGCGTGTCTGGCAGGTGTTTCTTGCAAGTCGAGCATGTGGCTCAGGCATGATCAGCAGGTGCTTCCGGCCTGTCCGGCACGTGGTTCTGGTGTGTCTGAGAGCTGGTTCTGGCATGTCCGGCAGATTATTCCGGAGTGTCCACCAAGTGGTTGTGGCATACCCGGCAGGTGATTTTAGCGTGTCACGTAAGTGGTTCCGGCGAGTCGAGTTGGTGGTTCCGGCGTGCTCGGCAGGTGGTTCAGGCGGGTCTGGCAGGTGGTTTCGGTCTGTTCGGTGTGTGGTTCCGGCATCTCAGGCACATGGTTCTGGCACGTCTGAGAGGTGGTTCTGGCCGGCCCGACAGGTGTTTCCATGGTGTCCGCCAAGTGGTTCTGGCATAGCAGGCAGGTGACGTTGGCGTGACCGGCAGGTGGTTCCAGCCAGCCCGGCAGGTGATTCCGAAGTTTTCACCAAATGGGTGTGGCGTAGCCGGAATCTGATTTTTGCATGTCCAGCAGGTGGTTTTGGCGAGTCGAGCAGGTGGTTCTGGCGTGCTCGGCAGGTGCTTCCGGTGTCATTGGCATGTGGTTCCGGCATGTCTGAGAGGTGGTTCCGCCATGCCCGGCAGGTGATTCCGGAGTGTTCGCCAAGTGGTTCTGGCGTAGCCGGCAGGTGATTTTGCATGTCCGGCAATGGTTCCGGCGAGTCTAGCCGGTGGTTCCGGCATGTCCGGCAGGTGGTTCCGGCATGCCCGGCAGGTGATTCCGGAGTGTCCGGCATGTGGTTCTGGCACCTCTGAGAGGTGGTTCCGGCATGCCCGGCAGGTGATACCGGAGTGTTCGCCAAGTTGTTCTGGCGTAGCCGGCAGGTGATTTTGCATCTCCGGCAATTGTTCCGTCGAGTCGAGCCGGTGGTTCCGGCATGTCCGGCAGGTGGTTCCGGCATGCCCGGCAGGTGATTCCGGAGTGTTCGCCAAGTGGTTCTGGCGTAGCCGGCAGGTCATGTTGCATGTCCAGCGGTGGTTCCGGCGAGTCGAGCCTGTGGTTCCGGCGTAGCCGGCAGTTGCTCTTGGCGTGTCCACTATGTGGTTCTGGGGAGTGGATCAGCTGTTTGCGGCATACTCGGCAAGTGGTACCGGCGTGTCCAGAACATGGTTCTGGCAAGTCTCAGAGGTGATTCCGGCACGCCCGACAGGTGATTCCGGAGCGTCCGCCAAGTGTTTCTGGCGTACCCGGCAGGTGATTTTGGCATGTCCGACAGGTGTTTCTTGCGAGTCGAGCAGGTGGCTCAGGCATCCTCAGCTGGTGCTTCCGGCGTCTCTGGCACGTGGTTCTGGTGTGTCTGAGAGCTGGTTCTGGCATCTCCGGCAGATGATTCCGGAGTGTCCACCTAGTGGTTCGGGCATACCTGGCAGGTGATTTTGGCGTGTCAGGAAGGTGGTTCCGGCTAGTTGAGCAGGTGGATCAGGCGTGCTCGCCAGGGGGTTCATGCGGGTCTGGCAGGTGGTTTCGGTCTGTTCGGGGAGTGGTTCCGGCATCTCAGGCACATGGTTCTGGCACGTCTGAGAGGTGGTTCCGGCCGGCCGGAGAGGTGTTTCCGGAGTGTCCGCCAAGTGGTTCTGGCGTAGGTGAAAGGCGACGTTGGCGTGACCGGTAGGTGGTTCCAGCCAGCCCGGCAGGTGATTCCAGAGTGTGTGCCATGTGGTTCTGGCGTAGCTGGCAGGTGATTTTGGCGTGTCCAGCAGGTGGTTCCGGCGAGATCGGCAGGTGGTACCAGCGTGTCCGGAACATGGTTCTGGCACGGCTGAGAGATGGTTCCGTCATGCCCGGCAGGTGAATCCGGAGTGTCCGGCATGTGGTTCTGGCACCTCTGAGATGTGGTTCCCCCATGCCCGGCAGGTGATTCCGGAGTGTTCGGCATGTGGTTCTGGCACCTCTGAGATGTGGTTCCGGCATGCCCGGCAGGTGGTTCCGGAGTGCCCGCCAAGTGGTTCTGGCGTAGCTGAAAGGTGATGTTGGCGTGACCTGCAGGTGGTTCCAGCCAGACCCACAGCTGATTCCGAAGTGTCTGCCGAGTGGTTCTGGCGTAGCCGGCAGGTGATTTTGGGGTGTCCAGCAGGTGTTTCCGGCTAGCTCGGCAGGTGGTACCGGCGTGTCCGGAACATGGTTCTGGCACGTCTGAGAGATGGTTCTGGCATGCCCGGCAGGTGATTCCGGAGTGTCCGGCATGTCGTTATGGCACCTCTGAGAGGTGGTCCCTGCCGGCTCGACAGGTGTTTCCGGAGTGTCTGCCAACTGGTTCTGGCGTAGCTGAAAGGTGATGTTGGCATGACCGGCAGGTGGTTCCAGCCAGCCCGGCAGGAGATTCCGGAGTGTCTGCCGAGTGGTTCTGGCGTAGCTGGCAGGTGATTTTGGCGTGTCCAGCGGGTGGTTTTGGCGAGTCGAGCAGGTGGTTCTGGCGTGCTCGGCAGGTGCTTCCGGGGTCATTGGCATGTGGTTCCGGCATGTCTGAGAGGTGGTTCCGCCATGCCCGGCAGGTGATTCCGGAGTGTTCCCCAAGTGGTTCAGGCATAGCCGGCAGGTGATTTTACATGTCCGGCAATGGTTCCGGCGAGTCGAGCCGGTGGTTCCGGCATGTCCGGCAGGTGAATTCGGCATGTCCAGCAGGTGGTTCCAGCATGCCCGGCAGGTGATTCCGGAGTGTCCGGCATGTGGTTCTGGCACCTCTGAGAGGTGGTTCCGGCATGCCCGGCAGGTGATACCGGAGTCTTCGGCATTTGGTTCTGGCACCTCTGAGAGGTGGTTCCGGAATGCCTGGCCTGTGATTCCGGAGTGTCTGCCGAGTGGTTCTGGCGTAGCCGGCAGTTGATTTTGGCGTGTCCACTAGGTGGTTCTGGGGAGTGGATCAGCTGGTTCCGGCTTACTCGGCAGGTGGTACCGGCGTGTCCGGAACATGGTTCTGGCACCTCTGAGAGGTGGTTCCGGCATGCCAGGCAGGTGATTCCGGAGTGTCCGGCATGTGGTTCTGGCACCTCTGAGAGGTGGTTGCGACATGCCCGGCAGGTGGTTCCTGAGTGTCTGCCGTGTGGTTCTGGCGTAGCTGGCAGGTGATTTTGGTGTGTTCAACAGATGGTTCGGGCGAGCTCAGCAGGTGGTACCAGCGTGTCCGGAACATGGTTCTGGCACGTCTGAGAGATGGTTCCGGCATGCCAGGCAGGTGATTCCTGAGTGTCCGGCATATGGTTCTTGCACCTCTGAGAGGTGGTTCCGGCATGCCCGGCAGGTGGTTCCGGAGTGTCTGCCGAGTGGTTCTGGCGTAGTCGGCAGGTGATTCTGGCGTGTCCAGCAGGTGGTTCAGGGGAGTGGATCAGGTGGTTCCGGCAGACTCGGCAGGTGGTACCGGCATGTCCGGATCATGGTTCTGGCAAGTCTGAGAGGTGGTTCCGGCATGACCGACAGGTGATTCCGGAGTGTTCGCCAACTGGTTCTGGCGTAGCCGGCAGGTCATTTTGTTTGTCCGGCTGTGGTTCCGGCGAGTCGAGCCGGTCGTTCCGGCATGTCAGGCAGGTGATTCCGGCATGTCCAGCAGGTGTTCCGGCATGCACGGCAGGGGATTCCGGAGTGTCCGGCATGTGGTTCTGGCACCTCTGAGAGGTGGTTCCGGCATGCCCGGAAGGTGATGCCGGAGTCTCCGGCATTTGGTTCTGGCACCTCTGAGAGGTGGTTCTGGAATGCTTGGCATGTGATTCTCGAGTGTCTGCCAGGTGGTTCTGGCGTAGCCGGCAGTTGATTTTGGCGTGTCCACTAGGTGGTTCTGGGGAGTGGATCAGCTGGTTCTGGCATACTCGGCAGGTGGTACCGGCGTGTCCGGAACATGGTTCTGGCACGTCTGAGAGATGGTTCCGGCATGCCAGGCAGGTGATTCAGCAGTGTCCGGCATGTGGTTCTGTCACCTCTGAGATGTGGGTCCACGATGCCCGGCAGGTGGTTCCGGAGTGTCTGCCGAGTGGTTCTGGCGTAGTCGGCAGGTGATTCTGGTGTGTCCAGCAGGTGGTTCTGGGTAGTGTATCAGGTGGTTCCAGCATACTCGGTAGGTGGTTCTGGCGTGACCGGCACGAGGTTCCGGCATGTCTTAGAGGTGGATCCGCCATGCCCGGCAGGTGATTCCGGAGTGTTCCCCAGTGGTTCAGGCATAGCCGGCAGGTGATTTTGCATGTCCGGCAATGGTTCCGGCGAGTCGAGCCGGTGGTTCCGGCATGACCAGCAGGTGTTTCCGGCATGCCCGGCAGGTGATTCTGGAGCATCCGCCAAGTGTTTCTGGCTACCCGGCAGGTGATTCCGGCATGTCCAGCAGGTGGTTCTGGGGAGTGGGTCAGGTGGTTCCGGCAGGCCCGGCAGGTGATACCGGAGTGTCCGTCATTTGGTCCTGGCACCTCTGAGATGTGGTTCCGGGATGCATGGCGTGTGATTCCGGAGTGTCTGCCAAGTGGTTCTGGCGTGTCCAGCAGGTGATTTTGGCATGTCCGACAGGTGTATCTTGCGAGGGGAGCAGGTGGCTCAGGCATGCTCAACTGGTGCTTCCGGAGTCTCTGGCACGTGGTTCTGGTGTGTCTGAGAGCGGGTTTTGGCATGTCCGGCAGATGATTCCGGAGTGTCCACCAAGTGGTTCTGGTATACCTGGCAGGTGATTTTGGCGTGTCAGGAAGGTGGTTCCGGCTAGTTGAGCAGGTGGATCAGGCGTGCTCGCCATGGGGTTCAGGCGGGTCAGGCAGGAGGTTTCGGTCTGTTCGGGGAGTGGTTCCGGCATCTCAGGCACATGGTTCCGGCACGTCTGAGAGTTGGTTCCGGCCGCCCCGACAGGTTTTTCCGGAGTGTCCGCCAAGTGGTTCTGGCGTAGCTGAAAGGTGATGTTGGCGTGACTGGCAGGGGGTTCCAGCCAGCCCTGCAGGTGATTCCGGAGTGTCTGCCGCGTGGTTCTTGCGTAGCCGGCAGGTGATTTTGGCGTGTCCAGCAGGTGGTTCCGGCGAGCTCGGCAGGTGGTACCGGCGTGTGCGGAACATGGTTCTGGCACGTCTGAGATATGGTTCCGGCATGCCCGGCAGCTGATTCCGGAGTGTCCGGCATGTGGTTCTGCCACCTCTGAGAGGTGGTTCCGGCATGCCCGGCAGGTGGTTCCGGAGTGTCTGCCAAGTGGTTCTGGCGTAGCCGGCAGGTGATTCTGGCGTGTCCAGCAGGTGGTTCTGGGGAGTGGATCAGGTGGTCCGGCATACTCGGCAGGTGGTACCGGCGTGTCCGAAACATGGTTCTGGAAAGTCTGAGAGGTGGTTCCGGAATGCCCGACAGTTGATTCCGGAGTGTTCGCCAAGTGGTTCTGGCGCAGCCGGCAGGTCATTTTGCATGTCCGGCGGTGGTTCCGGCAAGTCGAGCTGGGGCTTCCGGCGTGTCCAGCAGGTGTTTCTGGTCTGTCCGGCAGGTTGTTCTGGCGTGACTGGCACGAGGTTCTGGCACGTCTGAGACCTGGTTCTGGCATGTCCAGCAGATGATTCCGGAGTGTCCACCAAGTGGTTGTGGCATACCCGGCAGGTGATTTTAGCGTGTCAGGTAGGCGGTTCCGGCGAGTCGAGTTGGTGGTTCCGGCGTGCTCGGCAGGTGGTTCAGGCGGGTCTGGCAGGCGGTTTCGGTCTGTTCGGTGTGTGGTTCCGGCATCTCAGGCACATGGTTTTGGCACATCTGATAGGTGGTTCCGGCCAGCCCGACAGGTGTTTCCATGGTCTCCGCCAAGTGGTTCTGGCATAGCTGGCAGGTGATGTTGTCGTGACCGGCAGGTGGTTCCAGCAAGCCCGGCAGGTAATTCCGAAGAGTTCACCAAATGGTTGTGGCGCAGCCGCCAGGTGATTTTGGCATATCCAGCAGGTGGTTTTGGCGAGTCGAGCAGGTGGTTCTGGCATGCTCGGCAGGTGCTTCCGGTGTCATTGGCATGTGGTTCCGGCATGTCTGTGAGGTGGTTCCGCCATGCCCGGCAGGTGATTCTGGAGTGTTTGACAAGGGGTTCTGGCGTAGCCGGCAGGTGATTTTGCATGTCCGGCAATGGTTCCGGCGAGTCGAGCCGGTGGTTCCGGCATGTCCAGCAGGTGGTTCCGGCATGCCCGGCAGGTGATTCCGGCATGCTCGGCAGGTGATCCCGGAGTGTCCGGCATGTGGATCTGGCACCTCTGAGAGGTGGTTCCGGCATTCCCGGCAGGTGATACCGGAGTCTCCGGCATTTGGTTCTGGCACCTCTGAGAGGTGGTTCCGGAATGCCTGGCATGTGATTCCGGAGTGTCTGCCGAGTGGTTCTGGCGTAGCCGGCAGGTGATTTTGCATGTCCAGAAGGTGGTTTTGGCGAGTCGAGCAGGTGGTTCTGGCGTGCTCGGCAGGTGCTTCCGGTGTCATTGGCATGTGGTTCCGGCATGTCTGAGAGGTGGTTCCGCCATGCCAGGCAGGTGATTCTGGAGTGTTCGACAAGGGGTTCTGGCGTAGCCGGCAGGTGATTTTGCATGTCCGGCAATGGTTCCGGCGAGTCGAGCCTGTGGTTCCGGCATGTCCAGCAGGTGGTTCCGGGATGCCCGGCAGGTGATTCCGGCATGCTCGGCAGGTGATCCCGGAGTGTCCGGCATGTGTTTCTGGCATCTCTGAGAGTTGTTTCCGGCATGCCCGGCAGGTGATACCGGAGTCTCCGGCATTTGGTTCTGGCACCTCTGAGAGGTGGTTCCGGCATGCCCGGCAGGTGGTTCCGGAGTGTCTGCCTAGTCGTTCTGGCGTAGTCGGCAGGTGATTCTGGCGTGTCCAGCAGGTGGTTCTGGGGAGTGGATCAGGTGGTTCCGGCATTCTCGGCAGGTGGTACCGGCGTGTCCGGAACATGGTTCTGGCAAGTCTGAGAGGTGGTTCCGGCATGCCCGACAGGTGATTAGGGAGTGTTCTCCAAGTGGTTCTGGCGTAGCCGGCAGGTCATTTTGCATGTCCGGCGGTGGTTCCGCGAGTCGAGCCGGTGGTTCCGGCATGTCCGGCAGGTGATTCCGGCATGTCCAGCAGGTGGTTCTGAGAAGTGGATCAGGTGGTTCCGGCAGGCACGGCAGGTGATTCCGGAGTGTCCGGCATGTGATTCTGTCACCTCTGAGAGTTTGTTCTGGCATGCCCGGCAGGTGATACCACAGTGTCCGGCATTTGGTTCTGGCACCTCTGACAGGTGGTTCCAGGATGCCTGGCCTGTGATTCCGGAGTGTCTGCCGAGTGGTTCTGGCGTGTCCAGGAGGTGTTTCCGGTCTTTCCGGCAGGTGGTTCTGGCGTGTCCGGCACGAGGTTCTGGCACGTCTGAGAGTTGGTTCCGGCATGCCCGACAGGTGATTCCGGAGTGTCCGCCACGTGGTTCTGGCGTACCCGGCAGGTGATTTTGGCGTGTCTGGCAGGTGTTTCTTGCAAGTTGAGCATGTGGCTCAGGCATGATCAGCAGGTGCTTCCGGCCTGTCCGGCACGTGGTTCTGGTGTGTCTGAGAGCTGGTTCTGGCATGTCCGGCAGATTATTCCGGAGTGTCCACCAAGTGGTTGTGGCATACCCGGCAGGTGATTTTAGCGTGTCAGGTAGGTGGTTCCGGCGAGTCGAGTTGGTGGTTCCGGCGTGCTCGGCAGGTGGTTCAGGCGGGTCTGGCAGGTGGTTTCGGTCTGTTCGGTGTGTGGTTCCGGCATCTCAGGCACATGGTTCTGGCACGTCTGATAGGTGGTTCTGGCCGGCCCGACAGGTGTTTCCATGGTGTACGCCAACTGGTTCTGGCATAGCAGGCAGGTGACGTTGGCGTGACCGGCAGGTGGTTCCAGCCAGCCCGGCAGGTGATTCCGAAGTTTTCACCAAATGGTTGTGGCGTAGCCGGAATCTGATTTTTGCATGTCCAGCAGGTGGTTTTGGCGAGTCGAGCAGGTGGTTCTGGCGTGCTCGGCAGGTGCTTCCGGTGTCATTGGCATGTGGTTCCGGCATGTCTGAGAGGTGGTTCCGCCATGCCCGGCAGGTGATTCCGGAGTGTCCGCCAAGTGGTTCTGGCGTAGCCGGCAGGTGATTTTGCATGGCCGGCAATGGTTCCGGCGAGTCGAGCCGGTGGTTCCGGCATGTCCGGCAGGTGGTTCCCGCATGCCCGGCAGGTGATTCCGCAGTCTCCGTCATTTGGTCCTGGCACCTCTGAGAGGTGGTTCAGGCATGCCCGACAGGTGATTCCGGAGTTTTCGCCAAGTGGTTCTGGCGTAGCCGGCAGGTCATTTTGCATGTCCAGCGGTGGTTCCGGCGAGTCGATCCGGTGGTTCCAGAATGTCCGGCAGGTGTTTCCGGCATGTCCGGCAGTTGGTTCCGACATGTCCAGCAGGTGGTTCCGGCATGCTCGGCCGGTGATCCCGGAGTGTCCGGCATGTGGTTCTGGCACCTCTGAGAGGTGGTTCCAGAATGCCTGGCATGTGATTCCGGAGTGTCTGCCGAGTGTTTCTGGCGTAGCCGGCAGTTGATTTTGGCGTGTCCACTAGGTGGTTCTGGGGAGTGGATCAGCTGGTTCCGGCATATTCGGCAGGTTGTACCGGCGTGTCCAGAACATGGTTCGGCCAAGTCTGAGAGGTGGTTCCGGTATGCCCGACAGGTGATTCCGGAGCGTCCGCCAAGTGTTTCTGGAGTACCCGGCAGGTGATTTTGGCATGTCCGACAGGTGTTTCCTGGGAGTCGAGCAGGTGGCTCAGGCATGCTCAGCTGGTGCTTCCGGCGTCTCTGGCACGTGGTTCTGGTGTGTCTGAGAGCTGGTTCTGGCATGTCCGGCAGATGATTCCGGAGTGTCCACCAAGTGGTTCTGGTATACCTGGCAGGTGATCTTGGCGTGTCTGGAAGGTGGTTCTGGCTAGTTGAGCAGGTGGATCAGGCGTGCTCGCCAGGAGGTTCAGGCGGGTCTGGCAGGTGGTTTCGGTCTGTTCGGGGTGTGTTTCCGGCATCTCAGGCACATGGTTCTGGCACCTCTGAGAGGTGGTTCCGGCATGCCCGGCAGGTGATTCCGGAGTGTCCGGCATGTGGTTCTGGCACCTCTGAGAGGTGGGTCCGGCATGCCCGGCAGGTGGTTCCGGAGGTTCTGCCGAGTGGTTCTGGCGTAGTCGGCAGTTGATCTTGGCGTGTCCACTAGGTGGTTCTGGGGAGTGGATCAGCTGGTTCCGGCTTACTCGGCAGGTGGTACCGGCGTGTCCAGAACATGGTTCTGGCAAGTCTGAGAGGTGGTTCCGGCACGCCCGACAGGTGATTCCGGAGCGTCCGCCAAGTGTTTCAGGCGTACCCGGCAGGTGATTTTGGCATGTCCGACAGGTCTTTCTTGCGAGTCGAGCAGGTGGCTCAGGCATGCTCAGCTGGTGCTTCCGGCGTCTCTGGCACGTGGTTCTGGTGTGTCTGAGAGCTGGTTCTGGCATGTCCGGCAGATGATTCCGGAGTGTCCGGCATGTGGTTCTGGCACCTCTGAGAGGTGGTTCCGGCATGCCCGGCAGGTGATACAGGAGTGTCCGGCATTTGGTTCTGGCACCTCTGAGAGGTGGTTCCGGAATGCCTGGCATGTGATTCCCGAGTGTGTGCCGAGTGGCTCAGGCGTAGCCGGCAGGTGATTTTGGCGTGTCCAGCAGGTGGTTCCCCCGAGCTCGGCAGGCGGTTCCGGCATGTCCGGAACATGGTCCTGGCAAATCTGAGAGATGGTTCCGGCATGCCCGGCAGGTGATTCCGGAGTGTCTGCTGAATGGTTCTGGCGTAGCCGGCAGGTGATTTTGGCGTGTCCAGCAGGTGGTTCCGGCGAGCTCGGCAGGTGGTACCGGCGTGTCCGGAAGATGGTTCTGGCACGTCTGAAAGATGGTTCCGGCATGCCCGGCATGTGATTCCGGAGTGTCCGGCATGTGGTTCTGGCAAATCTGAGAGGTGGTTCCGGCATGCTCGGCAGGTGGTTCCGGAGTGTCTGCCGAGTGGTTCTGGCGTAGCCGGCAGGTGATTCTGGGGTGTCCAGCAGGTGGTTCTGGGGAGTGGATCAGGTGGTTCCGGCATACTCGGCAGGTGGTACCGGTGTGTCCGGAACATGGTTCTGGCAAGTCTGAGAGGTGGTTCCGGCATGCCCCGCAGGTGATTCCGGAGTGTCCAGCATGTGGTTCTGGCACCTCTGAGAGGTGGTTCCGGCATGCCCGGCAGGTGATACCGGAGTTTCCGGCATGTGGTTCTGGCACCTCTGAGAGGTGGTTCCGGCATGCCCGTCAGGTGATTCCAGAGTGCTCGCCAACTGGTTCTGGCGTAGCCGGCAGGTCATATTGCATGTCCCGCGGTGGTTCCGGCGAGTCGAGCCGGTGGTTCCGGCCTAGCCGGCAGTTGATTTTGGCGTATCCAGCAGGTGGTTCTGTGGAGTGGATCAGCTGGTTCCGGCATACTCGGCAGGTGGTACCGGCGTGTCCAGAACATGGTTCTGGCAAGTCTGAGAGGTGGTTCCGGCACGCCCGACAGTGATTCCGGAGCGTCCGCCAAGTGTTTCTGGCGTACCCGGCAGGTGATTTTGGCATGTCCGACAGGTGTTTCTTGCGAGTCGAGCAGGTGGCTCAGGCATGCTCAGCTGGTGCTTCCGGCGTCTCTGGCACGTGGTTCTGGTGTGTCTGAGAGCTGGTTCTGGCATGTCCGGCAGATGATTCCGGAGTGTCCACCAAGTGGTTCTGGTATACCTGGCAGGTGATTTTGGCGTGTCAGGAAGGTGGTTCCGGCTAGTTGAGCAGGTGGATCAGGCGTGCTCGCCAGGGGGTTCATGCGGGTCTGGCAGGTGGTTTCGGTCTGTTCGGGGAGTGGTTCCGGCATCTCAGGCACATGGTTCTGGCACGTCTGAGAGGTGGTTCCGGCCGGCCGGAGAGGTGTTTCCGGAGTGTCCGCCAAGTGGTTCTGGCGTAGGTGAAAGGCGACTTTGGCGTGACCGGTAGGTGGTTCCAGCCAGCCCGGAGGTGATTCCAGAGTGTCTGCGGTGTGGTTATGGCGTAGCTGGCAGGTGATTTTGGCGTGTCCAGCAGGTGGTTCCGGCGAGATCGGCAGGTGGTACCAGCGTGTCCGGAACATGGTTCTGGCACGGCTGAGAGATGGTTCCGTCATGCCCGGCAGGTGAATCCGGAGTGTCCGGCATGTGGTTCTGGCACCTCTGAGATGTGGTTCCCCCATGACGGCAGGTGATTCCGGAGTGTTCGGCATGTGGTTCTGGCACCTCTGAGAGGTGGTTCCAGCATGCCCGGCAGTTGGTTACGGAGTGTCTGCCTAGTGGTTCTGGCGTAGTCGGCAGGTGATTCTGGCGTGTCCAGCAGGTGGTTCTGGGGAGTGGATCAGGTGGTTCCGGCGTTCTCGGCAGGTGGTACCGGCGTGTCGGGGACATGGTTCTGGCAAGTCTGAGATGCGGTTCCGGCATGCCCGACAGGTGATTCCGGAGTGTTCGCCAAGTGGTTCTGGCGTAGCCAGCAGGTCATTTTGCATGTCCGGCGGTGGTTCCGCGAGTCGAGCCGGTGGTTCCGGTGTGTCCGGCAGGTGGTTCTGGCGTGTCCGGCACAAGGTTCTGGCTCGTCTGAGAGTTGGTTCCGGCGTGCCCGACAGGTGATTCCGGAGTGTCCGCCACGTGGTTCTGGCGTACCCGGCAGGTGATTTTGGCGTGTCTGGCAGGTGTTTCTTGCAAGTCGAGCATTTGGCTCAGGCATGCTCAGCAGGTGCTTCCGGCGTGTCTGGCAGGTGGTTCTGGTGTGTCTGAGAGCTGGTTCTGGCGTGTCCGGCAGATGATTCCGGAGTGTCCACCAAGTGGTTGTGGCATACCGGGCAGGTGATTTTAGCGTGTCAGGTAGGTGGTTCCAGCGAGTCGAGTAGGTGGTTCCGGCGTGCTCGTCAGGAGGTTCAGGCGGGTCTGGCAGGTGGTTTCGGTCTGTTCGGGGTGTGGTTCCGGCGTCTCAGGCACATGGTTCTGGCACGTCTGATAGGTGGTTCCGGCCGGCCCGACAGGTGTTTCCATGGTGTCCGCCAAGTGGTTCTGGCATAGCTGGCAGGTGATGTTTGTGTGACCGGCACGTTGCTCCAGAAAGCCCGGCAGGTGATTCCGAAGAGTTCACCAAATGGTTGTGGCCTAGCTGGCAGGTGATTTCGGCGTGTCCTGCAGGTGGTTTTGGCGAGTCAAGCAGGTCGTTCTGGCGTGCTCGGCAGGTGCTTGCGGTTTCATTGGCATGTGGTTCCGGCATGTCTGAGAGGTGGTTCCGGCATGTCCGGCAGGTGATTCCGGCATTTCCAGCAGGTGGTTCAGGGGAGTGGATCAGGTGGTTCCGGCATGCCCGGCAGGTGATTCCGGAGTGTCCGGCATGTGGTTCTGGCACCTCTGAGAGGTTGTTCTGGCATGCCTGGCAGGTGATACCGGAGTGTCCGGCATTTGGTTCTGGCACCTCTGAGAGATGGTTCCGTGATGCCTGGCATGTGATTCCGGAGGGTCTGCCGAGTGGTTCTGGCGTGTGCAGAAGGTGTTTCCGCTCTGTCCGGCAGGTGGTTCTGGCGTGTCCGGCACGAGGTTCTGGCACGTCTGAGAGTTGGTTCCGGCATGCCCGACAGGTGATTCCGGAGTGTTCCCCAAGTGGTTCTGGCGTAGCCGGCAGGTGATTTTGCATGTACGGCAATGGTTCCGGCGAGTCGAGCCGGTGGTTCGGGAGTGTCCGGCAGGGGATTCCGGCATGTCCAGCAGGTGGTTCCGGCATGCCCGACAGGTGATTCCGTAGTGTTCGCCAAGTGGTTCTGGCGTAGCCAGCAGGTCATTTTGCATGTCTGGCGGTGGTTCCGGCGAGTCGAGCCGGTGGTTCCGGCGTGTCCGGCAGGTGTTTCCGGTCTGTCCGGCAGGTGGTTCTGGCGTGTCCGGCACGAGGTTCTGGCAAGTCTGAGAGTTGGTTCCGGCATGCCCGACAGGTGATTCCGGAGTGTCCGCCACGTGGTTCTGGTGTACCCGGCAGGTGATTTTGGCATGTCTGGCAGGTGTTTCTTGCAAGTCTATCATGTGGCTCAGGCATGATCAGCAGGTGATTCCGGCATGTCCGGCACCTGGTTCTGGTGTGTCAGAGGGCTGGTTCTGGCCTTTCTGGCAGATGATTCCCGAGTGTCCACCAAGTGGTTCTGGTACACCTGGCAGGTGATTTTGGCATGTCTGGAAGGTGGTTCCGGCTAGTTGAGCAGGTGGATCAGACATGATCGCCACGGGGTTCAGGCGGGTCTGGCAGGTGGTTTCGGTCTTTTCGGTGTGTGGTTCCGGCATCTTAGGCACATGGTTCTGGCACGTCTGAGATGTGGTTCCGGCCGGCCCTACAGGTGTTTCCGTAGTGTCCGCCAAGTGGTTCCGGCGTAGCTGAAAGGTGATGTTGGCGTGACCGGCAGGTGGTTCCAGCCAGCCCGGCAGGTGATTCCGGAGTGTCTGCTGAGTGGTTCTGGCGTAGCCGGCAGGTGATTTTGGCGTGTCCAGCGGGTGGTTCCGGCGAGCTTGGCAGGTGGTACCGGCGTGTCCGGAAGATGGTTCTGGCACGTCAGAGAGATGATTCCGGAATGCCCGGCAGGTGATTCCGGAGTGTCCGGCATGTGGTTCTGGCACCTCTGAGAGGTGGTTCCGGCATGCCCGGCATGTGGTTCCGGAGTGTCTGCCGAGTAGTTCTGGCGTACCCGACAGGTGATTCTGGGGTGTCCAGCAGGTGGTTCTGGGGAGTGGATCAGGTGGTTCCGGCATACTGGGCAGGTGGTACCGGCGTGTCCGGAACATGGTTCTGGCAAGTCTGTGAGGTGATTCCGGAATGCACGACAGGTGATTCCGGAGTGTTCGCCCAGTGGTCTGGCGTAGCCGCCATGTCATTTTGCATGTCAAGCGTTGTTTCCGGCGAGTCGAGCCGGTGGTTCCGGCGCGTCCAGGAGGTGTTTCCGGTCTGTCCGGCAGGTGGTTCCGGCATGTCCGGCAGGTGGTTCCGGCATGTACAGCAGATGGTTCTGGCATGCCCGGCAGGTGATTCCGGAGTGTCCGGCATGTGGTTCTGGCACCTCTGAGAGGTGGTTCCGGCATGCCCGGCAGTTGGTCACGGAGTGTCTGCCGAGTGGTTCTGGAGTAGCCGGCAGGTGATTCTAGCGTATCCAGCAGGTGGTTCTGGGGAGTGGATCAGGTGGTTCCGGCATACTTGGCAGGTGGTACCAGCGTGTCCGGAACTTGGTTCTGGCAAGTCTGAGAGGTGGTTCCGGCATGCTCGACAGGTGATTCCGGAGTGTTCGCCAAGTGGTTCTGGCGTAGTCGGCACGTCATTTAGCATGTCCGGCGGTGGTTCCGGCGAGTCGAGCCGGTGGTTCCGGCATGTCCAGCAGTGTTTCCGGTCTGTCCGGCAGGTGCTTCTGGCGTCACCGGCACGAGGTTCTGGCACGTCTGAGAGTTGGTTCCGGCATGCCCAACAGGTGATTCCGGAGCGTCCGACAAGTGTTTCTGGCGTACCCGGCAGGTGATTTTGGCATGTCCGACAGCTGTTTCTGCGAGTCGAGCAGGTGGCTCAGGCATGCTCAGCTGGTGCTTCCGGCGTCTCTGGCACGTGTTTCTGGTGTGTCTGAGAGCTGGTTCTGGCATGTCCGGCAGATGATTCCGGAGTCTCCACCAAGTGGTTGTGGCATACCCAGCAGGTGATTTTAGCGTGTCAGATAGGTGGTTCCAGCGAGTCGAGTAGTTGGTTCCGGCGTGCTCGGCAGGTGGTTCAGGCGGGTCTGGCAGGTGGTTTCGGTCTGTTCGGGGTGTGGTTCCGGCATCTCAGGCACATGGTTCTGGCACGTCTGATAGGTGGTTCCGGCCGGCCCGACAGGTGTTTCCATGGTGTCTGCCAAGTGGTTCTGGCATAGCTGGCAGGTGATGTTGGCGTGAGCGGCAGGTGGTTCCAGAAAGCCCGGCATGTGATTCCGAACAGTTCACTAAATGGTTGTGGACTAGCCAGCAGGTGATTTCGGCGTGTCCAGCAGGTGGTTTTGGCGAGTCAAGCAGGTTGTTCTGGCGTGCTCGGCAGGTGCTTCCGGTGTCATTGGCATGTGGTTCCGGCATGTCTGAGAGGTGGTTCCGCCATGCCCGGCAGGTGATTCCGGAGTGTTCGCCAAGTGGTTCTGGCGTAGCCGGCAGGTGATTTTGCATGTCCGGCAATGGTTCCGGCGAGTCGAGCCGGTGGTTCCGGCATGTCCGGCAGGTGATTCCGGCATTTCCAGCAGGTGGTTCAGGGGAGTGGATCAGGTGGTTCCGGCATGCCCGGCACGTGATTCCGGAGTGTCCGGCATGTGGTTCTGGCACCTCTGAGAGGTTGTTCTGGCATGCCCGGCAGGTGATACCGGAGTGTCCGGCATTTGGTTCTGGCACCTCTGAGAGATGGTTCCGTGATGCCTGGCATGTGATTCCGGAGTGTCTGCCGAGTGGTTCTGGCGTGTGCAGAAGGTGTTTCCGCTCTGTCCGGCAGGTGGTTCTGGCGTGTCCGGCACGAGGTTCTGGCACGTCTGAGAGTTGGTTCCGGCATGCCCGACAGGTGATTCCGGAGTGTTCACCAAGTGGTTCTGGCGTAGCCGGCAGGTGATTTTGCATGTACGGCAATGGTTCCGGCGAGTCGAGCCGGTGGTTCCGGAGTGTCCGGCAGGTGATTCCGGCATGTCCAGCAGGTGGTTCCGGCATGCCCGGCAGGTGATTCCGGAGTGTTTGCCAAGTGGTTCTGGCGTAGCCGGCAGGTGATTTTGCATGTCCGGCAATGGTTCCGGCGAGTCGAGCCGGTGGTTCCGGCGTGTCCAGCAGGTGTTTCCGGTCTGTCCGGCAGGTGGTTCTGGCGTGACCGGCACGAGGTTCTGGCACGTCTGAGAGTTGGTTCCGGCATGCCCGACAGGTGATTCCGGAGTGTCCGCCATGTGGTTCTGGCGTACCCGGCAGGTGATTTTGGCGTGTCTGGTAGGTGTTTCTTGCAAGTCGAGCATTTGGCTCAGGCATGCTCAGCAGGTGCTTCCGGCGTCTCTGGCACGTTGTTCTGGTGTGTCTGAGAGCTGGTTCTGGCATGTCCGGCAGATGATTCCGGAGTGTCCACCAAGTGGTTCTGGTATACCTGGCAGGTGATTTTGGCGTGTCAGGAAGGTGGTTCCGGCTAGTTGAGCAGGTGGATCAGGTGTGCTCCCCAGGGGGTTCAGGCGGGTCTGGCAGGTGGTTTCGGTCTGTTCGGGGAGTGGTCCCGGCATCTCAGGCACATGCTTCTGGCACGTATGAGAGGTGGTTCCGGCCGGCCCGACAGGTGTTTCCGGAGTGTCCGCCAAGTGGTTCTGGCGTAGCTGAAAGGTGATGTTGGCGTGACCGGCAGGTGGTTCCAGCCAGCCCGGCAGGTGATTCCGGCGTGTCTGCCGAGTGGTTCTGGCGTAGCCGGCAGGTGATTTTGGCGTGTCCAGCAGGTGGTTCCGTCGAGCTCGGCAGGTGGTACCGGCGTGTCCGGAACTTGGTTCTGGCACGTCTGAGAGATGGTTCCGGCATGCCCGGCAGGTGATTCCGGAGTGTCCGGCATGTGGTTCTGGCACCTCTGAGAGGTGTTTCCGGGATGCCCGGCAGTTGGTTCCGGAGTGTCTGCCGAGTGGTTCTGGCATAGCCGGCAGGTGATTCTGGCGTGTCCAGGAGGTGGTTCTGGGCAGTGGATCAGGTGGTTCCGGCATACTCGGCAGGTGGTACCAGCGTGTCTGGAACATGTTTCTGGCAAGTCTGAGAGGTGGTTCCGGCCGGCCCGACAGGTGTTTCCATCGTGTCCGCCAAGTGGTTCTGGCATAGATGGCAGGTGATGTTGGCGTGACCGGCAGGTGGTTCCAGCAAGCCAGGCTGGTGATTCCGAAGAGTTCACCAAATGGTTGTGGCGTAGCCGGCAGGTGATTTTGGTGTGTCCAACAGGTGGTTTTGGCGAGTCGAGCAGGTGGTTCTGGCGTGCTCGGCAGTTGCTTCCGGTGTCATTGGCATGTGGTTCTGGCATGTCTGAGAGGTGGTTCCGCCATGCCCGGCAGGTGATTCCGGAGTGTTTGACAAGTGGTTCTGGCGTAGCCGGCAGGTGATTTTGCATGTCCGGCAATGGTTCCGGCGAGTCGAGCCGGTGGTTCCGGCATGTCCTGCAGGTGGTTCCGGCATGCCCGGCAGGTGATTCCGGAGTGTCCGGCAAGTGGTTTTGGCACCTCTGAGAGGTGGTTCCGGCATGCCCGGCAGGTGATACCGGAGTCTCCGGCATTTGGTTCTGGCAAGTCTGAGAGGTGGTTCCGGCATGCCCGACAGGTGATTCCGGAGTGTTCGCCAAGTGGTTCTGGCGTAGCCAGCAGGTCATTTTGCATGTCCGGCGGTGGTTCCGGCGAGTCGAGCCGGTGGTTCCGGCGTGTCCGGCAGGTGTTTCCGGTCTGTCCGGCAGGTGGTTCTGGCGTGTCCGGCACGAGGTTCTGGCAAGTCTGAGAGTTGGTTCCAGCATGCCCGACAGGTGATTCCGGAGTGTCCGCCACGTGGTTCTGGTGTACCCGGCAGGTGATTTTGGCGTGTCTGGCAGGTGTTTCTTGCAAGTCTATCATGTGGCTCAGGCATGATCAGCAGGTGATTCCGGCGTGTCCGGCACCTGGTTCTGGTGTGTCAGAGGGCTGGTTCTGGCCTTTCCGGCAGATGATTCCGGAGTGTCCACCAAGTGGTTCTGGTACACCTGGCAGGTGATTTTGGCATGTCTGGAAGGTGGTTCCGGCTAGTTGAGCAGGTGGATCAGACATGATCGCCACGGGGTTCAGGCGGGTCTGGCAGGTGGTTTCGGTCTTTTCGGGGTGTGGTTCCGGCATCTCAGGCACATGGTTCTGGCACGTCTGAGATGTGGTTCCGGCCGGCCCTAGAGGTGTCTCCGTAGTGTCCACCAAGTGGTTCCAGCGTAGCTGAAAGGTGATGTTGGCGTGACCGGCAGGTGGTTCCAACCAGCCCGGCAGGTGATTCCGGAGTGTCTGCTGAGTGGTTCTGGCGTAGCCGGCAGGTGATTTTGGCGTCTCCATCAGGTGGTTCCGGCGAGCTCGGCAGGTGGTACCGGCGTGTCTGGAACATGGTTCTGGCACGTTTGAGAGATGGTTCCGGCATGCCCGGCAGGTGATTCCGGAGTGTCCGGCATGTGGTTCTGGCACCTCTGAGACTTGGTTCCGACATGCCCGGAAGGTGGTTCCGGAGTGTCTGCCGAGTGGTTCTGGCGTAGCCGGCAGGTGATTCTGGCGTGTCCAGCAGGTGGTTCTGGGGAGTGGATGAGGTGGTTCCTGCATACTCGGCAGGTGGTACCGGCGAGTCCGGAACATGGCTCTGGCAAGTCTGAGAGGTGGTTCCGGCATGCCCGACAGGTGATTCCGGAGTGTTCGCCAAGTGGTTCTGGCGTAGACGGCAGGTCATTTTGCATGTCCTGCGGTGGTTCCGGCGAGTCAAGCCGGTGGTTCCGGCGTGTCCAGCATTTGTTTCCGGTCTGTCCGGCAGGTGGTTCTGGTGTGTCCGAACGAGGTTTTGGCACATCTGAGAGTTATTTCCGGCATGCCCGACAGGTGATTCCGGAGTGTCCGCCAAGTGGTTCTGGCATACCCGGCAGGTGATTTTGGCGTGTCTGGCAGGTGTTACTTGCAAGTCGAGCATGTGGCTCAGGCATGATCAGCAGGTGCTTCCGGCATGTCCGGCAGGTGATACCGGAGTGTCCGGCATTTGGTTCTGGCACCTCTGAGAGGTGGTTCCGGAATGCCTGGCATGTGATTCCGGAGTGTCTGCCGAGTGGTTCTGGCGTAGCCGGCAGTTGATTTTGGCGTGTCCACTAGGTGGTTCTGGGGAGTGGATCAGCTGGTTCCGGCATACTCGGCAGGGGGTACCGGCGTGTCCAGAACATGGTTCTGGCAAGTCTGAGAGGTGGTTCCGGCACGCCCGACAGGTGATTCCGGAGCGTCCACCAAGTGGTTCTGGCATAGCTGGCAGCTGATGTTGGCGTGACCGGCAGGTGGTTTCAGCCAGTCAGGCAGGTGATTCCGAAGTGTTCACCAAATGGTTGTTGCGTATCCGGAAGGTGATTTTGGCGTGTCCAGCAGGTGGTTTTGGCGAGTCGAGCAGGTGGTTCTGGCGTGCTCGGCAGGTGCTTCCAGTGTCATTGGCATGTGTTTCCAGCATGTCTGAGAGGCAGTTCTGGCACGCCCGACAGGTGATTCCGGAGCGTCCGCCAAGTGTTTCTGGCGTACCCGACAGGTGATTTTGGCATGTCCGACAGGCGTTTCTTGCGAGTCGAGCAGGTGGCTCAGGAATGCTCAGCTGGTGCTTCCGGCGTCTCTGGCACGTGGTTCTGGTGTGTCAGAGGGCTGGTTCTGGCATGTCCGTCAGATGATTCCGGAGTGTCCACCAAGTGGTTCTGGTAGACCTGGCAGGTGATTTTCGCGTGTCTGGAAGGTGGTTCCGGCTAGTTGAGCAGGTGGATCAGGCGTGCTCGCCAGGGGGTTCAGGCGGGTATGGCAGGTGGTTTCGGTCTGTTCGGGGAGTGGTTCCGACATCTCAGGCACTTGGTTCTGGCACGTCTGAGAGGTGGTTCCGGCCAGCCGGAGAGGTGTTTCCGGAGTGTCCGCCAAGTGGTTCTGGCGTAGCTGAGAGGTGATGTTGGCGTGACCGGCAGGTGGTTCCAGCCAGCCCGGCAGGTGATTCCGGAGTGTCTGCCATGTGGTTCTGGCGTAGCTGGCAGGTGATTTTGGCGTGTCCAGCAGGTGGTTCCGGCGAGCTCGGCAGGAGGTACCAGCGTGTCCGGAACATGGTTCTGGCACGTCTTAGAGATGGTTCCGGAATGCCAGGCAGGTGATTCCGGAGTGTCCGGCATGTGGTTCTGGCACCTCTGAGAGGTGGTTCCGGCATGCCCGGCAGGTGATTCCGGAGTGTCCGGCATGTGGTTCTGGCACCTCTGAGAGGTGGGTCCGGCATGCCCGGCAGGTGGTTCCGGAGGTTCTGCCGAGTGGTTCTGGCGTAGTCGGCAGGTGATTCTAGCGTGTCCAGCAGGTGGTTCTGGGGAGTGGATCAGGTGGTTCCGGCATACTCGGCAGGTGGTACCGGCGTGTCCAGAACATGGTTCTGGCAAGTCTGAGAGGTGGTTCCGGCACGCCCGACAGGTGATTCCGGAGCGTCCGCCAAGTGTTTCTGGCGTACCCGGCAGGTGATTTTCGCCTGTCCGACAGGTGTATCTTGCGAGTCGAGCAGGTGGCTGAGGCATGCTCAGCTGGTGCTTCCGGCGTCTCTGGCACGTGGTTCTGGTGTGTCTGAGAGCTGGTTCTGGCATCTCCGGCAGATGATTCCGGAGTGTCCACCAAGTGGTTCTTGTATACCTGGCATGTCAGGAAGTTGGTTCCGGCTAGTTCAGCAGGTGGATCAGGCGTGCTCACCAGGGGGTTCAGGCGGGTCTGGAAGGTGGTTTCGGTCTGTTCGGGGAGTGGTTCCGGCATCTCAGGCACATGGTTCTGGCACGTCTGAGAGGTGGTTCCGGCATGCCCGTCAGGTGATTCCGGAGTGTTCGCCAAGTGGTTCTGGCGTAGCCGGCAGTTCATTTTGCATGTCCGGCGGTGGTTCTGGCGAGTCAAGCCGGTGGTTCCGGAGTGTCCGGCAGGTGTTTCCTGTCTGTCCGGCACGTGGTTCTGTCGTGTCCGGCACGAGGTTCTGGCACGTCTGAGAGTTGGTTCCGGCATGCCCGACAGGTGATTCCGGAGAGTCCGCCACGTGGTTCTGGCGTAACCGGCAGGTGATTTTGGCGTGTCTGGCAGGTGTTTCTTGCAAGTCGAGCATGTGGCTCAGGCATGATCAGCAGGTGCTTCCGGCGTGTCCGGCACGTGGTTCTGGTGTGTCAGAGGGCTGGTTCTGGCATTTCTGGCAGATGATTCCGGAGTGTCCACCAAGTGGTTCTGGTAGACCTGGCAGGTGATTTTGGCGTGTCTGGAAGGTGGTTCCGGCTAGTTGAGCAGGTGGATCAGGCGTGCTCGCCAGGGGGTTCAGGCGGGTCTGACAGGTGGTTTCGGTCTGTTCGGGGAGTGGTTCTGGCATCTCAGGCACATGGTTCTGGCACGTCTGAGAGGTGTTTCCGGCCGGCCGGAGAGGTGTTTCCGGAGTGTCCTCCAAGTGGTTCTGGCTTAGCTGAAAGGTGATGTTGGCGTGACCGGCAGGTGGTTCCAGCCAGCCCGGCAGGTGATTCCGGAGTGTGTGCCGTGTGGTTCTGGCGTAGCTGGCAGGTGATTTTGGCGTGTGCAGCAGGTGGTTCTGGCCAGCTCGGCAGGTGGTACCAGCGTGTCTGTAACATGGTTCTGGCACGTCTTAGAGATGGTTCAGGCATGCCCGGCAGGTGATTCCGGAGTGTCCGGCATGTAGTTCTGGCACCTCTGAGAGGTGGTTCCGGCATGCCCGGCAGGTGGTTCCGGAGTGTCTGCCGAGTGGTTCTGGCGTAGCTGACAGGTGATTCTGGCGTGTCCAGCAGGTGGTTCTGGGGAGTGGATCAGGTGGTTCCGGCATACTCGGCAGGTGGTACCGGCGTGTCCGGAACATGGTTCTGGCAAGTCTGAGAGGTGGTTCCGGCATGCACGACAGGGGATTCCGGAGTGTCCGCCACGTGGTTCTGGTGTACCCGGCAGGTGATTTTGGCGTGTCTGGCAGGTGTTTCTTGCAAGTCGAGCATTTGGCTCAGGCATGCTCAGCAGGTGCTTCCGGCGTGTCTGGCACGTGGTTCTGGTGTGTCTGAGAGCTGGTTCTGGCATGTCCGGCAGATGACTCCGGAGTGTCCACCAAGTGGTTGTGGCATACCCAGCAGGTGATTTTAGCGTGTCAGGTAGGTGGTTCCGGCGAGTCAAGTAGGTGGTTCCGGTGTGCTCGGCAGGTGGTTCAGGCGGGTCTGGCAGGTGGTTTTGGACTGTTCGGGGTGTGGTTCCGGGATCTCAGGCACATGGTTCTGGCACGTCTGATAGGTGGTTCCGGCCGGTCCGACAGGTGTTTCCATGGTGTCCGTCAAGTGGTTCCGGCATAGCTGGCATATGATGTTGGCGTGACCGGCAGCTGGTTCCAGCAAGCCCGGCAGGTGATTCCGTAGAGTTCACCAAATGGTTGTGGCGTAGCCGGCAGGTGATTTTTCGTGTGCACCAGGTGTTTCCGGTCTGTCCGGCAAGTGGTTCTGGCGTGACCGGCATGAGGTTCTGGCACCTCTGAGAGTTGGTTCCGGCATGCCCGACAGGTGATTCCGGAGCGTCCGCCGCGTGGTTCTGGCGTACCCGGCAGGTGATTTTGGCGTGTCCAGCAGGTGGTTCTGTCGAGTCGAGCAGGTGGTTCTGCCGTGCTCGGCAGGTGCTTCCGGTGTCATTGGCATGTGGTTCCGGCATGTCTGAGAGGCGGTTCCGGCACGCCCGACAGGTGATTCCGGAGCATCCGCCAAGTGTTTCTGGCGTACCTGGCAGGTGATTTTGGCATGTCCGACAGGTGTTTCTCGCGAGTCGAGCAGGTGGCCTCAGGCATGCTCAGCTGGTGCTTCCGGCGTCTCTGGCACGTGGTTCTGGTGTGTCTGAGAGCTGGTTCTGGCATGTCCGGCAGGTGATTCCGGAGTGTCCACCAAGTGGTTCTGGTATACCTGACAGGTGATTTTGGCGTGTCAGGAAGGTGGTTCCGGCTAGTTGAGCAGGTGGATCAGGCGTGCTCGCCAGGGTGTTCAGGCAGGTCTGGCAGGTGGTCTCGGTCTGTTCGGGGAGTGGTTCCGGCATCTCAGGCACATGGTTCTGGCACGTCTGACAGGTGGTTCCGGCCGGCCCGACAGGTGTTTCCAGAGTGTCCGCCAAGTGGTTCTGGCGTAGCTGAAAGGTGATGTTGGCGTGACCGGCAGGTGGTTCCAGCCAGCCCGGCAGGTGATTCCGGCGTGTCTGCCGAGTGGTTCTGGCGTAGCCGGCAGGTGCTTTTGGCGTGTCCAGCAGGTGGTTCCGTCGAGCTCGGCAGGTGGTACCGGCGTGTCCGGAACTTGGTTCTGGCACGTCTGAGAGATGGTTCCGGCATGCCCGGCAGGTGATTCCGGAGTGTCCGCCATCTGGTTCTGGCACCTCTGAGAGGTGGTTCCGGCATGCCCGGCAGGTGGTTCCGGAGTGTCTGCCGAGTGGTTCTGGCATAGCCGGCAGGTGATTCTGGCGTGTCCAGCAGGTGGTTATGGGGAGTGGATCACGTGGTTCCGGCATACTCGGCAGGTGGTACCGGCGATTCCGGAACATTGCTCTGGCAAGTCTGAGAGGTGGTTCCGGCATGCCCGACAGGTGATTCCGGAGTGTTCGCCAAGTGGTTCTGGCGTAGCCGGCAGGTCATTTTGCATGTCCGGCGGTGGTTCCGGCGAGTCAAGCCGGTGGTTCCTGCGTGTCCAGCATGTGTTTCCGGTCTGTCCGGCAGGTGGTTCTGGCGTGTCCGAACGAGGTTTTGGCACATCTGAGAGTTATTTCCGGCATGCCCGACAGGTGATTCCGGAGTGTCCGCCAAGTGGTTCTGGCGTACCAGGCAGGTGATTTTGGCGTGTCTGTCAGGTGTTACTTGCAAGTCGAGCATGTGGCTCAGGCATGATCAGCAGGTGCTTCCGGCGTGTCCGGCAGGTGATACCGGAGTGTCCGGCATTTGGTTCTGGCACCTCTGAGAGGTGGTTCCGGAATGCCTGGCATGTGATTTTGGAGTGTCTGCCGAGTGGTTCTGGCGTAGCCGGCAGTTGATTTTTCGTGTCCACTAGGTGGTTCTGGGGAGTGGATCAGCTGGTTCCGGCATACTCGGCAGGTGGTACCGGCGTGTCCAGAACATGGTTCTGGCAAGTCTGAGAGGTGGTTCTGGCACGCCCGACAGGTGATTCCGGAGCGTCCGCCAAGTGGTTCTGGCATAGCTGGCAGGTGATGTTGGCGTGACCGGCAGGTGGTTTCAGCCAGTCATGCAGGTGATTCCGAAGTGTTCACCAAATGGTTGTTGCGTATCCGGAAGGTGATTTTGGCGTGTCCAGCAGGTGGTTTTGGCAAGTCAAGCAGGTGGTTCTGGCGTGCTCGGAAGGTGCTTCCGGTGTCATTGGCATGTGGTTCCGGCATGTCTGAGAGGCGGTTCCGGAACGCCCGACAGGTGATTCCGGAGCGTCCGCCAAGTGTTTCTGGCGTACCCGGCAGGTGATTTTGGCATGTCCGACAGGTGTTTCTCGCGAGTCGAGCAGGTGGCTCAGGCATGCTCAGCTGGTGTTTCCGGCGTCTCTGGCACGTGTTTCTGGTGTGTCTGAGAGCTGGTTCTGGCATCTCCGGCAGATGATTCCAGAGTGTCCACCAAGTGGTTCTGGTATACCTGGCAGGTGATTTTGGCGTGTCAGGAAGGTGGTTCCGGCTAGTTGAGCAGGTGGATCAGGCGTGCTCGCCAGGGGGTTCAGGCGGGTCTGGCAGGTGGTCTCGGTCTGTTCGGGGAGTGGTTCCGGCATCTCAGGCACATGGTTCTGGCACGTCTGAGAGGTGTTTCCATCCGGCCCGACAGGTGTTTCCGGAGTGTCCGCCAAGTGGTTCTGGCGTAGCTGAAAGGTGATGTTGGCGTGACCGGCAGGTGGTTCCAGCCAGCCCGGCAGGTGATTCCGGAGTGTCTGCCGTGTGGTTCTGGCGTACCCGGCAGGTGATTTTGGCGTGTCCAGCAGGTGGTTCCGGCGAGCTCGGCAGGTGGTACCGGCGTGTCCGGAACATGCTTCTGGCACGTCTGAGAGTTGGTTCCGGCATGCCCGACAGGTGATTCCGGAGTGTCCGCCACGTGGTTCTGGCGTACCCGGCAGGTGATTTTGGCGTGTCTGGCAGGTGTTTCTTGCAAGTCGAGCATTTGGCTCAGGCATGCTCAGCAGGTGTTTCCGGCATGTCTATCACGTCGTTCTGGTGTGTCTGAGAGCTGGTTCTGGCATGTCCGGCAGATGATTCCGGAGTGTCCACCAAGTGGTTCTTGTATAACTGGCAGGTGATTTTGGCGTGTCAGGAAGTTGGTTCCGGCTAGTTGAGCAGGTGGATCAGGCGTGCTCGCCAGGGGGTTCAGGCGGGTCTGGCAGGTGGTTTCGGTCTGTTCAGGGACTGGTTCCGGCATCTCAGGCACATGGTTCTGGCACGTCTGAGAGGTGGTTCCGGCATGCCCGACAGGTGATTCCGGAGTGTTCGCCAAGTGGTTCTGGCGTAGCCGGCTGTTCATTTTGCATGTCCGGCGGTGGTTCTGGCGAGTCAAGCCGGTGGTTCCGGCGTGTCCGGCAGGTGTTTCCTGTCTGTCCGGCCCGTCGTTCTGGCGTGTCCATCACGACGTTCTGGCACGTCTGAGAGTTGGTTCCGGCATGCCCGTCAGGTGATTCCGGATAGTCCGCCACATGGTTCTGGCGTACCCGGGAGGTGATTTTGGCGTGTCTGGCAGGTGTTTCTTGCAAGTCGAGCATGTGGCTCAGGCATGATCAGCAGGTGCTTCCGGCGTGTCCGGCACGTGGTTCTGGTGTGTCAGAGGGCTGGTTCTGGCATTTCTGGCAGATGATTCCGGAGTGTCCACCAAGTGGTTCTGCTAGAACTGGCAGGTGATTTTGAAGTGTCCACCAGGTGGTTTTGGCGAGTCGAGCAGGTGGTTCTGGCGTGGCGGCAGGTGCTTCCGGTGTCATTGGCATGTGGTTCCGTCATGTCTGAGACGTGGTTCCGGCATGCCCGGCAGGTGGTTCCGGAGTGTCTGCCGAGTGGTTCTGGAGCCAGCCCGGCAGGTGATTCCGAAGAGTTCACCAAATGGTTGTGGCGTAGCCGGCGGGTGATTTTGGCGTGTCAGGAAGGTGGTTCCGGCTAGTTGAGAAGGTGGATCAGGCGTGCTCGGCAGGTGGTTCAGGCGGCTCTGGCAGGCGGTTTCGTTCTGTTTGGGGAGTGGTTCCGGCATCTCAGGCACATGGTTCTGGCACGTCTGATAGGTGGTTCCGGCCGGCCCGACAGGTGTTTCCATGGTGTCCGCCAAGTGGTTCTGGCATAGCTGGCAGGTGATGTTGGCGTGACCGGCAGCTGGTTCCAGACAGCCCAGCAGGTGATTCCGGAGTGTCTGCCGTGTGGTTCTGGCGTAGCTGGCAGGTGATTTTGGCGTGTCCAGCAGGTGGTTCCGGGGAGCTCGGCAGGTGGTACCAGCGTGTCCGGAACATGGTTCTGGCACGTCTGAGAGATGGTTCCGTCATGCCCGGCAGCTGATTCGGGAGTGTCCGGCATGTGGTTCTGGCACCTCTGAGAGGTGGTTGCGACATGCCCGGCAGGTGGTTCCGGAGTGTCTGCCGTGTGGTTCTGGCGTAGCTGGCAGGTGATTTTGGTGTGTTCAGCAGGTGGTTCTGGCGAGCTCAGCAGGTCGTACCAGCGTGTCCGGAACATGGTTCTGGCACGTCTGAGACATGGTTCCGGCATGCCAGGCAGGTGATTCCGGAGTGTCCGACATGTGGTTTTGGCACCTTTGAGAGGTGGTTCCGGCATGCCCGGCAGGTGATACTGGAGTGTTCGCCAAGTGATCCTGGCGTAGCCGGCAGGTGATTTTGTATGTCCGGCATTGGTTCCTGAATATCCGGCAGGTGGTTCCAGCATGTCCGGCAGGTGGTTCCGGCATGTCCAGCACGTGGTTCCAGCATGCCCGGCAGGTGATTCCGGAGTGTCCGGCATGTGGTTCTGGCACCTCTGAGAGGTGGTTCCGGCATGCCTGGCAGGTGATACCGGAGTGTCCGGCATTTGGTTCTGGCACCTCTGAGAGGTGGTTCCGGAATGCCTGGCATGTGATTCCGGAGTGTCTGCCGAGTGGTTCTGGCGTAGCCGGCAGGTGATTCTGGCGTGTCCAGCTGGTGGTTCTGGGGAGTGGATCAGGTGGTTCCGGCATACTCGGCAGGTGGTACCGGCGTGTCCGGAACATGGTTCTGGCAAGTATGAGAGGTGGTTCCGGCATGCCCAACAGGTGATTCCGGAGTGTTCGCCAAGTGGTTCTGGCATAGCCGGCAGGTCATTTTGCATGTCCGGCGGTGGTTCTGGCGAGTCAAGCCGGTGGTTCCGGCGTGTCCGGCAGGTGTTTCCGGTCTGTCCGGCAGGTGGTTCTGGCGTGTCCGGCACGAGGTTCTGGCACGTCTGAGAGTTGGTTCCGGCAAGCCCGACAGGTGATTCCGGAGACTCCGCCACGTGGTTCTGGCGTACCCGGCAGGTGATTTTGGCCTGTCTGGCAGGTGTTTCTTGCAAGTCGAGCATGTGGCTCAGGCATGATCAGCAGGTGCTTCCGGCTTGTGTGGCACGTGGTTCTGGTGTGTCTGAGAGCTGGTTATGGGATGTCCGGCAGATGATTCCGGAGTGTCCACCAAGTGGTTGTGGCATACCCGGCAGGTGACTTTAGCGTGTCAGGTAGTTGGTTCCAGCGAGTCGAGTAGGTGGTTCCGGCGTGCTCGGCAGGTGGTTCAGGCGGGTCTGGCAGGTGGTTTCGGTCTGTTCGGGGAGTGGTTCCGGCATCTCAGGCACATGGTTCTGGCACGTCTGATAGGTGGTTCCGGCCGGCCCGACAGGTGTTTCCATGGTGTCCGCCAAGTGGTTATGGCATAGCTGGCAGGTGATGTTGGCGTGACAAGCAGATGGTTCCAGCCAGCCCGGCAGGTGATTCCGAAGTGTTCACCAAATGGTTGTGGCGTAGCCGGAAGGTGATTTTGGCGTGTCCAGCAGGTGGTTTTGGCGAGTCGAGCAGGTGGTTCTGGCGCGCTAGGCAGGTGCTTCCGGTGTCATTGGCATGTGGTTCCGGCATGTCTGAGAGGTGGTTCCGCCATGCCCGGCAGGTGATTCCGGAGTGTTCCCCAAGTGGTTCTGGCATAGCCGGCAGGTGATTTTGCATGTCCGGCAATGGTTCCGGCGAGTCGAGCCGGTGGTTCCGGCATGTCCAGCAGGTGGTTCCGGCATGCCCGGCAGGTGATTCCGGAGTGTCCGGCATGTGGTTCTGGCACCTCTGAGAGGTGGTTCCGGCATGCCCGGCAGGTGATACCGGAGTGTTCGCCAAGTGGTTCTGGCGTAGTCGTCAGGTGATTCTGGCGTGTCCAGCAGGTGGTTCTGGGGAGTTGATCAGGTGGTTCCGGCATACTCGGCAGGTGGTACCGGCGTGTCCGGAACATGGTTCTGGCAAGTCTGAGAGGTGGTTCCGGCATGCCCAACAAGTGATTCCGGAGTGTTCGCCAAGTGGTTCTGGCGTAGCCGGCAGTTCATTTTGCATGTCCGGCGGTGGTTCTGGCGAGTCAAGCCGGTGGTTCCGGCGTGTCCGGCAGGTGTTTCCGGTCTGTCCGGCACGTGGTTCTGGCGTGTCCGGCACGAGGTTCTGGCATGTCTGAGAGTTGGTTCCGGCATGCCCGACAGGTGATTCCGGAGTGTCCGCCACGTGGTTCTGGCGTACCCGTCAGGTGATTTTGGCGTGTCTGGCAGGTGTTCCTTGCAAGTCGAGCATTGGCTCAGGCATGATCAGCAGGTGCTTCCGGCGTGTCCGGCCCGTGGTTCTGGTGTGTCTGAGAGCTGGTTCTGGCATGTCCGGCAGATGATTCCGGAGTGTCCACCAAGTGGTTGTGGCATACACGGCAGGTGATTTTAGCCTGTCAGGTAGGTGGTTCCGGCGAGTCGAGTAGGTGGTTCCGGCGTGCTCGGAAGGTGGTTTCGGTCTGTTCGGGGTGTGGTTCCGGCATCTCAGGCACATGGTTCTGGCACGTCTGATAGGTGGTTCCGGCCGGCCCGACATGTGTTTCCATGGTGTCCGCCAAGTGGTTCTGGCATATCTGGCAGGTGATGTTGGCGTGACCGGCAGGTGGTTCCAGCCAGCCCGGCAGGTGATTACGGAGTGTCTGCCGAGTGGTTGTGGAGCCAGCCCGGCAGGTGATTCCGAAGAGTTCACCAAATGTTTGTGGCGTAGCCGGCAGGTTATTTTGGCGTGTCAGGAAGTTGGTTCCGGCTAGTTGAGCAGGTGGATCAGGCGTGCTCGCCAGGGGGTTCAGGCGGGTCTGGCAGGTGGTTTCGGTCTGTTCGGGGAGTGGTTCCGGCATCTCAGGCACATGGTTCTGGCACGTCTGACAGGTGGTTCCGGCCGGCAGGAGAGGTGTTTCCGGAGTTTCCGCCATGTGGTTCTGGCGTAGCTGAAAGGTGATGTTGGCGTGACCGGCAGGTGGTTCCAGCCAGCCCGGCAGGTGATTCCGGAGTGTCTGCCGTGAGGTTCTGGCGTAGCTGAAAGGTGATGTTGGCGTGACCGGCAGGTGGTTCCAGCAAGCCCGGAAGGTGATTCCGAAGAGTTCACCAAATGGTTGTGGTGTAGCCGGCAGGTGATTTTTTTGAGGCCAGCGAGTGGTTTTGGCGAGTCGAGCAGTTGGTTCTGGCGTGCTCGGCAGGTGCTTCCGGTGTCATTGGCATGTGGTTCCGGCATGTCTGAGAGGTGGTTCCGCAATGCCCGGCAGGTGATTCCGGAGTGTTCGCCAAGTGGTTCTGGCGTAGCCGGCAGGTGATTTTGCATGTCCGGCAATGATTCCGGCGAGTCGAGCCGGTGGTTCCGGCATGTCCGGTAGGTGGTTCCGGCATGCCCGGCAGGTGGTTCCGGAGTGTCTGCCGAGTGGTTCTGGCGTAGTCGGCAGGTGATTCTTGCGTGTCAAGCAGGTTGTTCTGGGGAGTGGATCAGGTGGTTAAGGCATACTCGGCAGGTGGTACGGACGTGTCCGGAACATGGTTCTGGCAAGTCTGAGAGGTGGTTCCGGCATGCCCGACAGGTGATTCTGGAGTGTTCGCCAAGTGGTTCTGGCGTAGCCGGCAGGTCATTCTGCATGTCCGGCCGTGGTTCCGGCGAGTCGAGCCGGTGGTTCCGGCGTGTCCAGAAGGTGTTTCCGGTCTGTCCGGCAGGTGGTTCTGGCGTGTCCGGCACGAGGTTCTGGCACGTCTGAGAGTTGGTTCCGGCATGCCCGACAGGTGATTTCGGAGTGTCAGCCACGTGGTTCTGGCGTACCCGGCAGGTGATTTTGGCGTGTCTGGCAGGTGTCTCTGGCAAGTCGAGCATTTGGCTCAGAAATGATCAGCAGGTGCTTCCAGCGTGTCTGGCACGTGGTTCCGGTGTGTGTGAGAACTGGTTCTGGCATGTCCAGCAGATGATTCCGGAGTATCCACCAAGTGGTTGTGGCATACCCGGCAAGTGATTTTAGTGTGTCAGGTAGGTGGTTCCAGCGAGTCGAGTAGGTGGTTCCGGCGTGCCCGGCAGGTGGTTCAGGCGGGTCTGGCAGGTGGTCTCGGTCTGTTCGGGGTGTGGTTCCGGCATCTCAGGCACATGGTTCTGGCACGTCTGAGAGGTGGTTCCGGCCGGCCCGACAGGTGTTTCCGGAGTGTCCGGCAAGTGGTTCCGGAGTAGCTGAAAGGTGATGTTCGCGTGACGGGGAGGTGGTTCCAGGCAGCCCGGCAGGTGATTCCGGAGTGTCTGCCGCGTGGATCTGGCGTAGCCGACAGGTGATTTTGGCGTGTCCAGCAGGTGGTTCCGGCGAGCTCGGCTGGTGGTACCGGCGTGTCCGGAACATGGTTCTGGCACGTCTGAGAGATGGTTCCAGCAAGCCCGGCAGGTGATTCCGGAGTGTTCGCCAAGTGGTTCTGGCATAGACGGCAGGTGATTTTGCATGTCCGGCATTGGTTCCGGAATGTCCGGCAGGTGGTTCCGGCATGTCCGGCAGGTGGTTCCGGCATGTCCAGCACGTGGTTCCAGCATGCCCGGCAGGTGATTCCGGAGTGTCCGGCATGTGGTTCTGGCACCTCTGAGAGGTGGTTCCGGCATGCCTGGCAGGTGATACCGGAGTGTCCGGCATTTGGTTCTGGCACCTCTGAGAGGTGGTTCCGGAATGCCTGGCCTGTGATTCCGGAGTGTCTGCCGAGTGGTTCTGGCATAGCCGGCAGTTGATTTTGGCGTGTCCACTTGGTGGTTCTGGGGAGTGGATCAGCTGGTTCCGGCATACTCTGCAGGTGGTACCGGCGTGTCCAGAACATGGTTCTGGCAAGTCTGAGAGGTGGTTCCGGCACGCCCGAAAGGTGATTCCGGAGCGTCCGCCAAGTGTTTCTGGCGTACCCGGCAGGTGATTTTCGCCTGTCTGACAGGTGTATCTTGCGAGTCGAGCAGGTGGCTGAGGCATGCTCAGCTGGTGCTTCCGGCGTCTCTGGCACGTGGTTCTCTTGTGTCTGAGAGCTGGTTTGGCATCTCCGGCAGATGATTCCGGAGTGTCCACCAAGTGGTTCTTGTATACCTGGCAGGTGATTTTGGCATGTCAGGAACTTGGTTCCGGCTAGTTGAGCAGGTGGATCAGGCGTGCTCGCCAGGGGGTTCAGGCGGGTCTGGCAGGTGGTTTCGGTCTGTTCGGGGAGTGGTTCCGGCATCTCAGGCTCATGGTTCTGGCACGTCTGAGAGGTGGTTCCGCCCGGCCCGACAGGTGTTTCCATGGTGTCCGCCAAGTGGTTCTGGCATAGCTGGCAGGTGATGTTGGCGTGACCAGAAGGTGGTTCCAGCCAGCCCGGCAGGTGATTCCGAAGAGTTCACCAAATGGTTGTGGCGTAGCCGGCAGGTGATTTTGGCGTGTCCAGCATGTGGTTTTGGCGAGTCGAGCAGGTGGTTCTGGCATGGCGGCAGGTGCTTCCGGTGTCATTGGCATGTGGTTCCGGCATGTCTGAGAGGTGGTTCCGGCATGCCCGGCTGGTGGTTCCGGAGAGTCTGCCGAGTGGTTCTGGAGCCTGCCCGGCAGGTGATTCCAAAGAGTTCACCAAATGGTTGTGCCGTAGCCGGCAGGTTATTTTGGCGTGTCAGGAAGGTGGTTCCAGCTAGTTGAGCAGGTGGATCAGGCGTGCTCGCCAGGGGGTTCAGGCGGGTCTGGCAGGTGGTTTCGGTCTGTTCGGGGAGTGGTTCCTGCATCTCAGGCACATGGTTCTGGCACGTCTGAGAGGTGGTTCCGGCCGGCCGGAGAGGTGTTTCCGGAGTGTCCACCAAGTGGTTCTGGCGTAGCTGAAAGGTGATGTTGGCGTGACCGGCAGGTGGTTCCAGCCAGCCCGGCAGGTGATTCCGGAGTGTCTGCCGTGTGGTTCTGGCGTAGCCAGCAGGTGATTTTGGCGTGTCCAGCAGGTGGTTCCGGCGAGCTCGGCAGGTGGTACCAGCGTGTCCGGAACATGGTTCTGGCACGTCTGAGACATGGTTCCAGCATGCCCGGCAGGTGATTCCGGAGTGTCCGGCATGTGGTTCTGGAACCTGTGAGAGGTGGTTCCGGCAGGCCCGGCAGGTGGTTCTGGAGTGTCTGCCGAGTGGTTCTGGCGTAGTCGGAAGGTGATTCTGGCGTGTCCAGCAGGTGGTTCTGGGGAGTGGATCAGGTGGTTCCGGCATACTCGGCAGGTGGTACCGGCGTGTCCGGAACATGGTTCTGGCAATTCTGAGAGGTGGTTCCGGCATGCCCGACAGGTGATTCCGGAGTGTTCGCCAAGTGGTTCTGGCGTAGCCGGCAGGTCATTTTGCATGTCCGGCGGTGGTTCTGGCGAGTCAAGCCGGTGGTTCCGGCGTGTCCGGCAGGTGTTTCCGGTCTGTCCGGCACGTGGTTCTGGCGTGTCCGGCACGAGGTTCTGGTATGTCTGAGAGCTGGTTCTGGCATGTCCGGCAGATGATTCCGGAGTGTCCACCAAGTGGTTCTGGTCTAACTGGCAGGTGATTTTGGCTTGTCAGGAAGGTGGTTCTGGCTAGTTGAGCAGGTGGATCAGGCGTGCTCGCCAGGGGGTTCAGGTGGGTCTGGCAGGTGGTTTCGGTCTGTTCGGGGGGTGGTTCCGGCATCTCAGGCTCATGGTTCTGGCACATCTGAGAGGTGGTTCCGGCCGGCCCGACAGGTGTTTCCATGGTGTCCGCCAAGTGGTTCTGGCATAGCTGGCAGGTGATGTTGGCGTGACCAGCAGGTGGTTCCAGCCAGCCCGGCAGGTGATTCCGGAGTGTCTGCCGTGTGGTTCTGGCGTAGCTGGCAGGTGATTTTGGCGTGTCCAGCAGGTGGTTCCGGGGAGCTCGGCAGGTGGTACCAGCGTGTCCGGAACATGGTTCTGGCACGTCTGAGAGATGGTTCCGTCATGCCCGGCAGTTGATTCGGGAGTGTCCGGCATGTGTTTCTGGCACCTCTGAGAGGTGGTTGCGACATGCCCGGCAGGTGGTTCCGGAGTGTCTGCCGTGTGGTTCTGGCGTAGCTGGCAGGTGATTTTGGTGTGTTCAGCAGGTGGTTCTGGCGAGCTCAGCAGGTCGTACCAGCGTGTCCGGAACATGCTTCTGGCACGTCTGAGACATGGTTCCGGCATGCCAGGCAGGTGATTCCGGAGTGTCCGGCATGTGGTTCTTGCACCTCTGAGAGGTGGTTCCGGCATGCCCGGCAGGTGGTTACGGAGTGTCTGCCGAGTGGTTCTGGCGTAGTCGGCAGGTGATTCTGGCGTGTCCAGCAGGTGGTTCAGGGGAGTGGATCAGGTGGTTCCGGCATACTCGGCAGGTGGTACCGGCGTGTCCGGAACATGGTTCTGGCAAGTCTGAGAGGTGTTTCCGGCATGCCCGACAGGTGACTCCGGAGTGTTCGCCAACTGGTTCTGGCGTAGCCGGCAGCTCATTTTGTTTGTCCGGCGGTGGTTCCGGCGAGTCAAGCCGTTGGTTCCGGCATGTCAGGCAGGTGATTCCGGCATGTCCTGCAGGTGTTCCGGCATGCCCGGCAGGTGATTCCGGAGTGTCCGGCATGTGGTTCTGGCACCTCTGAGAGGTGGTTCCGGCATGCCCGGAAGGTGATGCCGGACTCTCTGGCATTTGGTTCTGGCACCTCTGAGAGGAGGTTCCGGAATGCCTGGCATGTGATTCCGGAGTGTCTGCCGAGTGGTTCTGGCGTAGCCGGCAGTTGATTTTGGCGTGTCCACTAGGTGGTTCTGGGGAGTGGATCAGCCGGTTCTGGCATACTCGGCAGGTGGTACCGGCGTGTCCGGAACATGGTTCTGGCACGTCTGAGAGATGGTTCCGGCATGCCAGGCAGGTGATTCCGGAGTGTCCGGCATGTGGTTCTGTCACCTCTGAGATGTGGGTCCGCGATGCCCGGCAGGTGGTTCCGGAGTGTCTGCCGAATGGTTCTGGCGTAGTCGGCAGGTGATTCTGGCGTGTCCAGCAGGTGGTTCTGGGGAGTGGATCAGGTGGTTCCAGCATACTCGGCAGGTGGTTCTGGCGTGACCGGCACGAGGTTCCGGAATGTCTGAGAGGTGGCTCCGCCATGCCCGGCAGGTGTTTCCGGAGTGTTCCCCAAGTGGTTCTGGCATAGCCGGCAGGTGATTTTGCATATCCGGCAATGGTTCCGGCGAGTCGAGCCACTGGTTCCGGCATGACCGGCAGGTGGTTCCGGCATGCCTGGCATGTGATTCCGGAGTGTCCGGCATGTGGTTCTGGCACCTCTGAGAGGTGGTTCCGGCATGACCGTCAGGTGATACCGGAGTGTTCGCCAAGTGGTTCTGGCGTAGCCGGCTGGTGATTTTGCATGTCCAGCAATGGTTCCGGCGAGTCGAGCCGGTGGCTCCGGAATGTCCGGCAGGTGGTTCCGGCATGTCCGGCAGGTGGTTCCGGCATGTCCAGCACGTGGTTCCAGCATGCCCGGCAGGTGATTCCGTAGTGTCTGGCATGTGGTTCTTGCACCTCTGAAAGTGGTTCCGGCATGCCCGGCAGGTGATACCGGAGTGTTCGCCAAGTGGTTCCGGCGTAGCCGGCAGGTCATTTTGCATGTCCGGCGGTGGTTCCGGCGAGTCAAGCCGGTGGTTCCGGCGTGTCAGGCAGGTGTTTCCGGTCTGTCCGGCAGGTGGTTCTGGCGTGTCCGGCACGAGGTTCTGGCACATCTGAGAGTTGGTTCCGGCATGCCCGATAGGTGATTCCGGAGTGTCCGCCACGTGGTTCTGGCGTACCCGGCAGGTGATTTTGGTGTGTCTTGCATGTGTTTCTTGCAAGTCGAGCATGTGCGTCAGGCATTATCAGCAGGTGCTTCCGGCGTGTCCGGCACGTGGTTCTGCTGTGTCCGAGGGCTGGTTCTGGCATTTCTGGCAGATGATTCCGGAGTGTCCACCAAGTGGTTCTGGTAGACCTGGCAGGTGATTTTGGCGTGTCTGGAAGGTGGTTCCGGCTAGTTGAGCAGGTGGATCAGGCGTGCTCGCCAGGGGGTTCAGGCGGGTCTGGCAGGTTGTTTCGGTCTGTTTGGTGTGTGGTTCCGGCATCTCAGGCACATGGTTCTGGCACGTCTGACAGGTGGTTCCGGCCGGCCCGACAGGTGTTTCCGGAGTGTCCGCCTAGTGGTTCCGGCGTAGCTGAAATATGATGTTGGCGTGACCGGCAGGTGGTTTCAGCCAGCCCGGCAGGTGATTCCGGAGTGTCTGCCGTGTGGTCCAGGTGTAGCCGGCAGCTGATTTTGGCGTGTCCAGCAGGTGGTTCCGGCGAGCTCGGCAGGTGGTACCGGCGTGTCCAGAACATGGTTCTGGCACGTCTGAGAGATGGTTCCGGCATGCCCGGAAGGTGATTCCGATGTGTCCGGCATGTGGTTCTGGCACCTCTGTGAGCTGGTTCCGGCATGCCAGGCAGGTGGTTTCGGAGTGTCTGCCGAGTGGTTCTGGCGTAGCCGGCAGGTGATTCTGGGGTGTCCAGCAGGTGGTTCTGAGGAGTGGATCAGGTGGTTCCGGCATACTCGGCAGGTGGTACCGGCGTGTCCGGAACATGGTTCTGTCAAGTCTGAGAGGCGGTTCCGGCATGCCCGACAGGTGATTCCGGAGTGTTCGCCAAGTGGTTCTGGCATAGCCGGCAGGTCATTTTGCATGTCCGGCGGTGGTTCCGGCGAGTCGAGCCTGTGGTTCCGGCGTGTCCGGCAGGTGGTTCTGGCGTGACCGGCACGAGGTTCTGGCACGTCTGAGAGTTGCTTCCGGCATGCCCGACAGGTGATTCCGGAGTGTCCGCCACGTGGTTCCGGCGTACCCGGCAGGTGATTTTGGCGTGTCTGGCAGGTTCTTCTTGCAAGTCGAGCATTTGGCTCATGCATGCTCAGCAGGTGATTCCGGCGTGTCTGGCACGTGGTTCTGGTGTGTCTGAGAGCTGGTTCTGGCATGTCCGGCAGATGATGCCGGAGTGTCCACCAAGTGGTTGTGGCATACCCGGCAGGTGATTTTAGCATGTCAGGTACGTGGTTCCAGCGAGTCGAGTAGGTGGTTCCGGCGTGCTCGGCAGGTGGTTCAGGCGGGTCTGGCAGGTGGTTTCGGTCTGTTCAGGGTGTGGTTCCGGCATCTCAGGCACATGGTTCTGGCACGTCTGATAGGTGGTTCCGGCCGGCCCGACAGGTGTTTCCATGGTGTCCGCCAAGTGGTTCTGGCATAGCTGGCAGGTGATGTTGGCGTGACCGGCAGGTGGTTCCAGCCAGCACGGCAGGTGATTCCAAAATGTTCACCAAATGGTTGTGGCGTAGCCAGAAGGTGATTTTGGCGTGTCCAGCAGGTGGTTTTGGCGAGTCGAGCAGGTGGTTGTAGCGTGCTCGGCAGGTGCTTCCGGTGTCATTGGCATGTGGTTCAGGCATGTCTGAGAGGTGGTTCCGCCATGCCCGGCAGGTGATTCCGGAGTGTTCCCCAAGTGGTTCTGGCATAGCCGGCAGGTGATTTTGCATGTCCGGCAATGGTTCCGGCGAGTGGAGCCGGTGGCTCCGGCATGTCCAGCAGGTGGTTCCGGCATGCCAGGCAGGTGATTCCGGAGTGTCCGGCATGTGGTTCTGGCACGTCTGAGAGGTGGTTCCGGCATGCCCGGCAGGTGATATCGGAGTGTTCGCCAAGTGATTCTGTCGTAGCCGGCAGGTTATTTTGCATGTCCGGCAATGGTTCCGGCGAGTCGAGTCGTGGTTCCGGAATGTCCGGCAGGTGGTTCCGGCATGTCCGGCAGGTGGTTCCGGCATGTCCAGCACGTGGTTCCAGCATGCCCGGCAGGTGATTCCGGAGGTCCGGCATGTGGTTCTGGCGTACCCGGCAGGTGATTATGGCATGTCCGACAGGTGTTTCTTGCGAGTCGAGCAGGTGGCTCAGGCATGCTCAGCTGGTGCTTCCGGCGTCTCTGGCACGTGGTTCTGGTGTGTCTGAGAGCTGGTTCTGGCATCTCCGGCAGGTGATTCCGGAGTGTTCCCCAAGTGGTTCTGGCGTAGCCGGCAGGTGATTTGCATGTCCGGAAATGGTTGCGGCGAGTCGAGCCTGTGGTTCCGGCGTGTCCGGCAGGTGGTTCCGGTCTGTCCAGCTGGTCGTTCTGGTGTCTCCGGCACGAGGTTCTGGCACGTCTGAGAGGTTGTGTCGCCATGCACTTCACGTGATTCCGGCTTGTCCGCCAAGTGGTTCTGGTGTAGCGGGCAGGTGATTTTGGCGTGTCTGGCAGGTGGGACCGGTGAGTCAAGCAGGTGGTTCCAGCGAGTGTTTCCTGTGTTTCCGGTCTGTCCGGGAGATGGTTCCGGCCTGTCAGGCACGTGCTTCTGGCACTTCTGAGAGGTTGTGCTGGCATGCCCGGCAGGTGATTCTGGAGAGTCCGCCAAGTGGTTTTGGCGTATCCAGCATATGATTTTGGCCTGTGAGGCAGGTGGTTCCGGCATGTCCAGCAGGTGGTTCCGGCGAGCTCGTCAGGTGCTTCCGGTCTCTCCGGTACGTGGTTGTGGCACGTCTGAGAGATGGTTCCAGCATACCCGGCAGGTGATTCCGGAGTGTCCGACAAGTGGTTTTAGCGTAGCCGGGTGGTGATTCTGGCGTGTCCGGCAGGTGGTTCTGGCGAGTCAAGCAGGTGGTTCCGGCATGTCCGGCAGGTGGTTCCGGTCTGTCCTGGAGGTGGTTCCTGAGTGTCTGCCGAGCGGGTCTGGCGTAGCCGGAAGGTGATTTTGGCGTGTCCAGCGGGTGGTTCCGGCGAGCTCGGCAGGTGGTACCGGCGTGTCCCGAACATGGTTCTGGCACGTCTGAGAGATGGTTCCGGCATGCCTGGCAGGTGGTTCCGGAGTGTCTGCCGAGTGGTTCTGGCGTAGTCGGCAGGTGATTCTGGCATGTCCAGCTGGTGGTTCTGGGGAGTGGATCAGGTGGTTCCAGCATACTCGGCAGGTGGTACCGGCGTGTCCGCAACATGGTTCTGGCAAGTCTGAGAGGAGGTTCCGGCTTGCCCGACACGTGATTCCGGAGTGTTCGCCAAGTGGTTCTGGCGTAGCCGGCAGGACATTTTGCATGTCCGGCGGTGGTTCCGGCGAGTCGAGCCGGTGGTTCCGGCGTAGCCGGCAGTTGATTTTGGCGTGTCCACTAGATGGTTCTGGGGAGTGGATCAGCTGGTTCCGGCATACTCGGCAGGTGGTACCGGCGTGTCCAGACCATGGTTCTGGCAAGTCTGTGAGGTGGTTCCGGCACACCCGACAGGTGATTCCGGAGCGTCCGCCCAGTGTTTCTGGCGTACCCGGAAGGTGATTTTTGCATGTCCGACAGGTGTATCTTGCGAGTCGAGCAGGTGGCTCAGGCATGCTCAGCTGGTGCTTCCGGCGTCTCGGGCACATGGTTCTGGTGTGTCTGAGAGCTGGTTCTGGCATGTCCGGCAGATGATTCCAGAGTGTCCACCAAGTGGTTCTGGTATTCCTGGCAGGTGATTTTGGCGTGTCAGGATGGTGGTTCCGGCTAGTTGAGCAGGTGGATCAGGCGTGCTCGCCAGGGGGTTCAGGCGGGTCTGGCAGGTGGTTTCGGTCTGTTCGGGGAGTGGTTCCGGCATCTCAGGCACATGGTTCTGGCACGTCTGAGAGGTGGTTCCGGCTGGCCCGACAGGTGTTTCCGGAGCGTCCGCCAAGTGGTTCTGGCGTAGCTGAAAGGTGATGTTGGCGTGACCGGCAGGTGGTTCCAACCAGCCCGGCAGGTGATTCCGGAGTGTCTGCCGTGTGGTTCTGGCGTAGCCGGCAGGTGATTTTGGCGTGTCCAGCGGGTGGTTTTGGCGAGTCGAGCAGGTGGTTCTGGCGTGCTCGGCATGTGCTTCCGGGGTCATTGACATGTGGTTCCGGCATGTCTGAGAGGTGGTTCCGCCATGCCCGGCAGGTGATTCCGGAGTGTTCGCCAAGTGGTTCTGGTGTAGCCGGCAGGTGATTTTGCATGTTCGGCAATGGTTCCGGCGAGTCGAGCCGGTGGTTCCGGCATGTCCAGCAGGTGGTTCCGGCATGCCCGGCAGGTGATTCCGGAGTGTCCGGCATGTGGTTCTGGCACCTCTGAGAGGTGGTTCCGGCATGCCCGGCAGGTGATACCGGAGTGTCCGGCATTTGGTTCTGGCACCTCTGAGAGGTGGTTCCGGAATGCCTGGCATGTGATTCCGAAGTGTTCACCAAATGGTTGTTGCGTATCCGAAAGGTGATTTTGGCGTGTCCAGCAGGTGGTTCTCTCGAGTCGAGCAGGTGGTTCTGGCGTGCTCGGCAGGTGCTTCCGGTGTCATTGGCATGTGGTTCTGGCATGTCTGAGAGGCGGTTCCGGCACGCCCGACAGGTGATTCCGGAGCATCCGCCAAGTGTTTCTGGCGTACCTGGCAGGTGATTTTGGCATGTCCGACAGGTGTTTCTCGCGAGTCGAGCAGGTGGCCTCAGGCATGCTCAGCTGGTGCTTCCGGCGTCTCTGGCACGTGGTTCTGGTGTGTCTGAGAGCTGGTTCTGGCATGTCCGGCAGGTGATTCCGGAGTGTTCGCCAAGTGGTTCTGGCGTAGTCGGCACGTCATTTAGCATGTCCGGCGGTGGTTCCGGCGAGTCGAGCCGGTGGTTCCGGCGTGTCCAGCAGGTGTTTCCGGTCTGTCCGGCAGGTGGTTCTGGCGTGACCGGCACGAGGTTCTGGCACGTCTGAGAGTTGGTTCCGGCATGCCCGACAGGTGATTCCGGAGTGTCTGCCACGTGGTTCTGGCGTACCCGGCAGGTGATTTTGGCGTGTCTGGCAGGTGTTTCTTGCAAGTCGAGCATTTGGCTCAGGCATGCTCAGCAGGTGCTTCCGGCGTGTCTGGCACGTGGTTCTGGTGTGTCTGAGAGCTGGTTCTGGCATGTCCGGCAGATGATTCCGGAGTGTCCACCAAGTGGTTGTGGCATACCCGGCAGGTGATTTTAGCGTGTCAGGTAGGTGGTTCCAGCGAGTCGAGTAGGTGGTTCCGGCATGCCCGCAGGTGATACCGGAGTGTCCAGCATTTGGTTCTGGCACCTCTGAGAGGTGGTTCCGGAATGCCTGGCATGTGATTCCGGAGTGTCTGCCAAGTGGTTCTGGCATAGCCGGCAGGTGATTTTGGCGTGTCCAGCAGGTGGTTTTGGCGAGTCGAGCAGGTGGTCCTGGCGTGCTCGGCAGGTGCTTCCGGTGTCATTGGCATGTGGTTCTGGCATGTCTGAGAGGTGTTTCCGGCATGCCCGGCAGGTGGTTCCTGAGAGTCTGCCGAGTGGTTCTGGAGCCAGCCCGGCAGGTGATTCCGAAGAGTTCACCAAATGGTTGTGGCGTAGCCGGCAGGTTATTTTGGCGTGTCAGGAAGGTGATTCCGGCTAGTTGAGCAGGTGGATCAGGCGTGCTCGCCAGTGGGTTCAGGCGGGTCTGGCAGGTGGTTTCGGTCTGTTCGGGGAGTGGTTCCTGCATCTCAGGTACTAGGTTCTGGCACGTCTGAGAGGTGGTTCCGGCCGGCCGGAGAGGTGTTTCCGGGGTGTCCGCCAAGTGGTTCTGGCGTAGCTGAAAGGTGATGTTGTCGTGACCGGCCGGTGGTTCCAGCCAGCCCGGCAGGTAATTCCGGAGTGTCTGCCGTGTGGTTCTGGCGTAGCTGGCAGGTGATTTTGAATGTCCGGCACTCGTTCCGGCGATTCGAGCCGGTGGTTCCGGCATGTCCGGCAGGTGATTCCGGCATGTCCAGCAGGTGGTTTCTGCATGCCCGGCAGGTGATTCCGGAGTGTCCGGCATGTGGTTCTGGCACCTCTGAGAGGTGGTTCCGGCATGTTCGGCAGGTGGTTCCTGAGTGTCTGCCGAGTGGTTCTGGCGTAGCCGGCAGGTGATTCTGGCGTGTCCAGCAGGTGGTTCTGGGGAGTGGATCAGGTGGTTCCGGCATACTCGACAGGTGGTACCGGCGTGTCCGGAACATGGTTCTGGCAAGTCTGAGAGGTGGTTCCGGCATGCCCGACAGGTGATTCCCGAGTGTTCGCCAAGTGGTTCTGGCGTAGCCGGCAGGTCATTTTGCATGTCCAGCGGTGGTTCCGGCGAGTCGAGCCGATGGTTCCGGCGTAGCCTGCAGTTGATTTTGGCGTGTCCACTAGGTGGTTCTGGGGAGTGGATCAGCTGGTTCCGGCATACTCGACAGGTGGTACCGGCGTGTCCGGAACATGGTTCTGGCAAGTCTGAGAGGCGGTTCCGGCATGCCCAGCAGGTGATTCCGGAGTGTCCGGCATGTGGTTCTGGCACCTCTGAGAGGTGGTTCCGGCATGCCCGGCATGTGATACCGGAGTGTTCGCCAAGTGGTTCTGGCGTAGCCGGCAGGTGATTTTGCATGTCCGGCAATGTTTCCGGCGAGTCGAGCCGTGGTTCCGGAATGTCCGGCAGTTGGTTCCGGCATGTCCGGCAGGTGGTTCCGGCATGTCCAGCACGTGGTTCCAGCATGTCCCGCACGTGATTCCGGAGTGTCCGGCATGTGGTTCTGGCACCTCTGAGAGGTGGTTCCGGCATGCCCGGCAGGTGATACCGGAGTGTCCGGCATTTGGTTCTGGCACCTCTGAGAGGTCGTTCCGGAATGCCTGGCCTGTGATTCCGGAGTGTCTGCCGAGTGGTTCTGGCGTAGCCGGCAGTTGATTTTGGCGTGTCCACTAGGTGGTTCTGGGGAGTGGATCAGCTGGTTCCGGCATACTCGGCAGGTGGTACCGGCGTGTCCAGAACATGGTTCTGGCAAGTCTGAGAGGTGGTTCCGGCACGCCCGTCAGGTGATTCCGGAGCGTCCGCCAAGTGTTTCTGGCGTACCCGGCAGGTGATTTTCGCCTGTCCGACAGGTGTATCTTGCGAGTCGAGCAGGTGGCTGAGGCATGCTCAGCTGGTACTTCCGGCGTCTCTGGCACGTGGTTCTGGTGTGTCTGAGAGCTGGTTCTGGCATCTCTGGCAGATGATACCGGAGTGTCCACCAAGTGGTTCTTGTATACCTGGCAGGTGATTTTGGCGTGTCAGTAAGTTGGTTCCGGCTAGTTGAGCAGATGGATCAGGCGTGCTCGCCAGGGGGTTCAGGCGGGTCTGGCAGGTGGTTTCGGTCTGTTCGGGGAGTGGTTCCGGCATCTCAGGCTCATGGTGCTGGCACGTCTGAGAGCTGGTTCCGGCCGGCCCGACAGGTGTTTCCATGGTGTCCGCCAAGTGGTTCTGGCATAGCTGGCAGGTGATGTTGGCGTGACCGGCAGGTGGTTCCAGCAAGCCCGGCAGGTGATTCCGAAGAGTTCACCAAATGGTTGTGGCGTAGCCAGCAGGTGATTTTGGCGTGTCCAGCAGGTGGTTTTGGCGAGTGGAGCAGGTGGTTCTCGAGTGCTCGGCAGGTGCTTCTGGTGTCATTGGCATGTGGTTCCGGCATGTCTGAGAGGTGGTTCCGGCATGCCCGGCAGATGGTTCCGGAGTGTCTGCCGAGTGGTTCTGGAGCCAGCCCGGCAGGTGATTCCGAAGAGTTCACCAAATGGTTGTGACGTAGCCGGCAGGTTATTTTGGCGTGTCAGGAAGGTGGTTCCGGCTAGTTGAGCAGGTGGATCAGGCGTGCTCGCCAGGGGGTTCAGGCGGGTCTGGCAGGTGGTTTCGGTCTGTTCGGGAAGTGGTTCCGGCATCTCAGGCACATGGTTCTGGCACGTCTGAGAGGTGGTTCTGGCCGGCCGGAGAGGTGTTTCCGGAGTGTCCGCCAAGTGGTTCTGGCGTAGCTGAAAGGTGATCTTGGCGTGATCGGCAGGTGGTTCCAGCCAGCCCGGCAGGTGATTCCGGAGTGTCTGCCGTGTGGTTCTGGCGTAGCTGGCAAGTGATTTTGGCGTGTTCAGCAGGTGGTTCCGGCGAGCTCGGCAGGTGGTACCAGCGTGTCCGGAACATGGTTCTGGCACGTCTGAGAGATGGCTCCGGCATGCCCGGCAGGTGATTCCGGAGTGTCCGGCATGTGGTTCTGGCACCTCTGAGAGGTGGTTCCGTCATGCCCGGCAGGTGGTTCCGGAGTGTCTGCCGAGTGGTTCTGGCGTACTCGGCAGGTGATTCTGTCGTGTCCAGCGTGTGGTTCTGGGGAGTCGATCAGGTGGTTCCGGCATTCTCGGCAGGTGGTACCGGCGTGACCGGAACATGGTTCCGGCAAGTCTGAGAGGCGGTTCCGGCATGCCCGACAGGTGATTCCGGAGTGTTCGCCAAGTGGTTCTGGCGTAGCTGGCAGATCATTTTGCATGTCCGGCGGTGGTTCTGGCGAGTCAAGCCGATGGTTCCGGCGTGTCCGGCAGGTGTTTCCGGTCTGTCCGGCACGTGGTTCTGGCACGTCTGAGATTTGGTTCCGGCATGCCCGACAGGTGATTCCGGAGAGTCCGCCACGTGGTTCTGGCGTACCCGGCAGGTGATTTTGGCGTGTCTGGCAGCTGTTTCTTGCTAGTCGAGCATGTGGCTCAGGCATGATCAGCAGGTGCTTCCGGCGTGTCCGGCACGTGGTTCTGGTTTGTCAGAGGGCTGGTTCTGGCGTTTCTGGCAGATGATTCCGGAGTGTCCACCAAGTGGTTCTGGTAGACCTGGCAGGTGATTTTGGCGTGTCTGGAAGGTGGTTCCGGCTAGTTGAGCAGGTGGATCAGGCGTGCTCGCCAGGGGGTTCAGGCGGGTCTGGCAGGTGGTTTCTGTCTGTTCGGGTAGTGGTTCCGGCATCTCAGGCACATGGTTCTGGCACGTCTGAGAGGTGGTTCTGGTCAGCCGGAGAGGTGTTTCCGGAGTGTCCGCCAAGTGGTTCTGGCTTAGCTGAAAGGTGATGTTGGCGTGACCGGCAGGTGGTTCCAGCCAGCCCAGCAGGTGATTCCGGAGTGTCTGCCGTGTGGTTCTGGCGTAGCTGGCAGGTGATTTTGGCGTGTCCAGCAGGTGGTTCTGGCCAGCTCGACAGGTGGTACCAGCGTGTCCGGAACATGGTTCTGGCACGTCTGAGAGATGGTTCCGGCATGCCCGGCAGGTGATTCCGGAGTGGCCTGCATGTGGTTCTGGCACCTCTGAGAGGTGGTTCCGGCATGCCCGGCAGGTGATTCCGGAGTGTCCGGCATGTGGTTCTGGGGTAGCTGAAATGTGATGTTGGCGTGACCGGCAGGTGGTTCCAGCCAGCCCGGCAGGTGATTCCGGAGTGTCTGCCGTGTGGTTCTGGCGTAGCTGGCAGGTGATTTTGGCGTGTTCAGCAGGTGGTTCCGGCGAGCTCGGCAGGTGGTACCAGCGTGTCCGGAACATGGTTCTGGCACGTCTGAGAGATGGCTCCGGCATGCCCGGCAGGTGATTCCGGAGTGTCCGGCATGTGGTTCTGGCACCTCTGAGAGGTGGTTCCGGCATGCCCGGCAGGTGATACCGGAGTTTCCGGCATTTGGTTCTGGCACCTCTGAGAGGTGGTTCCGGAATGCCTGGCTTGATTCTGGAGTGTCTACCGAGTGGTTCTGGCGTAGCCGGCAGTTGATTTTGGCGTGTCCACTAGGTGGTTCTGGGGAGTGGATCAGCTGGTTCTGGCATACTCGGCAGGTGGTACTGGCGTGTCCGGAACATGGTTCTGGCAAGTCTGAGAGGTGGTTCCGGCACGCCCGACAGGTGATTCCGGAGTGTCCGCCAAGTGTTTCTGGCGTACCCGGCAGGTGATTTTCGCCTGTCCGACAGGTGTATCTTGCGAGTGGAGCAGGTGGCTGAGGCATGCTCAGCTGGTGCTTCCGGCGTCTCTGGCACGTGGTTCTGGTGTGTCTGAGAGCTGGTTCTGGCATGTCCGGCAGATGATTCCGGAGTGTCCACCAAGTGGTTCTTGTATACCTGGCAGGTGATTTTGGCGTGTCAGGAAGTTGGTTCCGGCTAGTTGAGCAGGTGGATCAGGCGTGCTCGCCAGGGGGTTCAGGCGGGTCTGGCAGGTGGTTTCGGTCTGTTCGGGGAGTGGTTCCGGCATCTCAGGCACATGGTTCTGGCACGTCTGAGAGGTGGTTCTGGCCGGCCCGACAGGTGTTTCCATGGTGTCCGCCAAGTGGTTCTGGCATAGCTGGCAGGTGATGTTGGCGTGACCGGCAGGTGGTTCCAGCAAGCCCGGCAGGTGATTCCGAAGAGTTCACCAAATGGTTGTGGCGTAGCCAGCAGGTGATTTTGGCGTGTCCAGCAGGTGGTTTTGGCGAGTGGAGCAGGTGGTTCACGAGTGCTCGGCAGGTGCTTCCGGTGTCATTGGCATGTGGTTCCGGCATGTCTGAGAGGTGGTTCCGGCATGCCCGACAGGTGATTCCGGAGAGTTCGCCAAGTGGTTCTGGTGTAGCCGGCAGGTCATTTTGCATGTCCGGCCGTGGTTCTGGCGAGTCAAGCCGGTGGTTCCGGAGTGTCCGGCAGGTGTTTCCGGGCTTTCCGGCACGTGGTTCTGGCGTGTCCGTCACGAGGTTCTGGCACGTCTGAGAGTTGGTTCCGGCATGCCCGACAGGTGATTCCGGAGAGTCCGCCACGTGGTTCTGGCGTACCCGGCAGGTGATTTTGGCGTGTCTGGCAGGTGTTTCTTGCTAGTCGAGCATGTGGCTCAGGCATGATCAGCAGGTGCTTCCGGTGTGTCCGGCACGTGGTTCTGGTGTGTCAGAGGGCTGGTTCTGGCATTTCTGGCAGATGATTCCGGAGTGTCCACCAAGTTGTTCTGGTGGACCTGGCAGGTGATTTTGGCGTGTCTGGAAGGTGGTTCCGGCTAGTTGAGCAGGTGGATCAGACGTGCTCGCCAGGGGGTTCAGGCGGGTCTGGCAGGTGGTTTCGGTCTGTTCGGGGAGTGGTTCCGGCATCTCAGGCACATGGTTCTGGCACGTCTGAGAGGTGGTTCCGGCCGGCCAGAGAGGTGTTTCCGGAGTGTCCGTCAAGTGGTTCTGGCGTAGGTGAAAGGTGATGTTGGCGTGACCGGCAGGTGGTTCCAGCCAGCCCGGCAGGTGATTCTGGAGTGTCTGCCGTGTGGTTCTGGCGTAGCTGGCAGGTGATTTTGGCGTGTCCAGCAGGTGGTTCCGGCGAGCTCGGCAGGTGGTACCAGCGTGTCCGGAACATGGTTCTGGCACGTCTGAGAGATGGTTCCAGCATGCCCGGCAGGTGATTCCGGAGTGTCCGGCATGTGGTTCTGGCACCTCTGAGACGTGGTTCCGGCAGGCCCGGCAGGTGGTTCTGGAGTGTCTGCCGAGTGGTTCTGGCGTAGTCGGCAGGTGATTCTGGCGTGTCCAGCAGGTGGTTCTGGGCAGTGGATCAGGTGTTTCCGGCATACTTGGCAGGTGGTACCGGCGTGTCCGGAACATGGTTCTGGCAAGTCTGAGAGGCGGTTCCGGCATGCCCGACAGGTGATTCCGGAGTGTTCGCCAAGTGGTTCTGGCGTAGCCGGCAGGTCATTTTGCATGTCCGGCGGTGGTTCTGGCGAGTCAAGCCGGTGGTTCCGGCGTGTCCGGCAGGTGTTTCCGGTCTGTCCGGCACGTGGTTCTGGGGTGTCCGGCACGAGGTTCTGGCATGTCTGAGAGTTGGTTCCGGCATGCCCGACAGCTGATTCCGGAGTGTGCGCCACGTGGTTCTGGCGTACCCGGCAGGTGATTTTGGCGTGTCTGGCAGGTGTTCCTTGCAAGTCGAGCATTGGCTCAGGCATGATCAGCAGGTGCTTCCGGCCTGTCCGGCCAGTGGTTCTGGTGTGTCTGAGAGCTGGTTCTGGCATGTCCGGCAGATGATTCCGGAGTGTCCACCAAGTGGTTGTGGCATACCCGGCAGGTGATTTTAGCGTGTGAGGTAGGTGGTTCCGGCGAGTCGAGTAGGTGGTTCCAGCGTGCTCGGCAGGTGGTTCAGGCGGGTCTGGCAGGTGGTTTCGGTCTGTTCGGGGTGTGGTTCCGGCATCTCAGGCACATGGTTCTGGCACATCTGATAGGTGGTTCCGGCCGGCCCAACATGTGTTTCCATAGGTGTCCGCCAAGTGGTTCTGGCATAGCTGGCGGGTGATGTTGGCATGACCGGCAGGTGGTTCCAGCCAGCCCGGCAGGTGATTCCGGAGTGTCTGCCGAGTGGTTGTGGAGCCAGCCCGGCAGGTGATTCCGAAGAGTTCACCAAATGGTTGTGGCGTAGCCGGCAGGTTATTTTGGCGTGTCAGGAATTTGGTTCCGGCAAGTTGAGCAGGTGGATCAGGCGTGCTCGCCAGGGGGTTCAGGCGGGTCTGGCAGGTGGTTTTGGTCTGTTCGGGGAGTGGTTCCGGCATCTCAGGCACATGGTTCTGGCATGTCTGAGAGGTGGTTCCGGCCGGCCGGAGAGGTGTTTCCGGAGTGTCCGCCAAGTGGTTCTGGCGTAGCTGAAAGGTGATGTTGGCGTGACCGGCAGGTGGTTCCAGCCAGCCCGGCAGGTGATTCCGGAGTGTCTGCCGTGAGGTTCTGGCGTAGCTGAAAGGTGATGTTGGCGTGACCGGCAGGTGGTTCCAGCAAGCCCGGCAGGTGATTCCGAAGAGTTCACCAAATGGTTGTGGCGTAGCCGGCAGGTGATTCTTTTGAGGCCAGCGAGTGGTTTTGGCGAGTCGAGCAGTTGGTTCTGGCGTGCTCGGCAGGTGCTTCCGGTGTCATTGGCATGTGGTTCCGGCATGTCTGAGAGGTGGTTCCGCCATGCCCGGCAGGTGATTCCGGAGTGTTCGCCAAGTGGTTCTGGCGTAGCCGGCAGGTGATTTTGCATGTCCGGCAATGGTTCCGGCGAGTCGAGCCGGTGGTTCCGGCATGTCCGGCAGGTGGTTCCGGCATGCCCGGCAGGTGATTCCGGAGTGTCCGGAATGTGGTTCTGGCACCTCTGAGAGTTGGTTCCGGCATGCCCGGCAGGTGATACCGGAGTGTCCGGCATTTCGTTCTGGCACCTCTGAGAGGTGGTCCCGGAATGCCTGGCATGTGATTCCGGAGTGCCTGCCGAGTGGTTCTGGCGCAGCCGGCAGTTGATTTTGGCGTGTCCACTAGGTGGTTCTGGGGAGTGGATCAGCTGGTTCCGGCATACTCGGCAGGTGGTACCGGCGTGTCCGGAACATGGTTCTGGCAAGTCTGAGAGGTGGTTCCGGCACGCCCGACAGGTGATTCCGGAGCGTCCGCCAAGTGTTTCTGGCGTACCCGGCAGGTGATTTTGGCATGTCCTACAGGTGTTTCTTGCGAGTCGAGCAGGTGGCTCAGGCATGCTCAGCTGGTGCTTCCGGCGTCTCTGTCACGTGGTTCTGGTGTGTCTGAGAGCTGGTTCTGGCATGTCCGGCAGATGATTCCAGAGTGTCCACCAAGTGGTTCTGGTATAACTGGCAGGTGATTTTGGCTTGTCAGGAAGGTGGTTCTGGCTAGTTGAGCAGGTGGATCAGGCGTGCTCGCCAGGGGGTTCAGGTGGGTCTGGCAGGTGGTTTCGGTCGGTTCAGGGGGTTGTTCCATCATCTCAGGCTCATGGTTCTGGCACATCTGAGAGGTGGTTCCGGCCGGCCCGACAGGTGTTACCATGGTGTCCGCCAAGTGGTTCTGGCATAGCTGGCAGGTGATGTTGGCGTAACCAGCAGGTGGTTCCAGCAAGCCCGGCAGGTGATTGCGAAGAGTTCACCAAATGGTTGTGGCGTAGCCGGCAGGTGATTTTGGCGTGTCCAGCGGGTGGTTTTGGCGAGTCGAGCAGGTGGTTCTGGCGTGCTCGGCATGTGCTTCCGGGGTCATTGACATGTGGTTCCGGCATGTCTGAGAGGTGGTTCCGCCATGCCCGGCAGGTGATTCCGGAGTGTTCGCCAAGTGGTTCTGGCGTAGCCGGCAGGTGATTTTGCATGTCCGGCAATGGTTCCGGCGAGTCGAGCCGGTGGTTCCGGCATGTCCGGCAGGTGGTTCCGGCATGCCCGGCAGGTGATTCCGGAGTGTCCGGCATGTGGTTCTGGCTAGTCTGAGAGGTGGTTCCGGCATGACCGTCAGGTGATACCGGAGTGTTCGCCAAGTGGTTCTGGCGTAGCCGGCTGGTGATTTTGCATGTCCAGCAATGGTTCCGGCGAGTCGAGCCGGTGGCTCCGGAATGTCCGGCAGGTGGTTCCGGCATGTCCGGCAGGTGGTTCCGGCATGTCCAGCACGTGGTTCCAGCATGCCCGGCAGGTGATTCCGTAGTGTCTGGCATGTGGTTCTTGCACCTCTGAAAGTGGTTCCGGCATGCCCGGCAGGTGATACCGGAGTGTTCGCCAAGTGGTTCCGGCGTAGCCGGCAGGTCATTTTGCATGTCCGGCGGTGGTTCCGGCGAGTCAAGCCGGTGGTTCCGGCGTGTCAGGCAGGTGTTTCCGGTCTGTCCGGCAGGTGGTTCTGGCGTGTCCGGCACGAGGTTCTGGCACATCTGAGAGTTGGTTCCGGCATGCCCGATAGGTGATTCCGGAGTGTCCGCCACGTGGTTCTGGCGTACCCGGCAGGTGATTTTGGTGTGTCTTGCATGTGTTTCTTGCAAGTCGAGCATGTGCGTCAGGCATTATCAGCAGGTGCTTCCGGCGTGTCCGGCACGTGGTTCTGCTGTGTCCGAGGGCTGGTTCTGGCATTTCTGGCAGATGATTCCGGAGTGTCCACCAAGTGGTTCTGGTAGACCTGGCAGGTGATTTTGGCGTGTCTGGAAGGTGGTTCCGGCTAGTTGAGCAGGTGGATCAGGCGTGCTCGCCAGGGGGTTCAGGCGGGTCTGGCAGGTTGTTTCGGTCTGTTTGGTGTGTGGTTCCGGCATCTCAGGCACATGGTTCTGGCACGTCTGACAGGTGGTTCCGGCCGGCCCGACAGGTGTTTCCGGAGTGTCCGCCTAGTGGTTCCGGCGTAGCTGAAATATGATGTTGGCGTGACCGGCAGGTGGTTTCAGCCAGCCCGGCAGGTGATTCCGGAGTGTCTGCCGTGTGGTCCAGGTGTAGCCGGCAGCTGATTTTGGCGTGTCCAGCAGGTGGTTCCGGCGAGCTCGGCAGGTGGTACCGGCGTGTCCAGAACATGGTTCTGGCACGTCTGAGAGATGGTTCCGGCATGCCCGGAAGGTGATTCCGATGTGTCCGGCATGTGGTTCTGGCACCTCTGTGAGCTGGTTCCGGCATGCCAGGCAGGTGGTTTCGGAGTGTCTGCCGAGTGGTTCTGGCGTAGCCGGCAGGTGATTCTGGGGTGTCCAGCAGGTGGTTCTGAGGAGTGGATCAGGTGGTTCCGGCATACTCGGCAGGTGGTACCGGCGTGTCCGGAACATGGTTCTGTCAAGTCTGAGAGGCGGTTCCGGCATGCCCGACAGGTGATTCCGGAGTGTTCGCCAAGTGGTTCTGGCATAGCCGGCAGGTCATTTTGCATGTCCGGCGGTGGTTCCGGCGAGTCGAGCCGGTGGTTCCGGCGTGTCCGGCAGGTGGTTCTGGCGTGACCGGCACGAGGTTCTGGCACGTCTGAGAGTTGCTTCCGGCATGCCCGACAGGTGATTCCGGAGTGTCCGCCACGTGGTTCCGGCGTACCCGGCAGGTGATTTTGGCGTGTCTGGCAGGTTCTTCTTGCAAGTCGAGCATTTGGCTCATGCATGCTCAGCAGGTGATTCCGGCGTGTCTGGCACGTGGTTCTGGTGTGTCTGAGAGCTGGTTCTGGCATGTCCGGCAGATGATGCCGGAGTGTCCACCAAGTGGTTGTGGCATACCCGGCAGGTGATTTTAGCATGTCAGGTACGTGGTTCCAGCGAGTCGAGTAGGTGGTTCCGGCGTGCTCGGCAGGTGGTTCAGGCGGGTCTGGCAGGTGGTTTCGGTCTGTTCAGGGTGTGGTTCCGGCATCTCAGGCACATGGTTCTGGCACGTCTGATAGGTGGTTCCGGCCGGCCCGACAGGTGTTTCCATGGTGTCCGCCAAGTGGTTCTGGCATAGCTGGCAGGTGATGTTGGCGTGACCGGCAGGTGGTTCCAGCCAGCACGGCAGGTGATTCCAAAATGTTCACCAAATGGTTGTGGCGTAGCCAGAAGGTGATTTTGGCGTGTCCAGCAGGTGGTTTTGGCGAGTCGAGCAGGTGGTTGTAGCGTGCTCGGCAGGTGCTTCCGGTGTCATTGGCATGTGGTTCAGGCATGTCTGAGAGGTGGTTCCGCCATGCCCGGCAGGTGATTCCGGAGTGTTCCCCAAGTGGTTCTGGCATAGCCGGCAGGTGATTTTGCATGTCCGGCAATGGTTCCGGCGAGTGGAGCCGGTGGCTCCGGCATGTCCAGCAGGTGGTTCCGGCATGCCAGGCAGGTGATTCCGGAGTGTCCGGCATGTGGTTCTGGCACGTCTGAGAGGTGGTTCCGGCATGCCCGGCAGGTGATATCGGAGTGTTCGCCAAGTGATTCTGTCGTAGCCGGCAGGTTATTTTGCATGTCCGGCAATGGTTCCGGCGAGTCGAGTCGTGGTTCCGGAATGTCCGGCAGGTGGTTCCGGCATGTCCGGCAGGTGGTTCCGGCATGTCCAGCACGTGGTTCCAGCATGCCCGGCAGGTGATTCCGGAGGTCCGGCATGTGGTTCTGGCGTACCCGGCAGGTGATTATGGCATGTCCGACAGGTGTTTCTTGCGAGTCGAGCAGGTGGCTCAGGCATGCTCAGCTGGTGCTTCCGGCGTCTCTGGCACGTGGTTCTGGTGTGTCTGAGAGCTGGTTCTGGCATCTCCGGCAGGTGATTCCGGAGTGTTCCCCAAGTGGTTCTGGCGTAGCCGGCAGGTGATTTGCATGTCCGGAAATGGTTGCGGCGAGTCGAGCCTGTGGTTCCGGCGTGTCCGGCAGGTGGTTCCGGTCTGTCCAGCTGGTCGTTCTGGTGTCTCCGGCACGAGGTTCTGGCACGTCTGAGAGGTTGTGTCGCCATGCACTTCACGTGATTCCGGCTTGTCCGCCAAGTGGTTCTGGTGTAGCGGGCAGGTGATTTTGGCGTGTCTGGCAGGTGGGACCGGTGAGTCAAGCAGGTGGTTCCAGCGAGTGTTTCCTGTGTTTCCGGTCTGTCCGGGAGATGGTTCCGGCCTGTCAGGCACGTGCTTCTGGCACTTCTGAGAGGTTGTGCTGGCATGCCCGGCAGGTGATTCTGGAGAGTCCGCCAAGTGGTTTTGGCGTATCCAGCATATGATTTTGGCCTGTGAGGCAGGTGGTTCCGGCATGTCCAGCAGGTGGTTCCGGCGAGCTCGTCAGGTGCTTCCGGTCTCTCCGGTACGTGGTTGTGGCACGTCTGAGAGATGGTTCCAGCATACCCGGCAGGTGATTCCGGAGTGTCCGACAAGTGGTTTTAGCGTAGCCGGGTGGTGATTCTGGCGTGTCCGGCAGGTGGTTCTGGCGAGTCAAGCAGGTGGTTCCGGCATGTCCGGCAGGTGGTTCCGGTCTGTCCTGGAGGTGGTTCCTGAGTGTCTGCCGAGCGGGTCTGGCGTAGCCGGAAGGTGATTTTGGCGTGTCCAGCGGGTGGTTCCGGCGAGCTCGGCAGGTGGTACCGGCGTGTCCCGAACATGGTTCTGGCACGTCTGAGAGATGGTTCCGGCATGCCTGGCAGGTGGTTCCGGAGTGTCTGCCGAGTGGTTCTGGCGTAGTCGGCAGGTGATTCTGGCATGTCCAGCTGGTGGTTCTGGGGAGTGGATCAGGTGGTTCCAGCATACTCGGCAGGTGGTACCGGCGTGTCCGCAACATGGTTCTGGCAAGTCTGAGAGGAGGTTCCGGCTTGCCCGACACGTGATTCCGGAGTGTTCGCCAAGTGGTTCTGGCGTAGCCGGCAGGACATTTTGCATGTCCGGCGGTGGTTCCGGCGAGTCGAGCCGGTGGTTCCGGCGTAGCCGGCAGTTGATTTTGGCGTGTCCACTAGATGGTTCTGGGGAGTGGATCAGCTGGTTCCGGCATACTCGGCAGGTGGTACCGGCGTGTCCAGACCATGGTTCTGGCAAGTCTGTGAGGTGGTTCCGGCACACCCGACAGGTGATTCCGGAGCGTCCGCCCAGTGTTTCTGGCGTACCCGGAAGGTGATTTTTGCATGTCCGACAGGTGTATCTTGCGAGTCGAGCAGGTGGCTCAGGCATGCTCAGCTGGTGCTTCCGGCGTCTCGGGCACGTGGTTCTGGTGTGTCTGAGAGCTGGTTCTGGCATGTCCGGCAGATGATTCCAGAGTGTCCACCAAGTGGTTCTGGTATTCCTGGCAGGTGATTTTGGCGTGTCAGGATGGTGGTTCCGGCTAGTTGAGCAGGTGGATCAGGCGTGCTCGCCAGGGGGTTCAGGCGGGTCTGGCAGGTGGTTTCGGTCTGTTCGGGGAGTGGTTCCGGCATCTCAGGCACATGGTTCTGGCACGTCTGAGAGGTGGTTCCGGCTGGCCCGACAGGTGTTTCCGGAGCGTCCGCCAAGTGGTTCTGGCGTAGCTGAAAGGTGATGTTGGCGTGACCGGCAGGTGGTTCCAACCAGCCCGGCAGGTGATTCCGGAGTGTCTGCCGTGTGGTTCTGGCGTAGCCGGCAGGTGATTTTGGCGTGTCCAGCGGGTGGTTTTGGCGAGTCGAGCAGGTGGTTCTGGCGTGCTCGGCATGTGCTTCCGGGGTCATTGACATGTGGTTCCGGCATGTCTGAGAGGTGGTTCCGCCATGCCCGGCAGGTGATTCCGGAGTGTTCGCCAAGTGGTTCTGGTGTAGCCGGCAGGTGATTTTGCATGTTCGGCAATGGTTCCGGCGAGTCGAGCCGGTGGTTCCGGCATGTCCAGCAGGTGGTTCCGGCATGCCCGGCAGGTGATTCCGGAGTGTCCGGCATGTGGTTCTGGCACCTCTGAGAGGTGGTTCCGGCATGCCCGGCAGGTGATACCGGAGTGTCCGGCATTTGGTTCTGGCACCTCTGAGAGGTGGTTCCGGAATGCCTGGCATGTGATTCCGAAGTGTTCACCAAATGGTTGTTGCGTATCCGAAAGGTGATTTTGGCGTGTCCAGCAGGTGGTTCTGTCGAGTCGAGCAGGTGGTTCTGGCGTGCTCGGCAGGTGCTTCCGGTGTCATTGGCATGTGGTTCCGGCATGTCTGAGAGGCGGTTCCGGCACGCCCGACAGGTGATTCCGGAGCATCCGCCAAGTGTTTCTGGCGTACCTGGCAGGTGATTTTGGCATGTCCGACAGGTGTTTCTCGCGAGTCGAGCAGGTGGCCTCAGGCATGCTCAGCTGGTGCTTCCGGCGTCTCTGGCACGTGGTTCTGGTGTGTCTGAGAGCTGGTTCTGGCATGTCCGGCAGGTGATTCCGGAGTGTTCGCCAAGTGGTTCTGGCGTAGTCGGCACGTCATTTAGCATGTCCGGCGGTGGTTCCGGCGAGTCGAGCCGGTGGTTCCGGCGTGTCCAGCAGGTGTTTCCGGTCTGTCCGGCAGGTGGTTCTGGCGTGACCGGCACGAGGTTCTGGCACGTCTGAGAGTTGGTTCCGGCATGCCCGACAGGTGATTCCGGAGTGTCTGCCACGTGGTTCTGGCGTACCCGGCAGGTGATTTTGGCGTGTCTGGCAGGTGTTTCTTGCAAGTCGAGCATTTGGCTCAGGCATGCTCAGCAGGTGCTTCCGGCGTGTCTGGCACGTGGTTCTGGTGTGTCTGAGAGCTGGTTCTGGCATGTCCGGCAGATGATTCCGGAGTGTCCACCAAGTGGTTGTGGCATACCCGGCAGGTGATTTTAGCGTGTCAGGTAGGTGGTTCCAGCGAGTCGAGTAGGTGGTTCCGGCATGCCCGCAGGTGATACCGGAGTGTCCAGCATTTGGTTCTGGCACCTCTGAGAGGTGGTTCCGGAATGCCTGGCATGTGATTCCGGAGTGTCTGCCAAGTGGTTCTGGCATAGCCGGCAGGTGATTTTGGCGTGTCCAGCAGGTGGTTTTGGCGAGTCGAGCAGGTGGTCCTGGCGTGCTCGGCAGGTGCTTCCGGTGTCATTGGCATGTGGTTCTGGCATGTCTGAGAGGTGTTTCCGGCATGCCCGGCAGGTGGTTCCTGAGAGTCTGCCGAGTGGTTCTGGAGCCAGCCCGGCAGGTGATTCCGAAGAGTTCACCAAATGGTTGTGGCGTAGCCGGCAGGTTATTTTGGCGTGTCAGGAAGGTGATTCCGGCTAGTTGAGCAGGTGGATCAGGCGTGCTCGCCAGTGGGTTCAGGCGGGTCTGGCAGGTGGTTTCGGTCTGTTCGGGGAGTGGTTCCTGCATCTCAGGTACTAGGTTCTGGCACGTCTGAGAGGTGGTTCCGGCCGGCCGGAGAGGTGTTTCCGTGGTGTCCGCCAAGTGGTTCTGGCGTAGCTGAAAGGTGATGTTGTCGTGACCGGCCGGTGGTTCCAGCCAGCCCGGCAGGTAATTCCGGAGTGTCTGCCGTGTGGTTCTGGCGTAGCTGGCAGGTGATTTTGAATGTCCGGCACTCGTTCCGGCGATTCGAGCCGGTGGTTCCGGCATGTCCGGCAGGTGATTCCGGCATGTCCAGCAGGTGGTTTCTGCATGCCCGGCAGGTGATTCCGGAGTGTCCGGCATGTGGTTCTGGCACCTCTGAGAGGTGGTTCCGGCATGTTCGGCAGGTGGTTCCTGAGTGTCTGCCGAGTGGTTCTGGCGTAGCCGGCAGGTGATTCTGGCGTGTCCAGCAGGTGGTTCTGGGGAGTGGATCAGGTGGTTCCGGCATACTCGACAGGTGGTACCGGCGTGTCCGGAACATGGTTCTGGCAAGTCTGAGAGGTGGTTCCGGCATGCCCGACAGGTGATTCCCGAGTGTTCGCCAAGTGGTTCTGGCGTAGCCGGCAGGTCATTTTGCATGTCCAGCGGTGGTTCCGGCGAGTCGAGCCGATGGTTCCGGCGTAGCCTGCAGTTGATTTTGGCGTGTCCACTAGGTGGTTCTGGGGAGTGGATCAGCTGGTTCCGGCATACTCGACAGGTGGTACCGGCGTGTCCGGAACATGGTTCTGGCAAGTCTGAGAGGCGGTTCCGGCATGCCCAGCAGGTGATTCCGGAGTGTCCGGCATGTGGTTCTGGCACCTCTGAGAGGTGGTTCCGGCATGCCCGGCATGTGATACCGGAGTGTTCGCCAAGTGGTTCTGGCGTAGCCGGCAGGTGATTTTGCATGTCCGGCAATGTTTCCGGCGAGTCGAGCCGTGGTTCCGGAATGTCCGGCAGTTGGTTCCGGCATGTCCGGCAGGTGGTTCCGGCATGTCCAGCACGTGGTTCCAGCATGTCCCGCACGTGATTCCGGAGTGTCCGGCATGTGGTTCTGGCACCTCTGAGAGGTGGTTCCGGCATGCCCGGCAGGTGATACCGGAGTGTCCGGCATTTGGTTCTGGCACCTCTGAGAGGTCGTTCCGGAATGCCTGGCCTGTGATTCCGGAGTGTCTGCCGAGTGGTTCTGGCGTAGCCGGCAGTTGATTTTGGCGTGTCCACTAGGTGGTTCTGGGGAGTGGATCAGCTGGTTCCGGCATACTCGGCAGGTGGTACCGGCGTGTCCAGAACATGGTTCTGGCAAGTCTGAGAGGTGGTTCCGGCACGCCCGTCAGGTGATTCCGGAGCGTCCGCCAAGTGTTTCTGGCGTACCCGGCAGGTGATTTTCGCCTGTCCGACAGGTGTATCTTGCGAGTCGAGCAGGTGGCTGAGGCATGCTCAGCTGGTACTTCCGGCGTCTCTGGCACGTGGTTCTGGTGTGTCTGAGAGCTGGTTCTGGCATCTCTGGCAGATGATACCGGAGTGTCCACCAAGTGGTTCTTGTATACCTGGCAGGTGATTTTGGCGTGTCAGTAAGTTGGTTCCGGCTAGTTGAGCAGATGGATCAGGCGTGCTCGCCAGGGGGTTCAGGCGGGTCTGGCAGGTGGTTTCGGTCTGTTCGGGGAGTGGTTCCGGCATCTCAGGCTCATGGTGCTGGCACGTCTGAGAGCTGGTTCCGGCCGGCCCGACAGGTGTTTCCATGGTGTCCGCCAAGTGGTTCTGGCATAGCTGGCAGGTGATGTTGGCGTGACCGGCAGGTGGTTCCAGCAAGCCCGGCAGGTGATTCCGAAGAGTTCACCAAATGGTTGTGGCGTAGCCAGCAGGTGATTTTGGCGTGTCCAGCAGGTGGTTTTGGCGAGTGGAGCAGGTGGTTCTCGAGTGCTCGGCAGGTGCTTCTGGTGTCATTGGCATGTGGTTCCGGCATGTCTGAGAGGTGGTTCCGGCATGCCCGGCAGATGGTTCCGGAGTGTCTGCCGAGTGGTTCTGGAGCCAGCCCGGCAGGTGATTCCGAAGAGTTCACCAAATGGTTGTGACGTAGCCGGCAGGTTATTTTGGCGTGTCAGGAAGGTGGTTCCGGCTAGTTGAGCAGGTGGATCAGGCGTGCTCGCCAGGGGGTTCAGGCGGGTCTGGCAGGTGGTTTCGGTCTGTTCGGGAAGTGGTTCCGGCATCTCAGGCACATGGTTCTGGCACGTCTGAGAGGTGGTTCTGGCCGGCCGGAGAGGTGTTTCCGGAGTGTCCGCCAAGTGGTTCTGGCGTAGCTGAAAGGTGATCTTGGCGTGATCGGCAGGTGGTTCCAGCCAGCCCGGCAGGTGATTCCGGAGTGTCTGCCGTGTGGTTCTGGCGTAGCTGGCAAGTGATTTTGGCGTGTTCAGCAGGTGGTTCCGGCGAGCTCGGCAGGTGGTACCAGCGTGTCCGGAACATGGTTCTGGCACGTCTGAGAGATGGCTCCGGCATGCCCGGCAGGTGATTCCGGAGTGTCCGGCATGTGGTTCTGGCACCTCTGAGAGGTGGTTCCGTCATGCCCGGCAGGTGGTTCCGGAGTGTCTGCCGAGTGGTTCTGGCGTACTCGGCAGGTGATTCTGTCGTGTCCAGCGTGTGGTTCTGGGGAGTCGATCAGGTGGTTCCGGCATTCTCGGCAGGTGGTACCGGCGTGTCCGGAACATGGTTCCGGCAAGTCTGAGAGGCGGTTCCGGCATGCCCGACAGGTGATTCCGGAGTGTTCGCCAAGTGGTTCTGGCGTAGCTGGCAGATCATTTTGCATGTCCGGCGGTGGTTCTGGCGAGTCAAGCCGATGGTTCCGGCGTGTCCGGCAGGTGTTTCCGGTCTGTCCGGCACGTGGTTCTGGCACGTCTGAGATTTGGTTCCGGCATGCCCGACAGGTGATTCCGGAGTGTCCGCCACGTGGTTCTGGCGTACCCGGCAGGTGATTTTGGCGTGTCTGGCAGCTGTTTCTTGCTAGTCGAGCATGTGGCTCAGGCATGATCAGCAGGTGCTTCCGGCGTGTCCGGCACGTGGTTCTGGTTTGTCAGAGGGCTGGTTCTGGCGTTTCTGGCAGATGATTCCGGAGTGTCCACCAAGTGGTTCTGGTAGACCTGGCAGGTGATTTTGGCGTGTCTGGAAGGTGGTTCCGGCTAGTTGAGCAGGTGGATCAGGCGTGCTCGCCAGGGGGTTCAGGCGGGTCTGGCAGGTGGTTTCTGTCTGTTCGGGTAGTGGTTCCGGCATCTCAGGCACATGGTTCTGGCACGTCTGAGAGGTGGTTCTGGTCAGCCGGAGAGGTGTTTCCGGAGTGTCCGCCAAGTGGTTCTGGCTTAGCTGAAAGGTGATGTTGGCGTGACCGGCAGGTGGTTCCAGCCAGCCCAGCAGGTGATTCCGGAGTGTCTGCCGTGTGGTTCTGGCGTAGCTGGCAGGTGATTTTGGCGTGTCCAGCAGGTGGTTCTGGCCAGCTCGACAGGTGGTACCAGCGTGTCCGGAACATGGTTCTGGCACGTCTGAGAGATGGTTCCGGCATGCCCGGCAGGTGATTCCGGAGTGGCCTGCATGTGGTTCTGGCACCTCTGAGAGGTGGTTCCGGCATGCCCGGCAGGTGATTCCGGAGTGTCCGGCATGTGGTTCTGGGGTAGCTGAAATGTGATGTTGGCGTGACCGGCAGGTGGTTCCAGCCAGCCCGGCAGGTGATTCCGGAGTGTCTGCCGTGTGGTTCTGGCGTAGCTGGCAGGTGATTTTGGCGTGTTCAGCAGGTGGTTCCGGCGAGCTCGGCAGGTGGTACCAGCGTGTCCGGAACATGGTTCTGGCACGTCTGAGAGATGGCTCCGGCATGCCCGGCAGGTGATTCCGGAGTGTCCGGCATGTGGTTCTGGCACCTCTGAGAGGTGGTTCCGGCATGCCCGGCAGGTGATACCGGAGTTTCCGGCATTTGGTTCTGGCACCTCTGAGAGGTGGTTCCGGAATGCCTGGCTTGATTCTGGAGTGTCTACCGAGTGGTTCTGGCGTAGCCGGCAGTTGATTTTGGCGTGTCCACTAGGTGGTTCTGGGGAGTGGATCAGCTGGTTCTGGCATACTCGGCAGGTGGTACTGGCGTGTCCGGAACATGGTTCTGGCAAGTCTGAGAGGTGGTTCCGGCACGCCCGACAGGTGATTCCGGAGTGTCCGCCAAGTGTTTCTGGCGTACCCGGCAGGTGATTTTCGCCTGTCCGACAGGTGTATCTTGCGAGTGGAGCAGGTGGCTGAGGCATGCTCAGCTGGTGCTTCCGGCGTCTCTGGCACGTGGTTCTGGTGTGTCTGAGAGCTGGTTCTGGCATGTCCGGCAGATGATTCCGGAGTGTCCACCAAGTGGTTCTTGTATACCTGGCAGGTGATTTTGGCGTGTCAGGAAGTTGGTTCTGGCTAGTTGAGCAGGTGGATCAGGCGTGCTCGCCAGGGGGTTCAGGCGGGTCTGGCAGGTGGTTTCGGTCTGTTCGGGGAGTGGTTCCGGCATCTCAGGCACATGGTTCTGGCACGTCTGAGAGGTGGTTCTGGCCGGCCCGACAGGTGTTTCCATGGTGTCCGCCAAGTGGTTCTGGCATAGCTGGCAGGTGATGTTGGCGTGACCGGCAGGTGGTTCCAGCAAGCCCGGCAGGTGATTCCGAAGAGTTCACCAAATGGTTGTGGCGTAGCCAGCAGGTGATTTTGGCGTGTCCAGCAGGTGGTTTTGGCGAGTGGAGCAGGTGGTTCTCGAGTGCTCGGCAGGTGCTTCCGGTGTCATTGGCATGTGGTTCCGGCATGTCTGAGAGGTGGTTCCGGCATGCCCGACAGGTGATTCCGGAGAGTTCGCCAAGTGGTTCTGGTGTAGCCGGCAGGTCATTTTGCATGTCCGGCCGTGGTTCTGGCGAGTCAAGCCGGTGGTTCCGGAGTGTCCGGCAGGTGTTTCCGGGCTTTCCGGCACGTGGTTCTGGCGTGTCCGTCACGAGGTTCTGGCACGTCTGAGAGTTGGTTCCGGCATGCCCGACAGGTGATTCCGGAGAGTCCGCCACGTGGTTCTGGCGTACCCGGCAGGTGATTTTGGCGTGTCTGGCAGGTGTTTCTTGCTAGTCGAGCATGTGGCTCAGGCATGATCAGCAGGTGCTTCCGGTGTGTCCGGCACGTGGTTCTGGTGTGTCAGAGGGCTGGTTCTGGCATTTCTGGCAGATGATTCCGGAGTGTCCACCAAGTTGTTCTGGTGGACCTGGCAGGTGATTTTGGCGTGTCTGGAAGGTGGTTCCGGCTAGTTGAGCAGGTGGATCAGACGTGCTCGCCAGGGGGTTCAGGCGGGTCTGGCAGGTGGTTTCGGTCTGTTCGGGGAGTGGTTCCGGCATCTCAGGCACATGGTTCTGGCACGTCTGAGAGGTGGTTCCGGCCGGCCAGAGAGGTGTTTCCGGAGTGTCCGTCAAGTGGTTCTGGCGTAGGTGAAAGGTGATGTTGGCGTGACCGGCAGGTGGTTCCAGCCAGCCCGGCAGGTGATTCTGGAGTGTCTGCCGTGTGGTTCTGGCGTAGCTGGCAGGTGATTTTGGCGTGTCCAGCAGGTGGTTCCGGCGAGCTCGGCAGGTGGTACCAGCGTGTCCGGAACATGGTTCTGGCACGTCTGAGAGATGGTTCCAGCATGCCCGGCAGGTGATTCCGGAGTGTCCGGCATGTGGTTCTGGCACCTCTGAGACGTGGTTCCGGCAGGCCCGGCAGGTGGTTCTGGAGTGTCTGCCGAGTGGTTCTGGCGTAGTCGGCAGGTGATTCTGGCGTGTCCAGCAGTTGGTTCTGGGCAGTGGATCAGGTGTTTCCGGCATACTTGGCAGGTGGTACCGGCGTGTCCGGAACATGGTTCTGGCAAGTCTGAGAGGCGGTTCCGGCATGCCCGACAGGTGATTCCGGAGTGTTCGCCAAGTGGTTCTGGCGTAGCCGGCAGGTCATTTTGCATGTCCGGCGGTGGTTCTGGCGAGTCAAGCCGGTGGTTCCGGCGTGTCCGGCAGGTGTTTCCGGTCTGTCCGGCACGTGGTTCTGGGGTGTCCGGCACGAGGTTCTGGCATGTCTGAGAGTTGGTTCCGGCATGCCCGACAGCTGATTCCGGAGTGTGCGCCACGTGGTTCTGGCGTACCCGGCAGGTGATTTTGGCGTGTCTGGCAGGTGTTCCTTGCAAGTCGAGCATTGGCTCAGGCATGATCAGCAGGTGCTTCCGGCCTGTCCGGCCAGTGGTTCTGGTGTGTCTGAGAGCTGGTTCTGGCATGTCCGGCAGATGATTCCGGAGTGTCCACCAAGTGGTTGTGGCATACCCGGCAGGTGATTTTAGCGTGTGAGGTAGGTGGTTCCGGCGAGTCGAGTAGGTGGTTCCAGCGTGCTCGGCAGGTGGTTCAGGCGGGTCTGGCAGGTGGTTTCGGTCTGTTCGGGGTGTGGTTCCGGCATCTCAGGCACATGGTTCTGGCACATCTGATAGGTGGTTCCGGCCGGCCCAACATGTGTTTCCATAGGTGTCCGCCAAGTGGTTCTGGCATAGCTGGCGGGTGATGTTGGCATGACCGGCAGGTGGTTCCAGCCAGCCCGGCAGGTGATTCCGGAGTGTCAGCCGAGTGGTTGTGGAGCCAGCCCGGCAGGTGATTCCGAAGAGTTCACCAAATGGTTGTGGCGTAGCCGGCAGGTTATTTTGGCGTGTCAGGAATTTGGTTCCGGCAAGTTGAGCAGGTGGATCAGGCGTGCTCGCCAGGGGGTTCAGGCGGGTCTGGCAGGTGGTTTTGGTCTGTTCGGGGAGTGGTTCCGGCATCTCAGGCACATGGTTCTGGCACGTCTGAGAGGTGGTTCCGGCCGGCCGGAGAGGTGTTTCCGGAGTGTCCGCCAAGTGGTTCTGGCGTAGCTGAAAGGTGATGTTGGCGTGACCGGCAGGTGGTTCCAGCCAGCCCGGCAGGTGATTCCGGAGTGTCTGCCGTGAGGTTCTGGCGTAGCTGAAATGTGATGTTGGCGTGACCGGCAGGTGGTTCCAGCAAGCCCGGCAGGTGATTCCGAAGAGTTCACCAAATGGTTGTGGCGTAGCCGGCAGGTGATTCTTTTGAGGCCAGCGAGTGGTTTTGGCGAGTCGAGCAGTTGGTTCTGGCGTGCTCGGCAGGTGCTTCCGGTGTCATTGGCATGTGGTTCCGGCATGTCTGAGAGGTGGTTCCGCCATGCCCGGCAGGTGATTCCGGAGTGTTCGCCAAGTGGTTCTGGCGTAGCCGGCAGGTGATTTTGCATGTCCGGCAATGGTTCCGGCGAGTCGAGCCGGTGGTTCCGGCATGTCCGGCAGGTGGTTCCGGCATGCCCGGCAGGTGATTCCGGAGTGTCCGGAATGTGGTTCTGGCACCTCTGAGAGTTGGTTCCGGCATGCCCGGCAGGTGATACCGGAGTGTCCGGCATTTCGTTCTGGCACCTCTGAGAGGTGGTCCCGGAATGCCTGGCATGTGATTCCGGAGTGTCTGCCGAGTGGTTCTGGCGCAGCCGGCAGTTGATTTTGGCGTGTCCACTAGGTGGTTCTGGGGAGTGGATCAGCTGGTTCCGGCATACTCGGCAGGTGGTACCGGCGTGTCCGGAACATGGTTCTGGCAAGTCTGAGAGGTGGTTCCGGCACGCCCGACAGGTGATTCCGGAGCGTCCGCCAAGTGTTTCTGGCGTACCCGGCAGGTGATTTTGGCATGTCCTACAGGTGTTTCTTGCGAGTCGAGCAGGTGGCTCAGGCATGCTCAGCTGGTGCTTCCGGCGTCTCTGTCACGTGGTTCTGGTGTGTCTGAGAGCTGGTTCTGGCATGTCCGGCAGATGATTCCAGAGTGTCCACCAAGTGGTTCTGGTATAACTGGCAGGTGATTTTGGCTTGTCAGGAAGGTGGTTCTGGCTAGTTGAGCAGGTGGATCAGGCGTGCTCGCCAGGGGGTTCAGGTGGGTCTGGCAGGTGGTTTCGGTCGGTTCAGGGGGTTGTTCCATCATCTCAGGCTCATGGTTCTGGCACATCTGAGAGGTGGTTCCGGCCGGCCCGACAGGTGTTACCATGGTGTCCGCCAAGTGGTTCTGGCATAGCTGGCAGGTGATGTTGGCGTAACCAGCAGGTGGTTCCAGCAAGCCCGGCAGGTGATTGCGAAGAGTTCACCAAATGGTTGTGGCGTAGCCGGCAGGTGATTTTGGCGTGTCCAGCACGTGGTTTTGGCAAGTCGAGCAGGTGGTTCTGGCGTGCTCGGCAGGTGCTTCCGGTGTCATTGGCATGTGGTTCCGGCATGTCTGAGAGGTTGTTCCTGCATGCCCGGCAGGTGGTTCCGGAGTGTCTGCCGAGTGGTTCTGGAGCCAGCCCGGCAGGTGATTCCGAAGAGTTCACCAAATGGTTGTGGCGTAGCCGGCGGGTGATTTTGGCGTGTCAGGAAGGTGGTTCCGGCTAGTTGAGCAGGTGGATCAGGCGTGCTCGCCAGGGCGTTCAGGCGGGTCTGGCAGGTGGTTTCGGTCTGTTCGGGGAGTGGTTCCGGCATCTCAGGCACATGGTTTTGGCACGTCTGAGAGGTGGTTCCGGCAGGCCGGAGAGGTGTTTCCGGAGTTTCCGCCAAGTGGTTCTGGCGTAGCTGAAATGTGATGTTGGCGTGACCGGCCGGTGGTTCCAGCCAGCCCGGCAGGTGATTCCAAAGTGTTCACCAAATGGTTGTGGCGTAGCTGGAAGGTGATTTTGGCGTGTCCAGCAGGTGGTTTTGGCGAGTCGAGCAGGTAGTTCTGGCGTGCTCGGCAGGTGCTTCCTGTGTCATTGGCATTCGGTTCCGGCATGTCTGAGAGGTGGTTCCGGCATGCCCGACAGGTGATTCCGGAGTGTCCGCCACGTGGCTCTGGCGTACCCGGCAGGTGATTTTGGCGTGTCTGGCAGGTGTTTCTTGCAAGTCGAGCATTTGGCTCAGGCATGCCCAGCAGGTGCTTCCAGCGTGTCTGGCATGTGGTTCTGGTGTGTCTGATAGCTGCTTCTGGCATGTCCGGCAGATGATTCCGGAGTGTCCACCAAGTGGTTATGGCATACCCGGCAGGTGATTTTAGCGTGTCAGGTTGGTGGTTCCGGCGAGTCGAGTATGTGGTTCTGGCGTGCTCGGCAGGTGGTTCAGGCGGGTCTGGCAGGTGCTTTCGGTCTGTTTGTGGAGTGGTTCCGGCATCTCAGGCACATGGTTCTGGCACGTCTGATAGGTGGTTCCAGCCGGCCCGACAGGTGTTTCCATGGTGTCCGCCAAGTGGTTCTGTCATAGCTGGCAGGTGATGTTGGCGTGACCGGCAGGTGGTTCCAGCCAGCCCGGCAGGTGATTCCGGAGTGTCTGCCGTGTGGTTCTGGCGTAGCTGGCAGGTGATTTTGGCGTGTCCAGCAGGTGGTTCCGGGGAGCTCGGCAGGTGGTACCAGCGTGTCCGGATCATGGTTCTGGCACGTCTGAGAGATGGTTCCGTCATGCCCGGCAGGTGATTCGGGAGTGTCCGGCATGTGGTTCTGGCACCTCTGAGAGGTGGTTCCGGCATGCCCGGCAGGTGGTTCCGGAGTGTCTGCCGTGTGGTTCTGGCGTAGCTGGCAGGTGATTTTGGTGTGTTCAGCAGGTGGTTCTGGCAAGCTCAGGAGGTGGTACCAGCGTGTCCGGAACATGGTTCTGGCACGTCTGAGACATGGTTCCGGCATGCCAGGCAGGTGATTCCGGAGTGTCCGGCATGTGGTTCTGGCACCTCTGAGACGAGGTTCCGGCATGCCCGGCAGGTGGTTACGGAGTGTCTGCCGAGTGGTTCTGGCGTAGTCGGCAGGTGATTCTGGCGTGTCCAGCAGGTGGTTCAGGGGAGTGGATCAGGTGGTTCCGGCATACTCGGCAGGTGGTACCGGCGTGTCCGGAACATGGTTCTGGCAAGTCTGAGAGGTGTTTCCGGCATGCCCGACAGGTGATTCCGGAGTGTTCGCCAACTGGTTCTTGCGTAGCCGGCAGGTCATTTTGTTTGTCCGGCGGTGGTTCCGGCGAGTCAAGCCGGTGGTTCCGGCATGTCAGGCAGGTGATTCCGGCATGTCCTGCAGGTGTTCCGGCATGCCCGGCAGGTCATTCCGGAGTGTCCGGCATGTGGTTCTGGCACCTCTGAGAGGTGGTTCCGGCATGCCCGGAAGGTGATGCCGGACTCTCCGGCATTTGGTTCTGGCACCTCTGAGAGGTGGTTCCGGAATGCTTGGCATATGATTCTGGAGTGTCTGCTAAGTGGTTCTGGCGTAGCCGGCAGGTGATTTTGCATGCCCGGCAATGGTTCCGGCGAGTCGAGCCGGTGGTTCCGGCATGTCCGGCAGGTGGTTCCGGCATGGCCGGCAGGTGATTCCAGAGTTTCCGGCATGTGGTTCTCGCACCTCTGAGAGGTGGTTCCGGCATGCCCGGCAGGTGGTTCCGGAGTGTCTGCCGAGTGGTTCTGGCGTAGTCGGCAAGTGATTCTGGCGTGTCCAGCTGGTGGTTGTGGGGAGTGGATCAGGTGGTTCCGGCATACTCGGCAGGTGGTACCAGCGTGTCCGGAACATGGTTCTGGCAAGTCTGAGAGGTGGTTCCGGCATGCCCGACAGGTGATTCCTGAGCGTCCGCCAAGTCTTTCTGGTGTACCCGGCAGGTGATTTTGGCGTGTCTGGCAGGTGTTTCTTGCAAGTCGAGCATTTGGCTCAGGCATGCTCAGCAGGTGATTCCGGCGTGTCTGGCACGTGGTTCTGGTGTGTCTGAGAGCTGGTTCTGGCATGTCCGGCAGATGATTCCGGAGTGTCCACCAAGTGGTTGTGGCATACCCGGCAGGTGATTTTAGCGTGTCAGGTAGGTGGTTCCGGCGAGTCAAGTAGGTGGTTCCGGTGTGCTCGGCAGGTGGTTCAGGCGGGTCTGGCAGGTGGTTTCGGACTGTTCGGGGTGTGGTTCCGGCATCTCAGGCACATGGTTCTGGCACGTCTGATAGGTGGTTCCGGCCGGTCCGACAGGTGTTTCCATGGTGTCCGTCAAGTGGTTCCGGCATAGCTGGCATGTGATGTTGGCGTGACCGGCAGGTGGTTCCAGCCAGCCAGGCAGGTGATTCCGTAGAGTACACCAAATGGTTGTGGCGTAGCCGGCAGGTGATTTTTCGTGTGCACCAGGTGTTTCCGGTCTGTACGGCAAGTGGTTCTGGCGTGACCGGCATGAGGTTCTGGCAGGTCTGAGAGTTGGTTCCGGGATGTCCGACAGGTGATTCTGGAGTGTCCGCCGCGTGGTTCTGGCGTACCCAGCAGGTGATTTTGGCGTGTCCGGCAGGTGTTTCTTGCAAGTCGAGCATGTGGCTCAGGCATTCTCAGCAGGTGCTTCCGGCGTGTCTGGCACGTCGTTCTGGTGTGTCTGAGAGCTGGTTCTGGCATGCCCGGCAGATGATTCCGGAGTGTCCACCAAGTGGCTGTGGCATACCCGGCAGGTCATTTTAGCGTGTCAGGTAGGTGCTTCCAGCGCGTCGAGTAGGGGGTTCCGGCGTGCTCGGCAGGTGGTTCAGGTGGGTCTGGCAAGTGGTTTCGGTCTGTTCGGGGAGTGGTTCCGGCATCTCAGGCACATGGTTCTGGCACGTCTGATAGGTGTTTCCGGCCGGCCCGACACGTGTTTCCATGGTGTCCGCCAAGTGGTTCTGGCATAGCTGGCAGGTGATGTTGGCGTGACCGGCAGGTGGTTCCAGGCAGCCCGGCAGGTGATTCCGAAGAGTTCACCAAATGGTTGTGGCGTAGCCAGCAGACGATTTTGGCATGTCCAGCACGTGGTTTTGGCGAGTCGAGCAGGTGGTTCTGGCGTGCTCGGCAGGTGCTTCCGGTGTCATTGGCATGTGGTTCCGGCATGTCTGAGAGGTGGTTCCACAATGCCCGGCAGCTGATTCCGGAGTGTTCGCCAAGTGGTTCTGGCGTAGCCGCCAGGTGATTTTGCATGTCCGGCAATGGTTCCGGCGAGTCGAGCCGGTGGTTACGACATGTCCGGCCGGTGGTTCCGGCATGCCCGGCAGGTGATTCCGGAGTGTCCGGCATATGGTTCTGGCACCTCTGAGAGGTGGTTCCGGCATGCCCGGCAGGTGATACTGGAGTGTCCGGCATTTGGTTCTGGCACCTCTGAGAGGTGGTTCCAGAATGCCTGGCAGGTGATTCCGGAGTGTCTGCCGAGTGGTTCTGGCGTAGCCGGCAGTTGATTTTGGCGTGTCCACTAGGTGGTTCTGGGGAGTGGATCAGCTGGTTCCGGCATACTCGACAGGTGGTACCGGCATGTCCAGAACATGGTTTTGGCAAGTCTGAGAGGAGGTTCCGGCACGCCGGACAGGTGATTCCGGAGCATCCGCCAAGTGTTTCTGGCGTACCCGGCAGGTGATTTTGGCATGTCCGACAGGTGTATCTTGCGAGTCGAGCAGGTGGCTCAGGCATGCTCAGCTGGTGCTTCCGGCGTCTCTGGCACGTGGTTCTGGTGTGTCTGAGAGCTGGTTCTGGCATGTCCGGCAGATGATTCCGGAGTGCCCACCAAGTGGTTCTGGTATACCGGGCAGGTGATTTTGGCGTGTCAGGAAGTTGGTTCTGGCTAGTTGAGCAGGTGGATCAGGCGTGCTCGCCAGGGGGTTCAGGCGGGTCTGCCAGGTGGTTTCGGTCTGTTCGGGGAGTGGTTCCGGCATATCAGGCACATGGTTCTGGCACGTCTGAGACGTGGTTCGGGCCGGCCCGACAGGTGTTTCCATGGTGTCCGCCAAGTGGTTCTGGCATAGCTGGCAGGTGATGTTGGCGTGACCGGCAGGTGGTTCCAGCAAGCCTGGCAGCTGATACCGAAGAGTTCACCAAATGGCTGTGGCGTAGCCGGCAGGTGATTTTGGCGTGTCCAGCATGTGGTTCTGGCACCTTTGAGAGGTGGTTCCGGCATGCCCGGCAGGTGAATCCGGAGTGTCCGGCATGTGGTTCTGGCACCTCTGAGAGGTGGTTCCGGCATGCCCGGCAGGTGGTTCCAGAGTGTCTGCCGAGTGGTTCCGGCGTAGTCGGCAGGTGATTCTGGCATGTCCAGCAGGTGGTTCTGGGGAGTGGATCAGGTGGTTCCGGCATACTCGGCAGTTGGTAGCGGCGTGTCCGGAACATGGTTCTGGCAAGTCTGAGAGGCGGTTCCGGCATGCCCGACAGGTGATTCCGGAGTGTTCGCCAAGTGGTTCTGGCGTAGCCGGCAGGTCATTTTGCATGTCCGGCGGTGGTTCCGGCGAGTCGAGCCGGTGGTTCCGGCGTGTCCGGCAGGTGGTTCTGGCGTGTCCGGAACGAGGTTCTGGCACGTCTGAGAGTTGGTTCCGGCATGCCCGACAGGTGATTCCGGAGTTTCCGCCACGTGGTTCTGGCGTACCCGGCAGGTGATTTTGGCGTGTCTGGCAGGTGTTTCTTGCAAGTCGAGCATTTGGCTCAGGCATGCTCAGCAGGTGCTTCCGGTGTGTCTGGCACGTGGTTCTGGTGTGTCGGAGAGTTGGTTCTGGCATGTCCGGTAGATGATTCCGGAGTGCCCACCAAGTGGTTCTGGTATACCGGGCAGGTGATTTTGGCGTGTCAGGAGGTTGGTTCTGGCTAGTTGAGCAGGTGGATCAGGCGTGCTCGCCAGGGGGTTCAGGCGGGTCTGGCAGGTGGTTTCGGTCTGTTCGGGGAGTGGTTCCGGCATCTCAGGCACATGGTTCTGGCACGTCTGAGAGTTGGTTCCGGCTGGCCCGACAGGTGTTTCCATGGTGTCCGCCAAGTGGTTCTGGCATAGCTGGCAGGTGATGTTGGCGTGACCGGCAGGTGGTTCCAGCAAGACTGGCAGGTGATACCGAAGAGTTCACCAAATGGATGTGGCGTAGCCGGCAGATGATTTTGGCGTGTCCAGCGGGTGGCTTTGGCTAGTCGAGCATGTGGTTCTGGCGTGCTCGGCAGGTGCTTCCGGTGTCATTGGCATGTGGTTCCGGCATGTCTGAGAGGTGGTTCCGGCATGCCCGGCAGGTGGTTCCGGAGAGTCTGCCGAGTGGTTCTGGAGCCAGCCCGGCAGGTGATTCCGAAGAGTTCACCAAATGGTTGTGGCGTAGCCGGCAGGTGATTTTGGCGTGTCAGGAAGGTGGTTCCGGCTAGTTGAGCAGGTGGATCAGGCGTGCTCGCCAGGGGGTTCAGGCGGGTCTGGCAGGTGGTTTCGGTCTGTTCGGGGAGTGGTTCCGGCATCTCAGGCACATGGTTCTCGCACGTCTGAGAGGTGGTTCTGGCCGTCCGACAGAGGTCTCCGGAGTGTCCGCCAAGTGGTTCTGGCATAGGTGAAAGTTGAGTTGGCGTGACCGGCAGGTGGTTCCAGCCAGCCCAGTAGGTGATTCCGGAGTGTCTGCCGAGTGGTTCTGGCGTAACCGGCAGCTGATTTTGGCGTGTCCAGCGGGTGGTTTTGGCGAGTCGAGCAGGTGGTTCTGGCGTGCTCGGCAGGTGCTTCCGGTGTCATTGGCATGTGGTTCCGGCATGTCTGAGAGGTGGTTCCGCCATGCCCGGCAGGTGATTCCGGAGTGTTCGCCAAGTGGTTCTGGTGTAGCCGGCAGGTGATTTTGCATGTCCGGCAATGGTTCCGGCAAGTCGAGCCGGTGGTTCCGAGATGTCCAGCAGGTGGTTCCGGCATGCCCGGCAGGTGATTCCGGAGTGTCCGGCATGTGGTTCTGGCACCTCTGAGAGGTGGTTCCGGCATGCCCGGCAGGTGATACCGGAGTGTCCGGCATTTGGTTCTGGCACCTCTGAGAGGTGGTTCCGGAATGCCTGGCATGTGATTACGGAGTGTCTGCCGAGTGCTTCTGGCGTAGCCGGCAGTTGATTTGGGCGTGTCCACTAGGTGGTTCTGGGGAGTGGATCAGCTGGTTCCGGCATACTCGGCAGGTGGTACCGGCGTGTCCAGAACATGGTTCTGGCAAGTCTGAGAGGTGGTTCCGCCATGACTGGCAGGTGATTCCGGAGTGTTCGCCAAGTGGTTCTGGCATAGCCGGCAGGTGATTTTGCATGTCCGGCGATGGTTCCGGCGAGTCGAGCCGGTGGTTCCGGCACGTCCGGCAGGTGGTTCCGGCATGCCCGGCAGGTGATTCCGGAGTGGCCGGCATGTGGTTCTGGCACCTCTGAGAGGTGGTTCCGGCATGCCCGGCAGGTGATACCGGAGTGTTCGCCAAGTGGTTCTGGCGTTGCCGGCAGGTGATTTTGCATGTCCGGCAATGGTTCCGGCGAGTCAAGCCGGTGGTTCCGGAATGTCCGGCAGGTGGTTCCGGCATGTCCGGCAGGTGGTTCCGGCATGTCCAGCACGTGGTTCAAGCATGCCCGGCAGGTGATTCCGGAGTGTCCGGCATGTGGTTCTGGCACCTCTGAGAGGTGGTTCCGGAATGCCCGGCAGGTGGTTCCGGAGTGTCTGCCGAGTGGTTCTGGCGTAGCCGGCAGGTGATTCTGGCGTGTCCAGCAGGTGGTTGTGGGGAGTGGATCAGGTGGTTCCGGCATACTTGGCAGGTGGTACCGGCGTGTCCGGAACATGGTTCTGGCAAGTCTGAGAGGCGGTTCCGGCATGCCCGACAGGTGAATCCGGAGTGTTCGCCAAGTGGTTCTGGCGTAGCCGGCAGGTCATTTTGCATGTCCGGCGGTGGTTCCGGCGAGTCGAGCCGGTTGTTCCGGCGTGTCCAGCAGGTGTTTCCGGTCTGTCCGGCAGGTGGTTCTGGCGTGTCCGGCACGAGGTTCTGGCACGTCTGAGAGTTGGTTCCGGCATGCCCGACAGGTGATTCCCGAGTGTCCGCCACGTGGTTCTGGCGTCCCCGGCAGGTGATTTTGGCGTGTCTGGCAGGTGTTTCTTGCAAGTCGAGCATTTGGCTCAGGCATGCTCAGCAGGTGCTTCCGGCGTGTCTGGCACGTGGTTCTGGTGTGTCTGAGAGCTGGTTCTGGCATGTCCGGCAGATGATTCCGGAGTGTCCACCAAGTGGTTGTGGCATACCCGGCAGGTGATTTTAGCGTGTCAGGTAGGTGGTTCCAGCGAGTCGTGTAGGTGGTTCCGGCGTGCTCGGCAGGTGGTTCAGGCGGGTCTGGCAGGTGGTTTCGGTCTGTTCGGGGTGTGGTTCCGGCATCTCAGGCACATGGTTCTGGTACGTCTGATAGGTGGTTCCGGCCGGCCCGACAGGTGTTTCCATGGGGTCCGCCAAGTGGTTCTGGCATAGCTGGCAGGTGATGTTGGCGTGACCGGCAGTTGATTCCGGTGTGTCCGGCATGTGGTTCTGGCACCTCTGAGAGGTGGTTCTGGCATGCCCGGCAGGTGGTTCCGGAGTGTCTGCTGAGTGGTTCTGGCGTAGCCGGCAGGTGTTTCTGGCGTGTCCAGCAGGTGGTTGTGGGGAGTGGATCAGGTGATTCCGGCATACTCGGCAGGTGGTACTGGCGTGTCCGGAACATGGTTCTGGCAAGTCTGAGAGGTGGTTCCGGCATGCCCGACAGGTGATTCCGGAGTGTTCGCCAAGTGGTTCTGGCGTAGCCGGCAGGTCATTTTGCATGTCCGGCGGTGGTTCCGGCGAGTCGAGCCGGTGGTTCCGGCGTGTCCAGCAGGTGGTTCCGGTCTGTCCGGCAGGTGGTTCTGGCGTGTCCGGCACGAGGTTCTGGCATGTCTGAGAGTTGGTTCTGGCATGCCCGACATGTGATTCAGGAGTGTCCGCCACGAGGTTCTGGCGTACCCGGCAGGTGATTTTGGCGTGTCTGGCAGGTGTTTCTTGCAAGTCGAGCTTTTGGCTCAGGCATGATCAGCAGGTGCTTCCTGCGTGTCCGGCACGTGGTTCCGGTGTGTCTGAGAGCTGGTTCTGGCATGTCCGGCAGATGATTCTGGAGTGTCCACCAATTGGTTTTGGCATACCCGGCAGGTGATTTTAGCGTGTCAGGTAGGAGGTTCCGGCGAGTCGAGTATGTGGTTCCGGCGTGCTCGGCATGTGGTTCAGGCAGGTCTGGCAGGTGGTTTCGGTCTGTTCGGGGAGTGGTTCCGGCATCTCAGGCACATGGTTCTGGCACGTCTGATAGGTGGTTCTGGCCGGCCCGACAGGTGTTTCCATGGTGTCCACCAAGTGGTTCTGGCGTAGCCGGCAGGTGATTTTGCATGTCCGGCAATGGTTCCGGCGAGTCGAGCCGGTGGTTCCGGAATGTCCGGCAGGTGGTTCCGGCATGTCCGGCAGGTGGTTCCGGCATGTCCAGCACGTGGTTCCAGCATGCCCTGCAGGTGATTCCGGAGTGTCCGGCATGTGGTTCTGGCACCTCTGAGAGGTGGTTCCGGCATGACCGACAGGGGATTCCGGAGTGTTCGCCAACTGGTTTTGGCGTAGCCGGCAGGTCATTTTGCATGTCCGGCGGTGGTTCCGGCGAGTCGAGCCGGTGGTTCCTGCGTAGCCTGCAGTTGATTTTGGCGTGTCCACTAGGTGGTTCTGGGGAGTGGATCAGCTGGTTCCGGCATACTCGGCAGGTGGTACCGGCGTGTCCAGAACATGTTTCTGGCAATTCTGAGAGGTGGTTCCGGCACGCCCGACAGTTGATTCCGGAGCGGCCGCCAAGTGTTTCTGGCGTACCCAGCAGGTGATTTTGGCATGTCGGACAGGTGTTTCTTGCGAGTCGAGCACGTGGCTGCGGCATGCTCAGCTGGTGCTTCCAGCGTCTCTGGCACGTGGTTCTGGTGTGTCTGAGAGCTGGTTCTGGCATGTCCGGCAGATGATTCCGGAGTGTCCACCAAGTGGTTCTGGTATACCTGGCAGGTGATTTTGGCGTGTCAGGAAGGTGGTTCCGGCTAGTTGAGCAGGGGGATCAGGTGTGCTCGCCGTGGGGTTCAGGAGGGTTTTGCAGGTGGTTTCGATCTGTTCGGCGAGTGGTTCCGGCATCTCAGGCACATGGTTCTGGCACGTCTGAGAGGTGGTTCCGGCCGGCCCGACAGGTGTTTCCATGGTGTCCGCCAAGTGGTTCTGGCATAGCTGGCAGGTGATGTTGGCGTGACCGGCAGGTGGTTCCAGCAAGACGGGCAGGTGATTTCGAAGAGTTCACCAAATGGTTGTGGTGTAGCCGGCAGGTGATTTTGGCGTGTCCAGCAGGTGGTTTTGGCGAGTCGAGCAGGTGGTTCTGGCGTGCTCGGCAGGTGCTTCCGGTGTCATTGGCGTGTGGTTCCGGCATGGGTGAGAGGTGGTTCCGGCATGCCCGGCAGGTGGCTCCGGAGAGTCTGCCGAGTGGTTCTGGAGCCAGCCCGGCAGGTGATTCCGAAGAGTTCACCAAATGGTTGTGGCGTAGAAGCCAGGTTATTTTGGCGTGTCAGGAAGGTGGTTCCGGCTAGTTGAGCAGGTGGATCAGCCGTGCTCGCCAGGGGGTTCAGGCGGGTCTGGCAGGTGGTTTCGGTCTGTTCGGGGAGTGGTTCCAGCATCTCAGGCACATGGTTCTGGCACGTCTGAGAGGTGGTTCCGGCTGGCCCGACAGGTGTTTCCGGAGCATCCGCCAAGTGGTTCAGGCGTAGCTGAAATGTGATGTTGGCGTGACTGGCAGGTGGGTCCAACCAGCCTGGCAGGTGATTCCGGAGTGTCTGCCGAGTGGTTCTGGCGTAGCCGGCAGGTGATTTTGGCGTCTCCAGCGGGTGGTTTTGGCGAGTCGATCTTGTGGTTCTGGCGTGCTCGGCAGTTGCTTCCGGTGTCATTGGCATGTGGTTCCGGCATGTCTTAGAGGTGTTTCCGGCATGCCCGGCAGGTGATTCCGGAATGTCCTTCATGTGGTTCTGGCACCTCTGAGAGTTGGTTCCGGCATGCCCGGCAGGTGGTTCCGGAGTGTCTGCCGAGTCGTTCTGGCGTAGCCAGCAGGTGATTCTGGCATGTCCAGCAGGTGGTTCTGGGGTGTGGATCAGGTGGTTCCGGCATACTCGGCAGGTGGTACCGGCGTGTCCGGAACATGGTTCTGGCAAGTCTGAGAGGTGGTTCTGGCATGCCCGACAGATGATTTCAGAGTGTTCGCCAAGTGGTTCTGGCGAGGCCGGCAGGTGATTTGCATGTCCGGAAATCGTTCCGGCGAGTCGAGCCTGTGGTTCCGGCGTGTCCGGCATGTGGTTCCGGTCTGTCCAGCAGGTGGTTCTGGTGTCTCCGGCACGAGGTTCTGGCACGTCTGAGAGGTTGTGTCGCCATGCACTTCACGTGATTCCGGCTTGTCCGCCAAGTGGTTCTGGTGTAGCGGGCAGGTGATTTTGGCGTGTCCGGCAGGTGGGACCGGTGAGTCAAGCAGGTGGTTCCAGCGAGTGTTTCCTGTGTTTCCGGTTTGTCCGGGAGATGGTTCCGGCCTGTCCGGCACGTGCTTCTGGAACTTCTGAGAGGTTGTGCTGGCATGCCCGGCAGGTGATTCTGGAGAGTCCGCCAAGTGGTTTTGGCGTATCCAGCATATGATTTTGGCCTGTGAGGCAGGTGGTTCCGGCATGTCCAGCAGGTGGTTCCGGCGAGCTCGTCAGGTGCTTCCGGTCTCTCCGGTACGTGGTTGTGGCACGTCTGAGAGATGGTTCCAGCATGCCCGGCAGGTGATTCCGGAGTGTCCGACAAGTGGTTTTAGCGCAGCCGGGTGGTGATTCTGGCGTGTCCGGCAGGTGGTTCTGGCGAGTCAAGCAGGTGGTTCCGGCATGTCCGGCAGGTGGTTCCGGGCTGTCCTGGAGGTGGTTCCTGAGTGTCTGCCGAGCGGTTCTGGCGTAGCCGGCAGGTGATTTTGGCGTGTCCAGCAGGTGGTTTTGGCGAGTCGAGCATGTGGTTCTGGCGTGCTCGGCAGGTGCTTCCGGGGTCATTGACATGTGGTTCCGGCATGTCTGAGAGGTGGTTCCGCCATGCCCGACAGGTGATTCGGGAGTGTTCGCCAAGTGGTTCTGGCGTAGCCGGCAGGTGATTTTGCATGTCCGGCAATGGTTCCGGCGAGTCGAGCCGGTTGTTCCGGCATGTCCAGCAGGTGGTTCCGTCATGCCCGGCAGGTGATTCCGGAGTGTCCGGCATTTGGTTCTGGCACCTCTGAGAGGTGGTTCCGGCATGCCCGGCAGGTGATTCCGGAGTGTCCGGCATGTGGTTCTGGCACCTCTGAGAGGTGGTTCCGGCATGCCCGGCAGGTGATACCGGAGTATCCAGCATTTGGTTCTGGCACCTCTGAGAGGTGGTTCCGGAATGCCTGGCATGTGATACCGGAGTGTCTGCTGAGTGGTTCTGGCGTAGCCGGCAGTTGATTTTGGCGTGTCCACTAGGTGGTTCTGGGGAGTGGATCAGCTGGTTCCGGCATACTCGACAGGTGGTACCGGCATGTCCAGAACATGGTTTTGGCAAGTCTGAGAGGAGGTTCCGGCACGCCGGACAGGTGATTCCGGAGCATCCGCCAAGTGTTTCTGGCGTACCCGGCAGGTGATTTTGGCATGTCCGACAGGTGTATCTTGCGAGTCGAGCAGGTGGCTCAGGCATGCTCAGCTGGTGCTTCCGGCGTCTCTGGCACGTGGTTCTGGTGTGTCTGAGAGCTGGTTCTGGCATGTCCGGCAGATGATTCCGGAGTGCCCACCAAGTGGTTCTGGTATACCGGGCAGGTGATTTTGGCGTGTCAGGAAGTTGGTTCTGGCTAGTTGAGCAGGTGGATCAGGCGTGCTCGCCAGGGGGTTCAGGCGGGTCTGCCAGGTGGTTTCGGTCTGTTCGGGGAGTGGTTCCGGCATATCAGGCACATGGTTCTGGCACGTCTGAGACGTGGTTCGGGCCGGCCCGACAGGTGTTTCCATGGTGTCCGCCAAGTGGTTCTGGCATAGCTGGCAGGTGATGTTGGCGTGACCGGCAGGTGGTTCCAGCAAGCCTGGCAGCTGATACCGAAGAGTTCACCAAATGGCTGTGGCGTAGCCGGCAGGTGATTTTGGCGTGTCCAGCATGTGGTTCTGGCACCTTTGAGAGGTGGTTCCGGCATGCCCGGCAGGTGAATCCGGAGTGTCCGGCATGTGGTTCTGGCACCTCTGAGAGGTGGTTCCGGCATGCCCGGCAGGTGGTTCCAGAGTGTCTGCCGAGTGGTTCCGGCGTAGTCGGCAGGTGATTCTGGCATGTCCAGCAGGTGGTTCTGGGGAGTGGATCAGGTGGTTCCGGCATACTCGGCAGTTGGTAGCGGCGTGTCCGGAACATGGTTCTGGCAAGTCTGAGAGGCGGTTCCGGCATGCCCGACAGGTGATTCCGGAGTGTTCGCCAAGTGGTTCTGGCGTAGCCGGCAGGTCATTTTGCATGTCCGGCGGTGGTTCCGGCGAGTCGAGCCGGTGGTTCCGGCGTGTCCGGCAGGTGGTTCTGGCGTGTCCGGAACGAGGTTCTGGCACGTCTGAGAGTTGGTTCCGGCATGCCCGACAGGTGATTCCGGAGTTTCCGCCACGTGGTTCTGGCGTACCCGGCAGGTGATTTTGGCGTGTCTGGCAGGTGTTTCTTGCAAGTCGAGCATTTGGCTCAGGCATGCTCAGCAGGTGCTTCCGGTGTGTCTGGCACGTGGTTCTGGTGTGTCGGAGAGTTGGTTCTGGCATGTCCGGTAGATGATTCCGGAGTGCCCACCAAGTGGTTCTGGTATACCGGGCAGGTGATTTTGGCGTGTCAGGAGGTTGGTTCTGGCTAGTTGAGCAGGTGGATCAGGCGTGCTCGCCAGGGGGTTCAGGCGGGTCTGGCAGGTGGTTTCGGTCTGTTCGGGGAGTGGTTCCGGCATCTCAGGCACATGGTTCTGGCACGTCTGAGAGTTGGTTCCGGCTGGCCCGACAGGTGTTTCCATGGTGTCCGCCAAGTGGTTCTGGCATAGCTGGCAGGTGATGTTGGCGTGACCGGCAGGTGGTTCCAGCAAGACTGGCAGGTGATACCGAAGAGTTCACCAAATGGATGTGGCGTAGCCGGCAGATGATTTTGGCGTGTCCAGCGGGTGGCTTTGGCTAGTCGAGCATGTGGTTCTGGCGTGCTCGGCAGGTGCTTCCGGTGTCATTGGCATGTGGTTCCGGCATGTCTGAGAGGTGGTTCCGGCATGCCCGGCAGGTGGTTCCGGAGAGTCTGCCGAGTGGTTCTGGAGCCAGCCCGGCAGGTGATTCCGAAGAGTTCACCAAATGGTTGTGGCGTAGCCGGCAGGTGATTTTGGCGTGTCAGGAAGGTGGTTCCGGCTAGTTGAGCAGGTGGATCAGGCGTGCTCGCCAGGGGGTTCAGGCGGGTCTGGCAGGTGGTTTCGGTCTGTTCGGGGAGTGGTTCCGGCATCTCAGGCACATGGTTCTCGCACGTCTGAGAGGTGGTTCTGGCCGTCCGACAGAGGTCTCCGGAGTGTCCGCCAAGTGGTTCTGGCATAGGTGAAAGTTGAGTTGGCGTGACCGGCAGGTGGTTCCAGCCAGCCCAGTAGGTGATTCCGGAGTGTCTGCCGAGTGGTTCTGGCGTAACCGGCAGCTGATTTTGGCGTGTCCAGCGGGTGGTTTTGGCGAGTCGAGCAGGTGGTTCTGGCGTGCTCGGCAGGTGCTTCCGGTGTCATTGGCATGTGGTTCCGGCATGTCTGAGAGGTGGTTCCGCCATGCCCGGCAGGTGATTCCGGAGTGTTCGCCAAGTGGTTCTGGTGTAGCCGGCAGGTGATTTTGCATGTCCGGCAATGGTTCCGGCAAGTCGAGCCGGTGGTTCCGAGATGTCCAGCAGGTGGTTCCGGCATGCCCGGCAGGTGATTCCGGAGTGTCCGGCATGTGGTTCTGGCACCTCTGAGAGGTGGTTCCGGCATGCCCGGCAGGTGATACCGGAGTGTCCGGCATTTGGTTCTGGCACCTCTGAGAGGTGGTTCCGGAATGCCTGGCATGTGATTACGGAGTGTCTGCCGAGTGCTTCTGGCGTAGCCGGCAGTTGATTTGGGCGTGTCCACTAGGTGGTTCTGGGGAGTGGATCAGCTGGTTCCGGCATACTCGGCAGGTGGTACCGGCGTGTCCAGAACATGGTTCTGGCAAGTCTGAGAGGTGGTTCCGCCATGACTGGCAGGTGATTCCGGAGTGTTCGCCAAGTGGTTCTGGCATAGCCGGCAGGTGATTTTGCATGTCCGGCGATGGTTCCGGCGAGTCGAGCCGGTGGTTCCGGCACGTCCGGCAGGTGGTTCCGGCATGCCCGGCAGGTGATTCCGGAGTGGCCGGCATGTGGTTCTGGCACCTCTGAGAGGTGGTTCCGGCATGCCCGGCAGGTGATACCGGAGTGTTCGCCAAGTGGTTCTGGCGTTGCCGGCAGGTGATTTTGCATGTCCGGCAATGGTTCCGGCGAGTCAAGCCGGTGGTTCCGGAATGTCCGGCAGGTGGTTCCGGCATGTCCGGCAGGTGGTTCCGGCATGTCCAGCACGTGGTTCAAGCATGCCCGGCAGGTGATTCCGGAGTGTCCGGCATGTGGTTCTGGCACCTCTGAGAGGTGGTTCCGGAATGCCCGGCAGGTGGTTCCGGAGTGTCTGCCGAGTGGTTCTGGCGTAGCCGGCAGGTGATTCTGGCGTGTCCAGCAGGTGGTTGTGGGGAGTGGATCAGGTGGTTCCGGCATACTTGGCAGGTGGTACCGGCGTGTCCGGAACATGGTTCTGGCAAGTCTGAGAGGCGGTTCCGGCATGCCCGACAGGTGAATCCGGAGTGTTCGCCAAGTGGTTCTGGCGTAGCCGGCAGGTCATTTTGCATGTCCGGCGGTGGTTCCGGCGAGTCGAGCCGGTTGTTCCGGCGTGTCCAGCAGGTGTTTCCGGTCTGTCCGGCAGGTGGTTCTGGCGTGTCCGGCACGAGGTTCTGGCACGTCTGAGAGTTGGTTCCGGCATGCCCGACAGGTGATTCCCGAGTGTCCGCCACGTGGTTCTGGCGTCCCCGGCAGGTGATTTTGGCGTGTCTGGCAGGTGTTTCTTGCAAGTCGAGCATTTGGCTCAGGCATGCTCAGCAGGTGCTTCCGGCGTGTCTGGCACGTGGTTCTGGTGTGTCTGAGAGCTGGTTCTGGCATGTCCGGCAGATGATTCCGGAGTGTCCACCAAGTGGTTGTGGCATACCCGGCAGGTGATTTTAGCGTGTCAGGTAGGTGGTTCCAGCGAGTCGTGTAGGTGGTTCCGGCGTGCTCGGCAGGTGGTTCAGGCGGGTCTGGCAGGTGGTTTCGGTCTGTTCGGGGTGTGGTTCCGGCATCTCAGGCACATGGTTCTGGTACGTCTGATAGGTGGTTCCGGCCGGCCCGACAGGTGTTTCCATGGGGTCCGCCAAGTGGTTCTGGCATAGCTGGCAGGTGATGTTGGCGTGACCGGCAGTTGATTCCGGTGTGTCCGGCATGTGGTTCTGGCACCTCTGAGAGGTGGTTCTGGCATGCCCGGCAGGTGGTTCCGGAGTGTCTGCTGAGTGGTTCTGGCGTAGCCGGCAGGTGTTTCTGGCGTGTCCAGCAGGTGGTTGTGGGGAGTGGATCAGGTGATTCCGGCATACTCGGCAGGTGGTACTGGCGTGTCCGGAACATGGTTCTGGCAAGTCTGAGAGGTGGTTCCGGCATGCCCGACAGGTGATTCCGGAGTGTTCGCCAAGTGGTTCTGGCGTAGCCGGCAGGTCATTTTGCATGTCCGGCGGTGGTTCCGGCGAGTCGAGCCGGTGGTTCCGGCGTGTCCAGCAGGTGGTTCCGGTCTGTCCGGCAGGTGGTTCTGGCGTGTCCGGCACGAGGTTCTGGCATGTCTGAGAGTTGGTTCTGGCATGCCCGACATGTGATTCAGGAGTGTCCGCCACGAGGTTCTGGCGTACCCGGCAGGTGATTTTGGCGTGTCTGGCAGGTGTTTCTTGCAAGTCGAGCTTTTGGCTCAGGCATGATCAGCAGGTGCTTCCTGCGTGTCCGGCACGTGGTTCCGGTGTGTCTGAGAGCTGGTTCTGGCATGTCCGGCAGATGATTCTGGAGTGTCCACCAATTGGTTTTGGCATACCCGGCAGGTGATTTTAGCGTGTCAGGTAGGAGGTTCCGGCGAGTCGAGTATGTGGTTCCGGCGTGCTCGGCATGTGGTTCAGGCAGGTCTGGCAGGTGGTTTCGGTCTGTTCGGGGAGTGGTTCCGGCATCTCAGGCACATGGTTCTGGCACGTCTGATAGGTGGTTCTGGCCGGCCCGACAGGTGTTTCCATGGTGTCCACCAAGTGGTTCTGGCGTAGCCGGCAGGTGATTTTGCATGTCCGGCAATGGTTCCGGCGAGTCGAGCCGGTGGTTCCGGAATGTCCGGCAGGTGGTTCCGGCATGTCCGGCAGGTGGTTCCGGCATGTCCAGCACGTGGTTCCAGCATGCCCTGCAGGTGATTCCGGAGTGTCCGGCATGTGGTTCTGGCACCTCTGAGAGGTGGTTCCGGCATGACCGACAGGGGATTCCGGAGTGTTCGCCAACTGGTTTTGGCGTAGCCGGCAGGTCATTTTGCATGTCCGGCGGTGGTTCCGGCGAGTCGAGCCGGTGGTTCCTGCGTAGCCTGCAGTTGATTTTGGCGTGTCCACTAGGTGGTTCTGGGGAGTGGATCAGCTGGTTCCGGCATACTCGGCAGGTGGTACCGGCGTGTCCAGAACATGTTTCTGGCAATTCTGAGAGGTGGTTCCGGCACGCCCGACAGTTGATTCCGGAGCGGCCGCCAAGTGTTTCTGGCGTACCCAGCAGGTGATTTTGGCATGTCGGACAGGTGTTTCTTGCGAGTCGAGCACGTGGCTGCGGCATGCTCAGCTGGTGCTTCCAGCGTCTCTGGCACGTGGTTCTGGTGTGTCTGAGAGCTGGTTCTGGCATGTCCGGCAGATGATTCCGGAGTGTCCACCAAGTGGTTCTGGTATACCTGGCAGGTGATTTTGGCGTGTCAGGAAGGTGGTTCCGGCTAGTTGAGCAGGGGGATCAGGTGTGCTCGCCGTGGGGTTCAGGAGGGTTTTGCAGGTGGTTTCGATCTGTTCGGCGAGTGGTTCCGGCATCTCAGGCACATGGTTCTGGCACGTCTGAGAGGTGGTTCCGGCCGGCCCGACAGGTGTTTCCATGGTGTCCGCCAAGTGGTTCTGGCATAGCTGGCAGGTGATGTTGGCGTGACCGGCAGGTGGTTCCAGCAAGACGGGCAGGTGATTTCGAAGAGTTCACCAAATGGTTGTGGTGTAGCCGGCAGGTGATTTTGGCGTGTCCAGCAGGTGGTTTTGGCGAGTCGAGCAGGTGGTTCTGGCGTGCTCGGCAGGTGCTTCCGGTGTCATTGGCGTGTGGTTCCGGCATGGGTGAGAGGTGGTTCCGGCATGCCCGGCAGGTGGCTCCGGAGAGTCTGCCGAGTGGTTCTGGAGCCAGCCCGGCAGGTGATTCCGAAGAGTTCACCAAATGGTTGTGGCGTAGAAGCCAGGTTATTTTGGCGTGTCAGGAAGGTGGTTCCGGCTAGTTGAGCAGGTGGATCAGCCGTGCTCGCCAGGGGGTTCAGGCGGGTCTGGCAGGTGGTTTCGGTCTGTTCGGGGAGTGGTTCCAGCATCTCAGGCACATGGTTCTGGCACGTCTGAGAGGTGGTTCCGGCTGGCCCGACAGGTGTTTCCGGAGCATCCGCCAAGTGGTTCAGGCGTAGCTGAAATGTGATGTTGGCGTGACTGGCAGGTGGGTCCAACCAGCCTGGCAGGTGATTCCGGAGTGTCTGCCGAGTGGTTCTGGCGTAGCCGGCAGGTGATTTTGGCGTCTCCAGCGGGTGGTTTTGGCGAGTCGATCTTGTGGTTCTGGCGTGCTCGGCAGTTGCTTCCGGTGTCATTGGCATGTGGTTCCGGCATGTCTTAGAGGTGTTTCCGGCATGCCCGGCAGGTGATTCCGGAATGTCCTTCATGTGGTTCTGGCACCTCTGAGAGTTGGTTCCGGCATGCCCGGCAGGTGGTTCCGGAGTGTCTGCCGAGTCGTTCTGGCGTAGCCAGCAGGTGATTCTGGCATGTCCAGCAGGTGGTTCTGGGGTGTGGATCAGGTGGTTCCGGCATACTCGGCAGGTGGTACCGGCGTGTCCGGAACATGGTTCTGGCAAGTCTGAGAGGTGGTTCTGGCATGCCCGACAGATGATTTCAGAGTGTTCGCCAAGTGGTTCTGGCGAGGCCGGCAGGTGATTTGCATGTCCGGAAATCGTTCCGGCGAGTCGAGCCTGTGGTTCCGGCGTGTCCGGCATGTGGTTCCGGTCTGTCCAGCAGGTGGTTCTGGTGTCTCCGGCACGAGGTTCTGGCACGTCTGAGAGGTTGTGTCGCCATGCACTTCACGTGATTCCGGCTTGTCCGCCAAGTGGTTCTGGTGTAGCGGGCAGGTGATTTTGGCGTGTCCGGCAGGTGGGACCGGTGAGTCAAGCAGGTGGTTCCAGCGAGTGTTTCCTGTGTTTCCGGTTTGTCCGGGAGATGGTTCCGGCCTGTCCGGCACGTGCTTCTGGAACTTCTGAGAGGTTGTGCTGGCATGCCCGGCAGGTGATTCTGGAGAGTCCGCCAAGTGGTTTTGGCGTATCCAGCATATGATTTTGGCCTGTGAGGCAGGTGGTTCCGGCATGTCCAGCAGGTGGTTCCGGCGAGCTCGTCAGGTGCTTCCGGTCTCTCCGGTACGTGGTTGTGGCACGTCTGAGAGATGGTTCCAGCATGCCCGGCAGGTGATTCCGGAGTGTCCGACAAGTGGTTTTAGCGCAGCCGGGTGGTGATTCTGGCGTGTCCGGCAGGTGGTTCTGGCGAGTCAAGCAGGTGGTTCCGGCATGTCCGGCAGGTGGTTCCGGGCTGTCCTGGAGGTGGTTCCTGAGTGTCTGCCGAGCGGTTCTGGCGTAGCCGGCAGGTGATTTTGGCGTGTCCAGCAGGTGGTTTTGGCGAGTCGAGCATGTGGTTCTGGCGTGCTCGGCAGGTGCTTCCGGGGTCATTGACATGTGGTTCCGGCATGTCTGAGAGGTGGTTCCGCCATGCCCGACAGGTGATTCGGGAGTGTTCGCCAAGTGGTTCTGGCGTAGCCGGCAGGTGATTTTGCATGTCCGGCAATGGTTCCGGCGAGTCGAGCCGGTTGTTCCGGCATGTCCAGCAGGTGGTTCCGTCATGCCCGGCAGGTGATTCCGGAGTGTCCGGCATTTGGTTCTGGCACCTCTGAGAGGTGGTTCCGGCATGCCCGGCAGGTGATTCCGGAGTGTCCGGCATGTGGTTCTGGCACCTCTGAGAGGTGGTTCCGGCATGCCCGGCAGGTGATACCGGAGTATCCAGCATTTGGTTCTGGCACCTCTGAGAGGTGGTTCCGGAATGCCTGGCATGTGATACCGGAGTGTCTGCTGAGTGGTTCTGGCGTAGCCAGCAGGTGATTTTTGCGTGTCCAGCAGGTGGTTCCGGCGAGCTCGGCAGGTGGTTCCGGCATGTCCGAAACATTATTCTGGCACGTCTGAGAGATGGTTCCGGCATGCCCGGCAGGTGATTCCGGAGTGTCCGGCATGTGGTTCTGGCACCTCTGAGAGGTGGTTCCGGCATGCCCGGCAGGTGATACCGGAGTATCCAGCATTTGGTTCTGGCACCTTTGAGAGGTGGTTCCGGAATGCCTGGCATGTGATACCGGAGTGTCTGCTGAGTGGTTCTGGCGTAGCCAGCAGGTGATTTTTGCGTGTCCAGCAGGTGGTTCCGGCGAGCTCGGCAGGTGGTTCCGGCATGTCCGAAACATTATTCTGGCACGTCTGAGAGATGGTTCCGGCATGCCCGGCAGGTGATTCCGGAGTGTCCGGCATGTGGTTCTGGCACCTCTGAGAGGTGGTTCCGGCATGCCCGGCAGTTGGTTACGGAGTGTCTGCCGAGTGCTTCTGGAGTAGCCGGCAGGTGATTCTGACGTATCCAGCTGGTGGTTCTGGGGAGTGGATCAGGTGGTTCCGGCATACTCGGCAGGTGGTACCGGCGTGTCCGGAACTTGGTTCTGGCAAGTCTGAGAGGTGGTTCCGGCATGCCGGAAAGGTGATTCCGGAGTGTTCGCCAAGTGGTTCTGGCGTAGCCGGCAGGTCATTTTGCATGTCCGGCGGTGGTTCCGGCGAGTCGAGCCGGTGGTTCCGGCGTGTCCGGCAGGTGTTTCCGTTCTGTCCGGCAGGTGGTTCTGGCGTGACCGGCACGAGGTTCTGTCACGTCTGAGAGTTGGGTCCGGCATGCCCGACAGGTGATTCCGGAGTGTCCGCCACGTGGTTCTGGTGTGTCTGAGAGCTGGTTCGGGCATGTCCGGCAGATGATTCCGGAGTGTCCACCAAGTGGTTGTGGCCTACCCGGCAGGTGATTTTAGCGTGTCAGGTAGGTGGTTCCAGCGCGTCGAGTAGGTGGTTCCGGCGTGCTCGGCAGGTGGTTCAGGCGGGTCTGGCAGGTGGTTTCGCTTTGTTCGGGGAGTGGTTCCGGCATCTCAGGCACATGGTTCTGGCACGTCTGATAGGTGGTTCCGGCCGGCCCGACAGGTGTTTCCATGGTGTCCGCCAAGTGGTTCTGGCATAGCTGGCAGGTGATGTTGGCGTGACCGGCAGGTGGTTCCAGCCAGCCCGGCAGGTGATTCCGAAGAGTTCACCAAATGGTTGTGGCGTAGCCAGCAGACGATTTTGGCATATCCAGCAGGTGGTTCTGGCATGCCCGGCAGGTGATTCTGGAGTGTCCGGCATGTGTTTCTGGCACCTCTGAGAGGTGGTTCCCGCATGCCCGGCAGTTGGTCACGGAGTGTCTGCCGAGTCGTTCTGGCGTAGCCGGCAGGTGATTCTAGCGTATCCAGCCGGTGGTTCCGGGGAGTGGATCAGGTGGTTCCGGCATACTCGGCAGGTGGTACCGGCGTGTCCGGAACTTGGTTCTGGCAAGTCTGAGAGGTGGTTCCGGCATGCCCGACAGGTGATTCCGGAGTGTTCGCCAAGTGGTTCTGGCGTAACCGGCAGGTCATTTAGCATGTCCGGCGGTGGTTCCGGCGAGTCGAGCCCGTGGTTCCGGCGTGTCCAGCAGGTGGTTCTGGGGAGTGGATCAGGTGGTTCCGGCATGCCCGGCAGGTGATTCCGGAGTGTCCGGCATGTGGTTCTGGCACCTCTGAGTGTTTGTTCTGGCATGCCAGGCAGGTGATACCGGAGTGCCCGGCATTTGGTTCTGGCACCTCTGAGAGGTGGTTCCGGGATGCGTGGCATGTGATTCCGGAGTGTCTGCTGAGTGGTTCTGGCGTGTGCAGCAGGTGTTTCCGGTCTGTCCGGCAGGTGCTTCTGGCGTGTCCGGCACGAGGTTCTGGCACGTCTGAGAGTTGGTTCCGGCATGCCCGACAGGTGATTCCGGAGTGTCCGCCACGTGGTTCTGGCGTACCCGGCAGGTGATTTTGGCGTGTCCGGCAGGGGTTTCTTGCAAGTCGAGCATATGGCTCAGGCATGATCAGCAGGTGCTTCCGGCCTGTCCGGCACGTGGTTCTGGTGTGTCTGAGAGCTGGTTCTGGCATGTATGGCAGCTGATTCCGGAGTGTCCACCAAGTGGTTGTGGCACACCCGGCAGGTGATTTTAGCGTGTCAGGTAGGTGGTTCCAGCGAGTCGAGTAGGTGGTTCCGGCATGCCCGGCAGGTGATACCGGAGTGTCCGGCATTTGGTTCTGGCACCTCTGAGAGGTGGTTCCGGAATGCCTGGCATGTGATTCCGGAGTGTCTGCCGAGTGGTTCTGGCGTAGCCGGCAGTTGATTTTGGCGTGTCCACTTGGTGGTTCTGGGGAGTGGATCAGCTGGTTCCGGCATACTCGGCAGGGGGTACCGGCGTGTCCAGAACATGGTTCTGGCAAGTCTGAGAGGTGGTTCCGGCACGCCCGACAGGTGATTCCGGAGCGTACGCCAAGTGGTTCTGGCATAGCTGGCAGGTGATGTTGGCGTGATCGGCAGGTGGTTTCAGCCAGTCAGGCAGGTGATTCCGAAGTGTTCACCAAATGGTTGTTGCGTATCCGGAAGGTGATTTTGGCGTGTCCAGCAGGTGGTTTTGGCGAGTCGAGCAGGTGGTTCTGGCGTGCTCGGCAGGTGCTTCCGGTGTCATTGGCATGTGGTTCCGGCATGTCTGAGAGGCAGTTCCGGCACGCCGGACAGGTGATTCCGGAGCGTCCGCCAAGTGTTTCTGGCGTACCCGGCAGGTGATTTTGGCATGTCCGACAGGTGATTCTCGCGAGTCGAGCAGGTGGCTCAGGCATGCTCAGCTGGTGCTTCCGGCGTCTCTGGCACGTGGTTCTGGTGTGTCTGAGAGCTGGTTCTGGCATCTCTGGCAGATGATTCCGGAGTGTCCACCAAGTGGTTCTTGTATACCTGGCAGGTGATTTTGGCGTGTCAGGAAGTTGGTTCCGGCTAGTTGAGCAGATGGATCAGGCGTGCTCGCCAGGGGGTTCAGGCGGGTCTGGCAGGTGGTTTCGGTCTGTTCGGGGAGTGGTTCCGGCATCTCAGGCTCATGGTGCGGGCACGTCTGAGAGCTGTTTCCGGCCGGCCCGACAGGTGTTTCCATGGTGTCCGCCAAGTGGTTCTGGCATAGCTGGCAGGTGATGTTGGCGTGACCGGCAGGTGGTTCCAGCAAGCCCGGCAGGTGATTCCGAAGAGTTCACCAAATGGTTGTGGCGTAGCCAGCAGGTGATTTTGGCGTGTCCAGCAGGTGGTTTTGGCGAGTGGAGCAGGTGGTTCTCGAGTGCTCGGCAGGTGCTTCTGGTGTCATTGGCATGTGGTTCCGGCATGTCAGAGAGGTGGTTCCGGCATGCCCGGCAGATGGTTCCGGAGTGTCTGCCGAGTGGTTCTGGAGCCAGCCCGGCAGGTGATTCCGAAGAGTTCACCAAATGGTTGTGACGTAGCCGGCAGGTTATTTTGGCGTGTCAGGAAGGTGGTTCCGGCTAGTTGAGCAGGTGGATCAGGCGTGCTCGCCAGGGGGTTCAGGCGGGTCTGGCAGGTGGTTTCGGTCTGTTCGGGAAGTGGTTCCGGCATCTCAGGCACATGGTTCTGGCACGTCTGAGAGGTGGTTCTGGCCGGCCGGAGAGGTGTTTCCGGAGTGTCCGCCAAGTGGTTCTGGCGTAGCTGAAAGGTGATCTTGGCGTGATCGGCAGGTGGTTCCAGCCAGCCCGGCAGGTGATTCCGGAGTGTCTGCCGTGTGGTTCTGGCGTAGCTGGCAGGTGATTTTGGCGTGTTCAGCAGGTGGTTCCGGCGAGCTCGGCAGGTGGTACCAGCGTGTCCGGAACATGGTTCTGGCACGTCTGAGAGATGGCTCCGGCATGCCCGGCAGGTGATTCCGGAGTGTCCGGCATGTGGTTCTGGCACCTCTGAGAGGTGGTTCCGTCATGCCCGGCAGGTGGTTCCGGAGTGTCTGCCGAGTGGTTCTGGCGTACTCGGCAGGTGATTCTGGCGTGTCCAGCGTGTGGTTCTGGGGAGTCGATCAGGTGGTTCCGGCATACTCGGCAGGTGGTACCGGCGTGTCCGGAACATGGTTCCGGCAAGTCTGAGAGGCGGTTCCGGCATGCCCGACAGGTGATTCCGGAGTGTTCGCCAAGTGGTTCTGGCGTAGCTGGCAGATCATTTTGCATGTCCGGCGGTGGTTCTGGCGAGTCAAGCCGATGGTTCCGGCGTGTCCGGCAGGTGTTTCCGGTCTGTCCGGCACGTGGTTCTGGCACGTCTGAGATTTGGTTCCGGCATGCCCGACAGGTGATTCCGGAGAGTCCGCCACGTGGTTCTGGCGTACCCGGCAGGTGATTTTGGCGTGTCTGGCAGCTGTTTCTTGCTAGTCGAGCATGTGGCTCAGGCATGATCAGCAGGTGCTTCCGGCGTGTCCGGCACGTGGTTCTGGTTTGTCAGAGGGCTGGTTCTGGCGTTTCTGGCAGATGATTCCGGAGTGTCCACCAAGTGGTTCTGGTAGACCTGGCAGGTGATTTTGGCGTGTCTGGAAGGTGGTTCCGGCTAGTTGAGCAGGTGGATCAGGCGTGCTCGCCAGGGGGTTCAGGCGGGTCTGGCAGGTGGTTTCTGTCTGTTCGGGTAGTGGTTCCGGCATCTCAGGCACATGGTTCTGGCACGTCTGAGAGGTGGTTCTGGTCGGCCGGAGAGGTGTTTCCGGAGTGTCCGCCAAGTGGTTCTGGCTTAGCTGAAAGGTGATGTTGGCGTGACCGGCAGGTGGTTCCAGCCAGCCCAGCAGGTGATTCCGAAGTGACTGCCGTGTGGTTCTGGCGTAGCTGTCAGGTGATTTTGGCGTGTCCAGCAGGTGGTTCTGGCCAGCTCGACAGGTGGTACCAGCGTGTCCGGAACATGGTTCTGGCACGTCTGAGAGATGGTTCCGGCATGCCCGGCAGGTGATTCCGGAGTGGCCTGCATGTGGTTCTGGCACCTCTGAGAGGTGGTTCCGGCATGCCCGGCAGGTGATTCCGGAGTGTCCGGCATGTGGTTCTGGCGTAGCTGAAATGTGATGTTGGCGTGACCGGCAGGTGGTTCCAGCCAGCCCGGCAGGTGATTCCGGAGTGTCTGCCGTGTGGTTCTGGCGTAGCTGGCAGGTGATTTTGGCGTGTTCAGCAGGTGGTTCCGGCGAGCTCGGCAGGTGGTACCAGCGTGTCCGGAACATGGTTCTGGCACGTCTGAGAGATGGCTCCGGCATGCCCGGCAGGTGATTCCGGAGTGTCCGGCATGTGGTTCTGGCACCTCTGAGAGGTGGTTCCGGCATGCCCGGCAGGTGATACCGGAGTTTCCGGCATTTGGTTCTGGCACCTCTGAGAGGTGGTTCCGGAATGCCTGGCTTGATTCTGGAGTGTCTACCGAGTGGTTCTGGCGTAGCCGGCAGTTGATTTTGGCGTGTCCACTAGGTGGTTCTGGGGAGTGGATCAGCTGGTTCTGGCATACTCGGCAGGTGGTACTGGCGTGTCCGGAACATGGTTCTGGCAAGTCTGAGAGGTGGTTCCGGCATGCCCGACAGGTGATTCCGGAGTGTCCGCCAAGTGTTTCTGGCGTACCCGGCAGCTGATTTTCGCCTGTCCGACAGGTGTATCTTGCGAGTGGAGCAGGTGGCTGAGGCATGCTCAGCTGGTGCTTCCGGCGTCTCTGGCACGTGGTTCTGGTGTGTCTGAGAGCTGGTTCTGGCATGTCCGGCAGATGATTCCGGAGTGTCCACCAAGTGGTTCTTGTATACCTGGCAGGTGATTTTGGCGTGTCAGGAAGTTGGTTCCGGCTAGTTGAGCAGGTGGATCAGGCGTGCTCGCCAGGGGGTTCAGGCGGGTCTGGCAGGTGGTTTCGGTCTGTTCGGGGAGTGGTTCCGGCATCTCAAGCACATGGTTCTGGCACGTCTGATAGGTGGTTCTGGCCGGCCCGACAGGTGTTTCCATGGTGTCCGCCAAGTGGTTCTGGCATAGCTGGCAGGTGATGTTGGCGTGACCGGCAGGTGGTTCCAGCAAGCCCGGCAGGTGATTCCGAAGAGTTCACCAAATGGTTGTGGCGTAGCCAGCAGGTGATTTTGGCGTGTCCAGCAGGTGGTTTTGGCGAGTGGAGCAGGTGGTTCTCGAGTGCTCGGCAGGTGCTTCCGGTGTCATTGGCATGTGGTTCCGGCATGTCTGAGAGGTGGTTCCGGCATGCCCGACAGGTGATTCCGGAGAGTTCGCCAAGTGGTTCTGGTGTAGCCGGCAGGTCATTTTGCATGTCCGGCCGTGGTTCTGGCGAGTCAAGCCGGTGGTTCCGGAGTGTCCGGCAGGTGTTTCCGGGCTTTCCGGCACGTGGTTCTGGCGTGTCCGGCACGAGGTTCTGGCACGTCTGAGAGTTGGTTCCGGCATGCCCGACAGGTGATTCCGGAGAGTCCGCCACGTGGTTCTGGCGTACCCGGCAGGTGATTTTGGCGTGTCTGGCAGGTGTTTCTTGCTAGTCGAGCATGTGGCTCAGGCATGATCAGCAGGTGCTTCCGGTGTGTCCGGCACGTGGTTCTGGTGTGTCAGAGGGCTGGTTCTGGCATTTCTGGCAGATGATTCCGGAGTGTCCACCAAGTGGTTCTGGTAGACCTGGCAGGTGATTTTGGCGTGTCTGGAAGGTGGTTCCGGCTAGTTGAGCAGGTGGATCAGGCGTGCTCGCCAGGGGGTTCAGGCGGGTCTGGCAGGTGGTTTCGGTCTGTTCGGGGAGTGGTTCCGGCATCTCAGGCACATGGTTCTGGCACGTCTGAGAGGTGGTTACGGCCGGCCGGAGAGGTGTTTCCGGAGTGTCCGCCAAGTGGTTCTGGCGTAGCTGAAAGGTGATGTTGGCGTGACCGGCAGGTGGTTCCAGCCAGCCCGGCAGGTGATTCCGGAGTGTCTGCCGTGTGGTTCTGGCGTAGCTGGCAGGTGATTTTGGCGTGTTCAGCAGGTGGTTCCGGCGAGCTCGGCAGGTGGTACCAGCGTGTCCAGAACATGGTTCTGGCACGTCTGAGAGATGGCTCCGGCATGCCCGGCAGGTGATTCCGGAGTGTCCGGCATGTGGTTCTGGCACCTCTGAGAGGTGGTTCCGGCATGCCCGGCAGGTGGTTCCGGAGTGTCTGCTGAGTGGTTCAGGCGTAGTCGGCAGGTGATTCTGGCATGTCCAGCGTGTGGTTCTGGGGAGTCGATCAGGTGGTTCTGGCATACTCGGCAGGTGGTACCGGCGTGTCCGGAACATGGTTCTGCCAAGTCTGAGAGGCGGTTCCGGCATGCCCGACAGGTGATTCCGGAGTGTTCGCCAAGTGGTTCCGGCGTAGCCGGCAGGCCATTTTGCATGTCCGGCGGTGGTTCTGGCGAGTCAAGCCGGTGGTTCCGGCGTGTCCGGCAGGTGTTTCCGGTCTGTCCGGCAGGTGGTTCTGGCGTGTCCGGCACGAGGTTCTGGCACGTCTGAGAGTTGGTTCCGGCATGCCCGACAGGTGATTCCGGAGAGTCCGCCACGTGGTTCTGGCGTACCCGGCAGGTGATTTTGGCGTGTCTGGCAGGTGTTTCTTGCAAGTCGAGCATGTGGCTCAGGCATGATCAGCAGGTGCTTGCGGCTTGTCTGGCACGTGGTTCTGGTGTGTCTGAGAGTTGGTTCCGGCATGTCCGGCAGGTGGTTCCGGCATGCCCGGCAGGTGATTCCGGAGTGTCCGGCATGTGGTTCTGGCAGCTCTGAGAGGTGGTTCCGGCATGCCCGGCAGGTGATTCCGGAGAGTTCGCCAAGTGGTTCTGGTGTAGCCGGCAGGTCATTTTGCATGTCCAGCCGTGGTTCTGGCGAGTCAAGCCGGTGGTTCCGGAGTGTCCGGCAGGTGTTTCCGGTCTTTCCGGCACGTGGTTCTGGCGTGTCCGGCACGAGGTTCTGGCACGTCTGAGAGTTGGTTCCGGCATGCCCGACAGGTGATTCTGGAGAGTCCGCCACGTGGTTCTGGCGTACCCGGCAGGTGATTTTGGCGTGTCTGGCAGGTGTTTCTTGCTAGTCGAGCATGTGGCTCAGGCATGATCAGCAGGTGCTTCCGGCGTGTCCGGCACGTGGTTCTGGTGTGTCAGAGGGCTGGTTCTGGCATTTCTGGCAGATGATTCCGGAGTGTCCACCAGGTGGTTCTGGCATAGCTGGCAGGTGATGTTGGCGTGACCGGCAGGTGGTTCCAGCAAGCCCGGCAGGTGATTCCGAAGAGTTCACCAAATGGTTGTGGCGTAGCCAGCAGGTGATTTTGGCGTGTCCAGCAGGTGGTTTTGGCGAGTGGACCAGGTGGTTCTTGAGTGCTCGGCAGGTGCTTCTATGTCATTGGCATGTGGTTCCGGCATGTCTGAGAGGTGGTGCCGGCATGCCCGGCAGATGGTTCCGGAGTGTCTGCCGAGTGGTTCTGGAGCCAGCCCGGCAGGTGATTCCGAAGAGTTCATCAAATGGTTGTGACGTAGCCGGCAGGTTATTTTGGCGTGTCAGGAAGGTGGTTCCGGCTAGTTGAGCAGGTGGATCAGGCGTGCTCGCCAGGGGGTTCAGGCGGGTCTGGCAGGTGGTTTCTGTCTGTTCGGGGAGTGGTTCCGGCATCTCAGGCACATGGTTCTGGCACGTCTGAGAGGTGGTTCCGGCCGGCCGGAGAGGTGTTTCCGGAGTGTCCGTCAAGTGGTTCTGGCGTAGCTGAAAGGTGATGTTGGCGTGACCGGCAGGTGGTTCCAGCCAGCCCGGCAGGTGATTCTGGAGTGTCTGCCGTGTGGTTCTGGCGTAGCTGGCAGGTGATTTTGGCGTGTCCAGCAGGTGGTTCCGGCGAGCTCGTCAGGTGGTACCAGCGTGTCCGGAACATGGTTCTGGCACGTCTGAGAGATTGTTCCAGCATGCCCGGCAGGTGATTCCGGAGTGTCCGGCATGTGGTTCTGGCACCTCTGAGACGTGGTTCCGGCAGGCCCGGCAGGTGGTTCTGGAGTGTCTGCCGAGTGGTTCTGGCGTAGTCGGCAGGTGATTCTGGCGTGTCCAGCAGGTGGTTCTGGGGAGTGGATCAGGTGTTTCCGGCATACTTGGCAGGTGGTACCGGCGTGTCCGGAACATGGTTCTGGCAAGTCTGAGAGGTGGTTCCGGCATGCCCGACAGGTGATTCCGGAGTGTTCGCCAAGTGGTTCTGGCGTAGCCGGCAGGTCATTTTGCATGTCCGGCGGTGGTTCTGGCGAGTCAAGCCGGTGGTTCCGGCGTGTCCGGCAGGTGTTTCCGGTCTGTCCGGCACGTGGTTCTGGGGTGTCCGGCACGAGGTTCTGGCATGTCTGAGAGTTGGTTCCGGCATGCCCGACAGGTGATTCCGGAGTGTGCGCCACGTGGTTCTGGCGTACCCGGCAGGTGATTTTGGCGTGTCTGGCAGGTGTTCCTTGCAAGTCGAGCATTGGCTCAGGCATGATCAGCAGGTGCTTCCAGCCTGTCCGGCCCGTGGTTCTGGTGTGTCTGAGAGCTGGTTCTGGCATGTCCGGCAGATGATTCCGGAGTGTCCACCAAGTGGTTGTGGCATACCCGGCAGGTGATTTTAGCGTGTCAGGTAGGTGGTTCCGGCGAGTCGAGTAGGTGGTTCCAGCGTGCTCGGCAGGTGGTTCAGGCGGGTCTGGCAGGTGGTTTCGGTCTGTTCGGGGTGTGGTTCCGGCATCTCAGGCACATGGTTCTGGCACATCTGATAGGTGGTTCCGGCCGGCCCGACATGTGTTTCCATAGGTGTCCGCCAAGTGGTTCTGGCATAGCTGGCAGGTGATGTTGGCATGACCGGCAGGTGGTTCCAGCCAGCCCGGCAGGTGATTCCGGAGTGTCTGCCGAGTGGTTGTGGAGCCAGCCCGGCAGGTGATTCCGAAGAGTTCACCAAATCGTTGTGGCGTAGCCGGCAGGTTATTTTGGCGTGTCAGGAATTTGGTTCCGGCAAGTTGAGCAGGTGGATCAGGCGTGCTCGCCAGGGGGTTCAGGCGGGTCTGGCAGGTGGTTTCGGTCTGTTCGGGGAGTGGTTCCGGCATCTCAGGCACATGGTTCTGGCACGTCTGAGAGGTGGTTCCGGCCGGCCGGAGAGGTGTTTCCGGAGTGTCCGCCAAGTGGTTCTGGCGTAGCTGAAAGGTGATCTTGGCGTGACCGGCAGGTGGTTCCAGCCAGCCCGGCAGGTGATTCCGGAGTGTCCGGCACATGGTTCTGGCACCTCTGAGAGGTGGTTCCGGAATGCCCGGCAGGTGGTTCCGGAGTGTCTGCCGAGTGGTTCTGGCGTAGCCGGCAGGTGATTCTGGCGTGTCCAGCAGGTGGTTGTGGGGAGTGGATCAGGTGGTTCCGGCATACTCGGCAGGTGGTACCGGCGTGTCCGGAACATGGTTCTGGCAAGTCTGAGAGGCGGTTCCGGCATGCCCGACAGGTGAATCCGGAGTGTTCGCCAAGTGGTTCTGGCGTAGCCGGCAGGTCATTTTGCATGTCCGGCGGTGGTTCCGGCGAGTCGAGCCGGTTGTTCCGGCGTGTCCAGCAGGTGGTTCCGGTCTGTCCGGCAGGTGGTTCTGGCGTGTCCGGCACGAGGTTCTGGCACGTCTGAGAGTTGGTTCCGGCATGCCCGACAGGTGATTCCGGAGTGTCCGCCACGTGGTTCTGGCGTCCCCGGCAGGTGATTTTGGCGTGTCTGGCAGGTGTTTCTTGCAAGTCGAGCATTTGGCTCAGGCATGCTCAGCAGGTGCTTCCGGCGTGTCTGGCACGTGGTTCTGGTGTGTCTGAGAGCTGGTTCTGGCATGTCCGGCAGATGATTCCGGAGTGTCCACCAAGTGGTTGTGGCATACCCGGCAGGTGATTTTAGCGTGTCAGGTAGGTGGTTCCAGCGAGTCGTGTAGGTGGTTCCGGCATGCTCGGCAGGTGGTTCAGGCGGGTCTGGCAGGTGGTTTCGGTCTGTTCGGGGTGTGGTTCCGGCATCTCAGGCACATGGTTCTGGCACGTCTGATAGGTGGTTCTGGCCGGCCCGACAGGTGTTTCCATGGTGTCCACCAAGTGGTTCTGGCGTAGCCGGCAGGTGATTTTGCATGTCCGGCAATGGTTCCGGCGAGTCGAGCCGGTGGTTCCGGAATGTCCGGCAGGTGGTTCCGGCATGTCCGGCAGGTGGTTCCGGCATGTCCAGCACGTGGTTCCAGCATGCCCTGCAGGTGATTCCGGAGTGTCCGGCATGTGGTTCTGGCACCTCTGAGAGGTGGTTCCGGCATGACCGACAGGGGATTCCGGAGTGTTCGCCAACTGGTTTTGGCGTAGCCGGCAGGTCATTTTGCATGTCCGGCGGTGGTTCCGGCGAGTCGAGCCGGTGGTTCCTGCGTAGCCTGCAGTTGATTTTGGCGTGTCCACTAGGTGGTTCTGGGGAGTGGATCAGCTGGTTCCGGCATACTCGGCAGGTGGTACCGGCGTGTCCAGAACATGTTTCTGGCAATTCTGAGAGGTGGTTCCGGCACGCCCGACAGTTGATTCCGGAGCGGCCGCCAAGTGTTTCTGGCGTACCCAGCAGGTGATTTTGGCATGTCGGACAGGTGTTTCTTGCGAGTCGAGCACGTGGCTGCGGCATGCTCAGCTGGTGCTTCCAGCGTCTCTGGCACGTGGTTCTGGTGTGTCTGAGAGCTGGTTCTGGCATGTCCGGCAGATGATTCCGGAGTGTCCACCAAGTGGTTCTGGTATACCTGGCAGGTGATTTTGGCGTGTCAGGAAGGTGGTTCCGGCTAGTTGAGCAGGTGGATCAGGTGTGCTCGCCGTGGGGTTCAGGAGGGTTTTGCAGGTGGTTTCGATCTGTTCGGCGAGTGGTTCCGGCATCTCAGGCACATGGTTCTGGCACGTCTGAGAGGTGGTTCCGGCCGGCCCGACAGGTGTTTCCATGGTGTCCGCCAAGTGGTTCTGGCATAGCTGGCAGGTGATGTTGGCGTGACCGGCAGGTGGTTCCAGCAAGACGGGCAGGTGATTTCGAAGAGTTCACCAAATGGTTGTGGTGTAGCCGGCAGGTGATTTTGGCGTGTCCAGCAGGTGGTTTTGGCGAGTCGAGCAGGTGGTTCTGGCGTGCTCGGCAGGTGCTTCCGGTGTCATTGGCGTGTGGTTCCGGCATGGGTGAGAGGTGGTTCCGGCATGCCCGGCAGGTGGCTCCGGAGAGTCTGCCGAGTGGTTCTGGAGCCAGCCCGGCAGGTGATTCCGAAGAGTTCACCAAATGGTTGTGGCGTAGAAGCCAGGTTATTTTGGCGTGTCAGGAAGGTGGTTCCGGCTAGTTGAGCAGGTGGATCAGCCGTGCTCGCCAGGGGGTTCAGGCGGGTCTGGCAGGTGGTTTCGGTCTGTTCGGGGAGTGGTTCCGGCATCTCAGGCACATGGTTCTGGCACGTCTGAGAGGTGGTTCCGGCTGGCCCGACAGGTTTTTCCGGAGCATCCGCCAAGTGGTTCAGGCGTAGCTGAAATGTGATGTTGGCGTGACCGGCAGGTGGGTCCAACCAGCCTGGCAGGTGATTCCGGAGTGTCTGCCGAGTGGTTCTGGCGTAGCCGGCAGGTGATTTTGGCGTCTCCAGCGGGTGGTTTTGGCGAGTCGATCTTGTGGTTCTGGCGTGCTCGGCAGTTGCTTCCGGTGTCATTGGCATGTGGTTCCGGCATGTCTTAGAGGTGTTTCCGGCATGCCCGGCAGGTGATTCCGGAATGTCCTTCATGTGGTTCTGGCACCTCTGAGAGTTGGTTCCGGCATGCCCGGCAGGTGGTTCCGGAGTGTCTGCCGAGTCGTTCTGGCGTAGCCAGCAGGTGATTCTGGCATGTCCAGCAGGTGGTTCTGGGGTGTGGATCAGGTGGTTCCGGCATACTCGGCAGGTGGTACCGGCGTGTCCGGAACATGGTTCTGGCAAGTCTGAGAGGTGGTTCTGGCATGCACGACAGATGATTTCAGAGTGTTCGCCAAGTGGTTCTGGCGAGGCCGGCAGGTGATTTGCATGTCCGGAAATCGTTCCGGCGAGTCGAGCCTGTGGTTCCGGCGTGTCCGGCATGTGGTTCCGGTCTGTCCAGCAGGTGGTTCTGGTGTCTCCGGCACGAGGTTCTGGCACGTCTGAGAGGTTGCGTCGCCATGCACTTCACGTGATTCCGGCTTGTCCGCCAAGTGGTTCTGGTGTAGCGGGCAGGTGATTTTGGCGTGTCCGGCAGGTGGGACCGGTGAGTCAAGCAGGTGGTTCCAGCGAGTGTTTCCTGTGTTTCCGGTTTGTCCGGGAGATGGTTCCGGCCTGTCCGGCACGTGCTTCTGGAACTTCTGAGAGGTTGTGCTGGCATGCCCGGCAGGTGATTCTGGAGAGTCCGCCAAGTGGTTTTGGCGTATCCAGCATATGATTTTGGCCTGTGAGGCAGGTGGTTCCGGCATGTCCAGCAGGTGGTTCCGGCGAGCTCGTCAGGTGCTTCCGGTCTCTCCGGTACGTGGTTGTGGCACGTCTGAGAGATGGTTCCAGCATGCCCGGCAGGTGATTCCGGAGTGTCCGACAAGTGGTTTTAGCGCAGCCGGGTGGTGATTCTGGCGTGTCCGGCAGGTGGTTCTGGCGAGTCAAGCAGGTGGTTCCGGCATGTCCGGCAGGTGGTTCCGGGCTGTCCTGGAGGTGGTTCCTGAGTGTCTGCCGAGCGGTTCTGGCGTAGCCGGCAGGTGATTTTGGCGTGTCCAGCAGGTGGTTTTGGCGAGTCGAGCATGTGGTTCTGGCGTGCTCGGCAGGTGCTTCCGGGGTCATTGACATGTGGTTCCGGCATGTCTGAGAGGTGGTTCCGCCATGCCCGACAGGTGATTCGGGAGTGTTCGCCAAGTGGTTCTGGCGTAGCCGGCAGGTGATTTTGCATGTCCGGCAATGGTTCCGGCGAGTCGAGCCGGTTGTTCCGGCATGTCCAGCAGGTGGTTCCGTCATGCCCGGCAGGTGATTCCGGAGTGTCCGGCATTTGGTTCTGGCACCTCTGAGAGGTGGTTCCGGCATGCCCGGCAGGTGATTCCGGAGTGTCCGGCATGTGGTTCTGGCACCTCTGAGAGGTGGTTCCGGCATGCCCGGCAGGTGATACCGGAGTATCCAGCATTTGGTTCTGGCACCTCTGAGAGGTGGTTCCGGAATGCCTGGCATGTGATACCGGAGTGTCTGCTGAGTGGTTCTGGCGTAGCCAGCAGGTGATTTTTGCGTGTCCAGCAGGTGGTTCCGGCGAGCTCGGCAGGTGGTTCCGGCATGTCCGAAACATTATTCTGGCACGTCTGAGAGATGGTTCCGGCATGCCCGGCAGGTGATTCCGGAGTGTCCGGCATGTGGTTCTGGCACCTCTGAGAGGTGGTTCCGGCATGCCCGGCAGTTGGTTACGGAGTGTCTGCCGAGTGCTTCTGGAGTAGCCGGCAGGTGATTCTGACGTATCCAGCTGGTGGTTCTGGGGAGTGGAGCAGGTGGTTCCGGCATACTCGGCAGGTGGTACCGGCGTGTCCGGAACTTGGTTCTGGCAAGTCTGAGAGGTGGTTCCGGCATGCCGGAAAGGTGATTCCGGAGTGTTCGCCAAGTGGTTCTGGCGTAGCCGGCAGGTCATTTTGCATGTCCGGCGGTGGTTCCGGCGAGTCGAGCCGGTGGTTCCGGCGTGTCCGGCAGGTGTTTCCGTTCTGTCCGGCAGGTGGTTCTGGTGTGACCGGCACGAGGTTCTGTCACGTCTGAGAGTTGGTTCCGGCATGCCCGACAGGTGATTCCGGAGTGTCCGCCACGTGGTTCTGGTGTGTCTGAGAGCTGGTTCGGGCATGTCCGGCAGATGATTCCGGAGTGTCCACCAAGTGGTTGTGGCCTACCCGGCAGGTGATTTTAGCGTGTCAGGTAGGTGGTTCCAGCGCGTCGAGTAGGTGGTTCCGGCGTGCTCGGCAGGTGGTTCAGGCGGGTCTGGCAGGTGGTTTCGCTTTGTTCGGGGAGTGGTTCCGGCATCTCAGGCACATGGTTCTGGCACGTCTGATAGGTGGTTCCGGCCGGCCCGACAGGTGTTTCCATGGTGTCCGCCAAGTGGTTCTGGCATAGCTGGCAGGTGATGTTGGCGTGACCGGCAGGTGGTTCCAGCCAGCCCGGCAGGTGATTCCGAAGAGTTCACCAAATGGTTGTGGCGTAGCCAGCAGACGATTTTGGCATATCCAGCAGGTGGTTCTGGCATGCCCGGCAGGTGATTCTGGAGTGTCCGGCATGTGTTTCTGGCACCTCTGAGAGGTGGTTCCCGCATGCCCGGCAGTTGGTCACGGAGTGTCTGCCGAGTCGTTCTGGCGTAGCCGGCAGGTGATTCTAGCGTATCCAGCCGGTGGTTCCGGGGAGTGGATCAGGTGGTTCCGGCATACTCGGCAGGTGGTACCGGCGTGTCCGGAACTTGGTTCTGGCAAGTCTGAGAGGTGGTTCCGGCATGCCCGACAGGTGATTCCGGAGTGTTCGCCAAGTGGTTCTGGCGTAACCGGCAGGTCATTTAGCATGTCCGGCGGTGGTTCCGGCGAGTCGAGCCCGTGGTTCCGGCGTGTCCAGCAGGTGGTTCTGGGGAGTGGATCAGGTGGTTCCGGCATGCCCGGCAGGTGATTCCGGAGTGTCCGGCATGTGGTTCTGGCACCTCTGAGTGTTTGTTCTGGCATGCCAGGCAGGTGATACCGGAGTGCCCGGCATTTGGTTCTGGCACCTCTGAGAGGTGGTTCCGGGATGCGTGGCATGTGATTCCGGAGTGTCTGCTGAGTGGTTCTGGCGTGTGCAGCAGGTGTTTCCGGTCTGTCCGGCAGGTGCTTCTGGCGTGTCCGGCACGAGGTTCTGGCACGTCTGAGAGTTGGTTCCGGCATGCCCGACAGGTGATTCCGGAGTGTCCGCCACGTGGTTCTGGCGTACCCGGCAGGTGATTTTGGCGTGTCCGGCAGGGGTTTCTTGCAAGTCGAGCATATGGCTCAGGCATGATCAGCAGGTGCTTCCGGCCTGTCCGGCACGTGGTTCTGGTGTGTCTGAGAGCTGGTTCTGGCATGTATGGCAGCTGATTCTGGAGTGTCCACCAAGTGGTTGTGGCACACCCGGCAGGTGATTTTAGCGTGTCAGGTAGGTGGTTCCAGCGAGTCGAGTAGGTGGTTCCGGCATGCCCGGCAGGTGATACCGGAGTGTCCGGCATTTGGTTCTGGCACCTCTGAGAGGTGGTTCCGGAATGCCTGGCATGTGATTCCGGAGTGTCTGCCGAGTGGTTCTGGCGTAGCCGGCAGTTGATTTTGGCGTGTCCACTTGGTGGTTCTGGGGAGTGGATCAGCTGGTTCCGGCATACTCGGCAGGGGGTACCGGCGTGTCCAGAACATGGTTCTGGCAAGTCTGAGAGGTGGTTCCGGCACGCCCGACAGGTGATTCCGGAGCGTACGCCAAGTGGTTCTGGCATAGCTGGCAGGTGATGTTGGCGTGATCGGCAGGTGGTTTCAGCCAGTCAGGCAGGTGATTCCGAAGTGTTCACCAAATGGTTGTTGCGTATCCGGAAGGTGATTTTGGCGTGTCCAGCAGGTGGTTTTGGCGAGTCGAGCAGGTGGTTCTGGCGTGCTCGGCAGGTGCTTCCGGTGTCATTGGCATGTGGTTCCGGCATGTCTGAGAGGCAGTTCCGGCACGCCGGACAGGTGATTCCGGAGCGTCCGCCAAGTGTTTCTGGCGTACCCGGCAGGTGATTTTGGCATGTCCGACAGGTGATTCTCGCGAGTCGAGCAGGTGGCTCAGGCATGCTCAGCTGGTGCTTCCGGCGTCTCTGGCACGTGGTTCTGGTGTGTCTGAGAGCTGGTTCTGGCGTCTCTGGCAGATGATTCCGGAGTGTCCACCAAGTGGTTCTTGTATACCTGGCAGGTGATTTTGGCGTGTCAGGAAGTTGGTTCCGGCTAGTTGAGCAGATGGATCAGGCGTGCTCGCCAGGGGGTTCAGGCGGGTCTGGCAGGTGGTTTCGGTCTGTTCGGGGAGTGGTTCCGGCATCTCAGGCTCATGGTGCGGGCACGTCTGAGAGCTGTTTCCGGCCGGCCCGACAGGTGTTTCCATGGTGTCCGCCAAGTGGTTCTGGCATAGCTGGCAGGTGATGTTGGCGTGACCGGCAGGTGGTTCCAGCAAGCCCGGCAGGTGATTCCGAAGAGTTCACCAAATGGTTGTGGCGTAGCCAGCAGGTGATTTTGGCGTGTCCAGCAGGTGGTTTTGGCGAGTGGAGCAGGTGGTTCTCGAGTGCTCGGCAGGTGCTTCTGGTGTCATTGGCATGTGGTTCCGGCATGTCAGAGAGGTGGTTCCGGCATGCCCGGCAGATGGTTCCGGAGTGTCTGCCGAGTGGTTCTGGAGCCAGCCCGGCAGGTGATTCCGAAGAGTTCACCAAATGGTTGTGACGTAGCCGGCAGGTTATTTTGGCGTGTCAGGAAGGTGGTTCCGGCTAGTTGAGCAGGTGGATCAGGCGTGCTCGCCAGGGGGTTCAGGCGGGTCTGGCAGGTGGTTTCGGTCTGTTCGGGAAGTGGTTCCGGCATCTCAGGCACATGGTTCTGGCACGTCTGAGAGGTGGTTCTGGCCGGCCGGAGAGGTGTTTCCGGAGTGTCCGCCAAGTGGTTCTGGCGTAGCTGAAAGGTGATCTTGGCGTGATCGGCAGGTGGTTCCAGCCAGCCCGGCAGGTGATTCCGGAGTGTCTGCCGTGTGGTTCTGGCGTAGCTGGCAGGTGATTTTGGCGTGTTCAGCAGGTGGTTCCGGCGAGCTCGGCAGGTGGTACCAGCGTGTCCGGAACATGGTTCTGGCACGTCTGAGAGATGGCTCCGGCATGCCCGGCAGGTGATTCCGGAGTGTCCGGCATGTGGTTCTGGCACCTCTGAGAGGTGGTTCCGTCATGCCCGGCAGGTGGTTCCGGAGTGTCTGCCGAGTGGTTCTGGCGTACTCGGCAGGTGATTCTGGCGTGTCCAGCGTGTGGTTCTGGGGAGTCGATCAGGTGGTTCCGGCATACTCGGCAGGTGGTACCGGCGTGTCCGGAACATGGTTCCGGCAAGTCTGAGAGGCGGTTCCGGCATGCCCGACAGGTGATTCCGGAGTGTTCGCCAAGTGGTTCTGGCGTAGCTGGCAGATCATTTTGCATGTCCGGCGGTGGTTCTGGCGAGTCAAGCCGATGGTTCCGGCGTGTCCGGCAGGTGTTTCCGGTCTGTCCGGCACGTGGTTCTGGCACGTCTGAGATTTGGTTCCGGCATGCCCGACAGGTGATTCCGGAGAGTCCGCCACGTGGTTCTGGCGTACCCGGCAGGTGATTTTGGCGTGTCTGGCAGCTGTTTCTTGCTAGTCGAGCATGTGGCTCAGGCATGATCAGCAGGTGCTTCCGGCGTGTCCGGCACGTGGTTCTGGTTTGTCAGAGGGCTGGTTCTGGCGTTTCTGGCAGATGATTCCGGAGTGTCCACCAAGTGGTTCTGGTAGACCTGGCAGGTGATTTTGGCGTGTCTGGAAGGTGGTTCCGGCTAGTGGAGCAGGTGGATCAGGCGTGCTCGCCAGGGGGTTCAGGCGGGTCTGGCAGGTGGTTTCTGTCTGTTCGGGTAGTGGTTCCGGCATCTCAGGCACATGGTTCTGGCACGTCTGAGAGGTGGTTCTGGTCGGCCGGAGAGGTGTTTCCGGAGTGTCCGCCAAGTGGTTCTGGCTTACCTGAAAGGTGATGTTGGCGTGACCGGCAGGTGGTTCCAGCCAGCCCAGCAGGTGATTCCGAAGTGTCTGCCGTGTGGTTCTGGCGTAGCTGTCAGGTGATTTTGGCGTGTCCAGCAGGTGGTTCTGGCCAGCTCGACAGGTGGTACCAGCGTGTCCGGAACATGGTTCTGGCACGTCTGAGAGATGGTTCCGGCATGCCCGGCAGGTGATTCCGGAGTGGCCTGCATGTGGTTCTGGCACCTCTGAGAGGTGGTTCCGGCATGCCCAGCAGGTGATTCCGGAGTGTCCGGCATGTGGTTCTGGCGTAGCTGAAATGTGATGTTGGCGTGACCGGCAGGTGGTTCCAGCCAGCCCGGCAGGTGATTCCGGAGTGTCTGCCGTGTGGTTCTGGCGTAGCTGGCAGGTGATTTTGGCGTGTTCAGCAGGTGGTTCCGGCGAGCTCGGCAGGTGGTACCAGCGTGTCCGGAACATGGTTCTGGCACGTCTGAGAGATGGCTCCGGCATGCCCGGCAGGTGATTCCGGAGTGTCCGGCATGTGGTTCTGGCACCTCTGAGAGGTGGTTCCGTCATGCCCGGCAGGTGGTTCCGGAGTGTCTGCCGAGTGGTTCTGGCGTACTCGGCAGGTGATTCTGGCGTGTCCAGCGTGTGGTTCTGGGGAGTCGATCAGGTGGTTCCGGCATACTCGGCAGGTGGTACCGGCGTGTCCGGAACATGGTTCCGGCAAGTCTGAGAGGCGGTTCCGGCATGCCCGACAGGTGATTCCGGAGTGTTCGCCAAGTGGTTCTGGCGTAGCTGGCAGATCATTTTGCATGTCCGGCGGTGGTTCTGGCGAGTCAAGCCGATGGTTCCGGCGTGTCCGGCAGGTGTTTCCGGTCTGTCCGGCACGTGGTTCTGGCACGTCTGAGATTTGGTTCCGGCATGCCCGACAGGTGATTCCGGAGAGTCCGCCACGTGGTTCTGGCGTACCCGGCAGGTGATTTTGGCGTGTCTGGCAGCTGTTTCTTGCTAGTCGAGCATGTGGCTCAGGCATGATCAGCAGGTGCTTCCGGCGTGTCCGGCACGTGGTTCTGGTTTGTCAGAGGGCTGGTTCTGGCGTTTCTGGCAGATGATTCCGGAGTGTCCACCAAGTGGTTCTGGTAGACCTGGCAGGTGATTTTGGCGTGTCTGGAAGGTGGTTCCGGCTAGTTGAGCAGGTGGATCAGGCGTGCTCGCCAGGGGGTTCAGGCGGGTCTGGCAGGTGGTTTCTGTCTGTTCGGGTAGTGGTTCCGGCATCTCAGGCACATGGTTCTGGCACGTCTGAGAGGTGGTTCTGGTCGGCCGGAGAGGTGTTTCCGGAGTGTCCGCCAAGTGGTTCTGGCTTAGCTGAAAGGTGATGTTGGCGTGACCGGCAGGTGGTTCCAGCCAGCCCAGCAGGTGATTCCGAAGTGTCTGCCGTGTGGTTCTGGCGTAGCTGTCAGGTGATTTTGGCGTGTCCAGCAGGTGGTTCTGGCCAGCTCGACAGGTGGTACCAGCGTGTCCGGAACATGGTTCTGGCACGTCTGAGAGATGGTTCCGGCATGCCCGGCAGGTGATTCCGGAGTGGCCTGCATGTGGTTCTGGCACCTCTGAGAGGTGGTTCCGGCATGCCCGGCAGGTGATTCCGGAGTGTCCGGCATGTGGTTCTGGCGTAGCTGAAATGTGATGTTGGCGTGACCGGCAGGTGGTTCCAGCCAGCCCGGCAGGTGATTCCGGAGTGTCTGCCGTGTGGTTCTGGCGTAGCTGGCAGGTGATTTTGGCGTGTTCAGCAGGTGGTTCCGGCGAGCTCGGCAGGTGGTACCAGCGTGTCCGGAACATGGTTCTGGCACGTCTGAGAGATGGCTCCGGCATGCCCGGCAGGTGATTCCGGAGTGTCCGGCATGTGGTTCTGGCACCTCTGAGAGGTGGTTCCGGCATGCCCGGCAGGTGATACCGGAGTTTCCGGCATTTGGTTCTGGCACCTCTGAGAGGTGGTTCCGGAATGCCTGGCTTGATTCTGGAGTGTCTACCGAGTGGTTCTGGCGTAGCCGGCAGTTGATTTTGGCGTGTCCACTAGGTGGTTCTGGGGAGTGGATCAGCTGGTTCTGGCATACTCGGCAGGTGGTACTGGCGTGTCCGGAACATGGTTCTGGCAAGTCTGAGAGGTGGTTCCGGCACGCCCGACAGGTGATTCCGGAGTGTCCGCCAAGTGTTTCTGGCGTACCCGGCAGGTGATTTTCGCCTGTCCGACAGGTGTATCTTGCGAGTGGAGCAGGTGGCTGAGGCATGCTCAGCTGGTGCTTCCGGCGTCTCTGGCACGTGGTTCTGGTGTGTCTGAGAGCTGGTTCTGGCATGTCCGGCAGATGATTCCGGAGTGTCCACCAAGTGGTTCTTGTATACCTGGCAGGTGATTTTGGCGTGTCAGGAAGTTGGTTCCGGCTAGTTGAGCAGGTGGATCAGGCGTGCTCGCCAGGGGGTTCAGGCGGGTCTGGCAGGTGGTTTCGGTCTGTTCGGGGAGTGGTTCCGGCATCTCAGGCACATGGTTCTGGCACGTCTGATAGGTGGTTCTGGCCGGCCCGACAGGTGTTTCCATGGTGTCCGCCAAGTGGTTCTGGCATAGCTGGCAGGTGATGTTGGCGTGACCGGCAGGTGGTTCCAGCAAGCCCGGCAGGTGATTCCGAAGAGTTCACCAAATGGTTGTGGCGTAGCCAGCAGGTGATTTTGGCGTGTCCAGCAGGTGGTTTTGGCGAGTGGAGCAGGTGGTTCTCGAGTGCTCGGCAGGTGCTTCCGGTGTCATTGGCATGTGGTTCCGGCATGTCTGAGAGGTGGTTCCGGCATGCCCGACAGGTGATTCCGGAGAGTTCGCCAAGTGGTTCTGGTGTAGCCGGCAGGTCATTTTGCATGTCCGGCCGTGGTTCTGGCGAGTCAAGCCGGTGGTTCCGGAGTGTCCGGCAGGTGTTTCCGGGCTTTCCGGCACGTGGTTCTGGCGTGTCCGGCACGAGGTTCTGGCACGTCTGAGAGTTGGTTCCGGCATGCCCGACAGGTGATTCCGGAGAGTCCGCCACGTGGTTCTGGCGTACCCGGCAGGTGATTTTGGCGTGTCTGGCAGGTGTTTCTTGCTAGTCGAGCATGTGGCTCAGGCATGATCAGCAGGTGCTTCCGGTGTGTCCGGCACGTGGTTCTGGTGTGTCAGAGGGCTGGTTCTGGCATTTCTGGCAGATGATTCCGGAGTGTCCACCAAGTGGTTCTGGTAGACCTGGCAGGTGATTTTGGCGTGTCTGGAAGGTGGTTCCGGCTAGTTGAGCAGGTGGATCAGGCGTGCTCGCCAGGGGGTTCAGGCGGGTCTGGCAGGTGGTTTCGGTCTGTTCGGGGAGTGGTTCCGGCATCTCAGGCACATGGTTCTGGCACGTCTGAGAGGTGGTTACGGCCGGCCGGAGAGGTGTTTCCGGAGTGTCCGCCAAGTGGTTCTGGCGTAGCTGAAAGGTGATGTTGGCGTGACCGGCAGGTGGTTCCAGCCAGCCCGGCAGGTGATTCCGGAGTGTCTGCCGTGTGGTTCTGGCGTAGCTGGCAGGTGATTTTGGCGTGTTCAGCAGGTGGTTCCGGCGAGCTCGGCAGGTGGTACCAGCGTGTCCAGAACATGGTTCTGGCACGTCTGAGAGATGGCTCCGGCATGCCCGGCAGGTGATTCCGGAGTGTCCGGCATGTGGTTCTGGCACCTCTGAGAGGTGGTTCCGGCATGCCCGGCAGGTGGTTCCGGAGTGTCTGCTGAGTGGTTCAGGCGTAGTCGGCAGGTGATTCTGGCATGTCCAGCGTGTGGTTCTGGGGAGTCGATCAGGTGGTTCTGGCATACTCGGCAGGTGGTACCGGCGTGTCCGGAACATGGTTCTGCCAAGTCTGAGAGGCGGTTCCGGCATGCCCGACAGGTGATTCCGGAGAGTTCGCCAAGTGGTTCCGGCGTAGCCGGCAGGCCATTTTGCATGTCCGGCGGTGGTTCTGGCGAGTCAAGCCGGTGGTTCCGGCGTGTCCGGCAGGTGTTTCCGGTCTGTCCGGCAGGTGGTTCTGGCGTGTCCGGCACGAGGTTCTGGCACGTCTGAGAGTTGGTTCCGGCATGCCCGACAGGTGATTCCGGAGAGTCCGCCACGTGGTTCTGGCGTACCCGGCAGGTGATTTTGGCGTGTCTGGCAGGTGTTTCTTGCAAGTCGAGCATGTGGCTCAGGCATGATCAGCAGGTGCTTGCGGCTTGTCTGGCACGTGGTTCTGGTGTGTCTGAGAGTTGGTTCCGGCATGTCCGGCAGGTGGTTCCGGCATGCCCGGCAGGTGATTCCGGAGTGTCCGGCATGTGGTTCTGGCAGCTCTGAGAGGTGGTTCCGGCATGCCCGGCAGGTGATTCCGGAGAGTTCGCCAAGTGGTTCTGGTGTAGCCGGCAGGTCATTTTGCATGTCCAGCCGTGGTTCTGGCGAGTCAAGCCGGTGGTTCCGGAGTGTCCGGCAGGTGTTTCCGGTCTTTCCGGCACGTGGTTCTGGCGTGTCCGGCACGAGGTTCTGGCACGTCTGAGAGTTGGTTCCGGCATGCCCGACAGGTGATTCTGGAGAGTCCGCCACGTGGTTCTGGCGTACCCGGCAGGTGATTTTGGCGTGTCTGGCAGGTGTTTCTTGCTAGTCGAGCATGTGGCTCAGGCATGATCAGCAGGTGCTTCCGGCGTGTCCGGCACGTGGTTCTGGTGTGTCAGAGGGCTGGTTCTGGCATTTCTGGCAGATGATTCCGGAGTGTCCACCAGGTGGTTCTGGCATAGCTGGCAGGTGATGTTGGCGTGACCGGCAGGTGGTTCCAGCAAGCCCGGCAGGTGATTCCGAAGAGTTCACCAAATGGTTGTGGCGTAGCCAGCAGGTGATTTTGGCGTGTCCAGCAGGTGGTTTTGGCGAGTGGACCAGGTGGTTCTTGAGTGCTCGGCAGGTGCTTCTGGTGTCATTGGCATGTGGTTCCGGCATGTCTGAGAGGTGGTGCCGGCATGCCCGGCAGATGGTTCCGGAGTGTCTGCCGAGTGGTTCTGGAGCCAGCCCGGCAGGTGATTCCGAAGAGTTCATCAAATGGTTGTGACGTAGCCGGCAGGTTATTTTGGCGTGTCAGGAAGGTGGTTCCGGCTAGTTGAGCAGGTGGATCAGGCATGCTCGCCAGGGGGTTCAGGCGGGTCTGGCAGGTGGTTTCTGTCTGTTCGGGGAGTGGTTCCGGCATCTCAGGCACATGGTTCTGGCACGTCTGAGAGGTGGTTCCGGCCGGCCGGAGAGGTGTTTCCGGAGTGTCCGCCAAGTGGTTCTGGCGTAGCTGAAAGGTGATGTTGGCGTGACCGGCAGGTGGTTCCAGCCAGCCCGGCAGGTGATTCCGGAGTGTCTGCCGTGTGGTTCTGGCGTAGCTGGCAGGTGATTTTGGCGTGTTCAGCAGGTGGTTCCGGCGAGCTCGGCAGGTGGTACCAGCGTGTCCAGAACATGGTTCTGGCACGTCTGAGAGATGGCTCCGGCATGCCCGGCAGGTGATTCCGGAGTGTCCGGCATGTGGTTCTGGCACCTCTGAGAGGTGGTTCCGGCATGCCCGGCAGGTGGTTCCGGAGTGTCTGCCGAGTGGTTCTGGCGTAGTCGGCAGGTGATTCTGGCGTGTCCAGCAGGTGGTTCTGGGGAGTGGATCAGGTGTTTCCGGCATACTTGGCAGGTGGTACCGGCGTGTCCGGAACATGGTTCTGGCAAGTCTGAGAGGTGGTTCCGGCATGCCCGACAGGTGATTCCGGAGTGTTCGCCAAGTGGTTCTGGCGTAGCCGGCAGGTCATTTTGCATGTCCGGCGGTGGTTCTGGCGAGTCAAGCCGGTGGTTCCGGCGTGTCCGGCAGGTGTTTCCGGTCTGTCCGGCACGTGGTTCTGGGGTGTCCGGCACGAGGTTCTGGCATGTCTGAGAGTTGGTTCCGGCATGCCCGACAGGTGATTCCGGAGTGTGCGCCACGTGGTTCTGGCGTACCCGGCAGGTGATTTTGGCGTGTCTGGCAGGTGTTCCTTGCAAGTCGAGCATTGGCTCAGGCATGATCAGCAGGTGCTTCCAGCCTGTCCGGCCCGTGGTTCTGGTGTGTCTGAGAGCTGGTTCTGGCATGTCCGGCAGATGATTCCGGAGTGTCCACCAAGTGGTTGTGGCATACCCGGCAGGTGATTTTAGCGTGTCAGGTAGGTGGTTCCGGCGAGTCGAGTAGGTGGTTCCAGCGTGCTCGGCAGGTGGTTCAGGCGGGTCTGGCAGGTGGTTTCGGTCTGTTCGGGGTGTGGTTCCGGCATCTCAGGCACATGGTTCTGGCACATCTGATAGGTGGTTCCGGCCGGCCCGACATGTGTTTCCATAGGTGTCCGCCAAGTGGTTCTGGCATAGCTGGCAGGTGATGTTGGCATGACCGGCAGGTGGTTCCAGCCAGCCCGGCAGGTGATTCCGGAGTGTCTGCCGAGTGGTTGTGGAGCCAGCCCGGCAGGTGATTCCGAAGAGTTCACCAAATGGTTGTGGCGTAGCCGGCAGGTTATTTTGGCGTGTCAGGAATTTGGTTCCGGCAAGTTGAGCAGGTGGATCAGGCGTGCTCGCCAGGGGGTTCAGGCGGGTCTGGCAGGTGGTTTCGGTCTGTTCGGGGAGTGGTTCCGGCATCTCAGGCACATGGTTCTGGCACGTCTGAGAGGTGGTTCCGGCCGGCCGGAGAGGTGTTTCCGGAGTGTCCGCCAAGTGGTTCTGGCGTAGCTGAAAGGTGATCTTGGCGTGACCGGCAGGTGGTTCCAGCCAGCCCGGCAGGTGATTCCGGAGTGTCCGGCACATGGTTCTGGCACCTCTGAGAGGTGGTTCCGGAATGCCCGGCAGGTGGTTCCGGAGTGTCTGCCGAGTGGTTCTGGCGTAGCCGGCAGGTGATTCTGGCGTGTCCAGCAGGTGGTTGTGGGGAGTGGATCAGGTGGTTCCGGCATACTCGGCAGGTGGTACCGGCGTGTCCGGAACATGGTTCTGGCAAGTCTGAGAGGCGGTTCCGGCATGCCCGACAGGTGAATCCGGAGTGTTCGCCAAGTGGTTCTGGCGTAGCCGGCAGGTCATTTTGCATGTCCGGCGGTGGTTCCGGCGAGTCGAGCCGGTTGTTCCGGCGTGTCCAGCAGGTGGTTCCGGTCTGTCCGGCAGGTGGTTCTGGCGTGTCCGGCACGAGGTTCTGGCACGTCTGAGAGTTGGTTCCGGCATGCCCGACAGGTGATTCCGGAGAGTCCGCCACGTGGTTCTGGCGTACCCGGCAGGTGATTTTGGCGTGTCTGGCAGGTGTTTCTTGCAAGTCGAGCATGTGGCTCAGGCATGATCAGCAGGTGCTTGCGGCTTGTCTGGCACGTGGTTCTGGTGTGTCTGAGAGTTGGTTCCGGCATGTCCGGCAGGTGGTTCCGGCATGCCCGGCAGGTGATTCCGGAGTGTCCGGCATGTGGTTCTGGCAGCTCTGAGAGGTGGTTCCGGCATGCCCGGCAGGTGATTCCGGAGAGTTCGCCAAGTGGTTCTGGTGTAGCCGGCAGGTCATTTTGCATGTCCAGCCGTGGTTCTGGCGAGTCAAGCCGGTGGTTCCGGAGTGTCCGGCAGGTGTTTCCGGTCTTTCCGGCACGTGGTTCTGGCGTGTCCGGCACGAGGTTCTGGCACGTCTGAGAGTTGGTTCCGGCATGCCCGACAGGTGATTCTGGAGAGTCCGCCACGTGGTTCTGGCGTACCCGGCAGGTGATTTTGGCGTGTCTGGCAGGTGTTTCTTGCTAGTCGAGCATGTGGCTCAGGCATGATCAGCAGGTGCTTCCGGCGTGTCCGGCACGTGGTTCTGGTGTGTCAGAGGGCTGGTTCTGGCATTTCTGGCAGATGATTCCGGAGTGTCCACCAGGTGGTTCTGGCATAGCTGGCAGGTGATGTTGGCGTGACCGGCAGGTGGTTCCAGCAAGCCCGGCAGGTGATTCCGAAGAGTTCACCAAATGGTTGTGGCGTAGCCAGCAGGTGATTTTGGCGTGTCCAGCAGGTGGTTTTGGCGAGTGGACCAGGTGGTTCTTGAGTGCTCGGCAGGTGCTTCTGGTGTCATTGGCATGTGGTTCCGGCATGTCTGAGAGGTGGTGCCGGCATGCCCGGCAGATGGTTCCGGAGTGTCTGCCGAGTGGTTCTGGAGCCAGCCCGGCAGGTGATTCCGAAGAGTTCATCAAATGGTTGTGACGTAGCCGGCAGGTTATTTTGGCATGTCAGGAAGGTGGTTCCGGCTAGTTGAGCAGGTGGATCAGGCGTGCTCGCCAGGGGGTTCAGGCGGGTCTGGCAGGTGGTTTCTGTCTGTTCGGGGAGTGGTTCCGGCATCTCAGGCACATGGTTCTGGCACGTCTGAGAGGTGGTTCCGGCCGGCCGGAGAGGTGTTTCCGGAGTGTCCGTCAAGTGGTTCTGGCGTAGCTGAAAGGTGATGTTGGCGTGACCGGCAGGTGGTTCCAGCCAGCCCGGCAGGTGATTCTGGAGTGTCTGCCGTGTGGTTCTGGCGTAGCTGGCAGGTGATTTTGGCGTGTCCAGCAGGTGGTTCCGGCGAGCTCGTCAGGTGGTACCAGCGTGTCCGGAACATGGTTCTGGCACGTCTGAGAGATGGTTCCAGCATGCCCGGCAGGTGATTCCGGAGTGTCCGGCATGTGGTTCTGGCACCTCTGAGACGTGGTTCCGGCAGGCCCGGCAGGTGGTTCTGGAGTGTCTGCCGAGTGGTTCTGGCGTAGTCGGCAGGTGATTCTGGCGTGTCCAGCAGGTGGTTCTGGGGAGTGGATCAGGTGTTTCCGGCATACTTGGCAGGTGGTACCGGCGTGTGCGGAACATGGTTCTGGCAAGTCTGAGAGGTGGTTCCGGCATGCCCGACAGGTGATTCCGGAGTGTTCGCCAAGTGGTTCTGGCGTAGCCGGCAGGTCATTTTGCATGTCCGGCGGTGGTTCTGGCGAGTCAAGCCGGTGGTTCCGGCGTGTCCGGCAGGTGTTTCCGGTCTGTCCGGCACGTGGTTCTGGGGTGTCCGGCACGAGGTTCTGGCATGTCTGAGAGTTGGTTCCGGCATGCCCGACAGGTGATTCCGGAGTGTGCGCCACGTGGTTCTGGCGTACCCGGCAGGTGATTTTGGCGTGTCTGGCAGGTGTTCCTTGCAAGTCGAGCATTGGCTCAGGCATGATCAGCAGGTGCTTCCAGCCTGTCCGGCCCGTGGTTCTGGTGTGTCTGAGAGCTGGTTCTGGCATGTCCGGCAGATGATTCCGGAGTGTCCACCAAGTGGTTGTGGCATACCCGGCAGGTGATTTTAGCGTGTCAGGTAGGTGGTTCCGGCGAGTCGAGTAGGTGGTTCCAGCGTGCTCGGCAGGTGGTTCAGGCGGGTCTGGCAGGTGGTTTCGGTCTGTTCGGGGTGTGGTTCCGGCATCTCAGGCACATGGTTCTGGCACATCTGATAGGTGGTTCCGGCCGGCCCGACATGTGTTTCCATAGGTGTCCGCCAAGTGGTTCTGGCATAGCTGGCAGGTGATGTTGGCATGACCGGCAGGTGGTTCCAGCCAGCCCGGCAGGTGATTCCGGAGTGTCTGCCGAGTGGTTGTGGAGCCAGCCCGGCAGGTGATTCCGAAGAGTTCACCAAATGGTTGTGGCGTAGCCGGCAGGTTATTTTGGCGTGTCAGGAATTTGGTTCCGGCAAGTTGAGCAGGTGGATCAGGCGTGCTCGCCAGGGGGTTCAGGCGGGTCTGGCAGGTGGTTTCGGTCTGTTCGGGGAGTGGTTCCGGCATCTCAGGCACATGGTTCTGGCACGTCTGAGAGGTGGTTCCGGCCGGCCGGAGAGGTGTTTCCGGAGTGTCCGCCAAGTGGTTCTGGCGTAGCTGAAAGGTGATCTTGGCGTGACCGGCAGGTGGTTCCAGCCAGCCCGGCAGGTGATTCCGGAGTGTCCGGCACATGGTTCTGGCACCTCTGAGAGGTGGTTCCGGAATGCCCGGCAGGTGGTTCCGGAGTGTCTGCCGAGTGGTTCTGGCGTAGCCGGCAGGTGATTCTGGCGTGTCCAGCAGGTGGTTGTGGGGAGTGGATCAGGTGGTTCCGGCATACTCGGCAGGTGGTACCGGCGTGTCCGGAACATGGTTCTGGCAAGTCTGAGAGGCGGTTCCGGCATGCCCGACAGGTGAATCCGGAGTGTTCGCCAAGTGGTTCTGGCGTAGCCGGCAGGTCATTTTGCATGTCCGGCGGTGGTTCCGGCGAGTCGAGCCGGTTGTTCCGGCGTGTCCAGCAGGTGGTTCCGGTCTGTCCGGCAGGTGGTTCTGGCGTGTCCGGCACGAGGTTCTGGCACGTCTGAGAGTTGGTTCCGGCATGCCCGACAGGTGATTCCGGAGTGTCCGCCACGTGGTTCTGGCGTCCCCGGCAGGTGATTTTGGCGTGTCTGGCAGGTGTTTCTTGCAAGTCGAGCATTTGGCTCAGGCATGCTCAGCAGGTGCTTCCGGCGTGTCTGGCACGTGGTTCTGGTGTGTCTGAGAGCTGGTTCTGGCATGTCCGGCAGATGATTCCGGAGTGTCCACCAAGTGGTTGTGGCATACCCGGCAGGTGATTTTAGCGTGTCAGGTAGGTGGTTCCAGCGAGTCGTGTAGGTGGTTCCGGCATGCTCGGCAGGTGGTTCAGGCGGGTCTGGCAGGTGGTTTCGGTCTGTTCGGGGTGTGGTTCCGGCATCTCAGGCACATGGTTCTGGCACGTCTGATAGGTGGTTCTGGCCGGCCCGACAGGTGTTTCCATGGTGTCCACCAAGTGGTTCTGGCGTAGCCGGCAGGTGATTTTGCATGTCCGGCAATGGTTCCGGCGAGTCGAGCCGGTGGTTCCGGAATGTCCGGCAGGTGGTTCCGGCATGTCCGGCAGGTGGTTCCGGCATGTCCAGCACGTGGTTCCAGCATGCCCTGCAGGTGATTCCGGAGTGTCCGGCATGTGGTTCTGGCACCTCTGAGAGGTGGTTCCGGCATGACCGACAGGGGATTCCGGAGTGTTCGCCAACTGGTTTTGGCGTAGCCGGCAGGTCATTTTGCATGTCCGGCGGTGGTTCCGGCGAGTCGAGCCGGTGGTTCCTGCGTAGCCTGCAGTTGATTTTGGCGTGTCCACTAGGTGGTTCTGGGGAGTGGATCAGCTGGTTCCGGCATACTCGGCAGGTGGTACCGGCGTGTCCAGAACATGTTTCTGGCAATTCTGAGAGGTGGTTCCGGCACGCCCGACAGTTGATTCCGGAGCGGCCGCCAAGTGTTTCTGGCGTACCCAGCAGGTGATTTTGGCATGTCGGACAGGTGTTTCTTGCGAGTCGAGCACGTGGCTGCGGCATGCTCAGCTGGTGCTTCCAGCGTCTCTGGCACGTGGTTCTGGTGTGTCTGAGAGCTGGTTCTGGCATGTCCGGCAGATGATTCCGGAGTGTCCACCAAGTGGTTCTGGTATACCTGGCAGGTGATTTTGGCGTGTCAGGAAGGTGGTTCCGGCTAGTTGAGCAGGTGGATCAGGTGTGCTCGCCGTGGGGTTCAGGAGGGTTTTGCAGGTGGTTTCGATCTGTTCGGCGAGTGGTTCCGGCATCTCAGGCACATGGTTCTGGCACGTCTGAGAGGTGGTTCCGGCCGGCCCGACAGGTGTTTCCATGGTGTCCGCCAAGTGGTTCTGGCATAGCTGGCAGGTGATGTTGGCGTGACCGGCAGGTGGTTCCAGCAAGACGGGCAGGTGATTTCGAAGAGTTCACCAAATGGTTGTGGTGTAGCCGGCAGGTGATTTTGGCGTGTCCAGCAGGTGGTTTTGGCGAGTCGAGCAGGTGGTTCTGGCGTGCTCGGCAGGTGCTTCCGGTGTCATTGGCGTGTGGTTCCGGCATGGGTGAGAGGTGGTTCCGGCATGCCCGGCAGGTGGCTCCGGAGAGTCTGCCGAGTGGTTCTGGAGCCAGCCCGGCAGGTGATTCCGAAGAGTTCACCAAATGGTTGTGGCGTAGAAGCCAGGTTATTTTGGCGTGTCAGGAAGGTGGTTCCGGCTAGTTGAGCAGGTGGATCAGCCGTGCTCGCCAGGGGGTTCAGGCGGGTCTGGCAGGTGGTTTCGGTCTGTTCGGGGAGTGGTTCCGGCATCTCAGGCACATGGTTCTGGCACGTCTGAGAGGTGGTTCCGGCTGGCCCGACAGGTGTTTCCGGAGCATCCGCCAAGTGGTTCAGGCGTAGCTGAAATGTGATGTTGGCGTGACCGGCAGGTGGGTCCAACCAGCCTGGCAGGTGATTCCGGAGTGTCTGCCGAGTGGTTCTGGCGTAGCCGGCAGGTGATTTTGGCGTCTCCAGCGGGTGGTTTTGGCGAGTCGATCTTGTGGTTCTGGCGTGCTCGGCAGTTGCTTCCGGTGTCATTGGCATGTGGTTCCGGCATGTCTTAGAGGTGTTTCCGGCATGCCCGGCAGGTGATTCCGGAATGTCCTTCATGTGGTTCTGGCACCTCTGAGAGTTGGTTCCGGCATGCCCGGCAGGTGGTTCCGGAGTGTCTGCCGAGTCGTTCTGGCGTAGCCAGCAGGTGATTCTGGCATGTCCAGCAGGTGGTTCTGGGGTGTGGATCAGGTGGTTCCGGCATACTCGGCAGGTGGTACCGGCGTGTCCGGAACATGGTTCTGGCAAGTCTGAGAGGTGGTTCTGGCATGCCCGACAGATGATTTCAGAGTGTTCGCCAAGTGGTTCTGGCGAGGCCGGCAGGTGATTTGCATGTCCGGAAATCGTTCCGGCGAGTCGAGCCTGTGGTTCCGGCGTGTCCGGCATGTGGTTCCGGTCTGTCCAGCAGGTGGTTCTGGTGTCTCCGGCACGAGGTTCTGGCACGTCTGAGAGGTTGTGTCGCCATGCACTTCACGTGATTCCGGCTTGTCCGCCAAGTGGTTCTGGTGTAGCGGGCAGGTGATTTTGGCGTGTCCGGCAGGTGGGACCGGTGAGTCAAGCAGGTGGTTCCAGCGAGTGTTTCCTGTGTTTCCGGTTTGTCCGGGAGATGGTTCCGGCCTGTCCGGCACGTGCTTCTGGAACTTCTGAGAGGTTGTGCTGGCATGCCCGGCAGGTGATTCTGGAGAGTCCGCCAAGTGGTTTTGGCGTATCCAGCATATGATTTTGGCCTGTGAGGCAGGTGGTTCCGGCATGTCCAGCAGGTGGTTCCGGCGAGCTCGTCAGGTGCTTCCGGTCTCTCCGGTACGTGGTTGTGGCACGTCTGAGAGATGGTTCCAGCATGCCCGGCAGGTGATTCCGGAGTGTCCGACAAGTGGTTTTAGCGCAGCCGGGTGGTGATTCTGGCGTGTCCGGCAGGTGGTTCTGGCGAGTCAAGCAGGTGGTTCCGGCATGTCCGGCAGGTGGTTCCGGGCTGTCCTGGAGGTGGTTCCTGAGTGTCTGCCGAGCGGTTCTGGCGTAGCCGGCAGGTGATTTTGGCGTGTCCAGCAGGTGGTTTTGGCGAGTCGAGCATGTGGTTCTGGCGTGCTCGGCAGGTGCTTCCGGGGTCATTGACATGTGGTTCCGGCATGTCTGAGAGGTGGTTCCGCCATGCCCGACAGGTGATTCGGGAGTGTTCGCCAAGTGGTTCTGGCGTAGCCGGCAGGTGATTTTGCATGTCCGGCAATGGTTCCGGCGAGTCGAGCCGGTTGTTCCGGCATGTCCAGCAGGTGGTTCCGTCATGCCCGGCAGGTGATTCCGGAGTGTCCGGCATTTGGTTCTGGCACCTCTGAGAGGTGGTTCCGGCATGCCCGGCAGGTGATTCCGGAGTGTCCGGCATGTGGTTCTGGCACCTCTGAGAGGTGGTTCCGGCATGCCCGGCAGGTGATACCGGAGTATCCAGCATTTGGTTCTGGCACCTCTGAGAGGTGGTTCCGGAATGCCTGGCATGTGATACCGGAGTGTCTGCTGAGTGGTTCTGGCGTAGCCAGCAGGTGATTTTTGCGTGTCCAGCAGGTGGTTCCGGCGAGCTCGGCAGGTGGTTCCGGCATGTCCGAAACATTATTCTGGCACGTCTGAGAGATGGTTCCGGCATGCCCGGCAGGTGATTCCGGAGTGTCCGGCATGTGGTTCTGGCACCTCTGAGAGGTGGTTCCGGCATGCCCGGCAGTTGGTTACGGAGTGTCTGCCGAGTGCTTCTGGAGTAGCCGGCAGGTGATTCTGACGTATCCAGCTGGTGGTTCTGGGGAGTGGATCAGGTGGTTCCGGCATACTCGGCAGGTGGTACCGGCGTGTCCGGAACTTGGTTCTGGCAAGTCTGAGAGGTGGTTCCGGCATGCCGGAAAGGTGATTCCGGAGTGTTCGCCAAGTGGTTCTGGCGTAGCCGGCAGGTCATTTTGCATGTCCGGCGGTGGTTCCGGCGAGTCGAGCCGGTGGTTCCGGCGTGTCCGGCAGGTGTTTCCGTTCTGTCCGGCAGGTGGTTCTGGCGTGACCGGCACGAGGTTCTGTCACGTCTGAGAGTTGGTTCCGGCATGCCCGACAGGTGATTCCGGAGTGTCCGCCACGTGGTTCTGGTGTGTCTGAGAGCTGGTTCGGGCATGTCCGGCAGATGATTCCGGAGTGTCCACCAAGTGGTTGTGGCCTACCCGGCAGGTGATTTTAGCGTGTCAGGTAGGTGGTTCCAGCGCGTCGAGTAGGTGGTTCCGGCGTGCTCGGCAGGTGGTTCAGGCGGGTCTGGCAGGTGGTTTCGCTTTGTTCGGGGAGTGGTTCCGGCATCTCAGGCACATGGTTCTGGCACGTCTGATAGGTGGTTCCGGCCGGCCCGACAGGTGTTTCCATGGTGTCCGCCAAGTGGTTCTGGCATAGCTGGCAGGTGATGTTGGCGTGACCGGCAGGTGGTTCCAGCCAGCCCGGCAGGTGATTCCGAAGAGTTCACCAAATGGTTGTGGCGTAGCCAGCAGACGATTTTGGCATATCCAGCAGGTGGTTCTGGCATGCCCGGCAGGTGATTCTGGAGTGTCCGGCATGTGTTTCTGGCACCTCTGAGAGGTGGTTCCCGCATGCCCGGCAGTTGGTCACGGAGTGTCTGCCGAGTCGTTCTGGCGTAGCCGGCAGGTGATTCTAGCGTATCCAGCCGGTGGTTCCGGGGAGTGGATCAGGTGGTTCCGGCATACTCGGCAGGTGGTACCGGCGTGTCCGGAACTTGGTTCTGGCAAGTCTGAGAGGTGGTTCCGGCATGCCCGACAGGTGATTCCGGAGTGTTCGCCAAGTGGTTCTGGCGTAACCGGCAGGTCATTTAGCATGTCCGGCGGTGGTTCCGGCGAGTCGAGCCCGTGGTTCCGGCGTGTCCAGCAGGTGGTTCTGGGGAGTGGATCAGGTGGTTCCGGCATGCCCGGCAGGTGATTCCGGAGTGTCCGGCATGTGGTTCTGGCACCTCTGAGTGTTTGTTCTGGCATGCCAGGCAGGTGATACCGGAGTGCCCGGCATTTGGTTCTGGCACCTCTGAGAGGTGGTTCCGGGATGCGTGGCATGTGATTCCGGAGTGTCTGCTGAGTGGTTCTGGCGTGTGCAGCAGGTGTTTCCGGTCTGTCCGGCAGGTGCTTCTGGCGTGTCCGGCACGAGGTTCTGGCACGTCTGAGAGTTGGTTCCGGCATGCCCGACAGGTGATTCCGGAGTGTCCGCCACGTGGTTCTGGCGTACCCGGCAGGTGATTTTGGCGTGTCCGGCAGGGGTTTCTTGCAAGTCGAGCATATGGCTCAGGCATGATCAGCAGGTGCTTCCGGCCTGTCCGGCACGTGGTTCTGGTGTGTCTGAGAGCTGGTTCTGGCATGTATGGCAGCTGATTCCGGAGTGTCCACCAAGTGGTTGTGGCACACCCGGCAGGTGATTTTAGCGTGTCAGGTAGGTGGTTCCAGCGAGTCGAGTAGGTGGTTCCGGCATGCCCGGCAGGTGATACCGGAGTGTCCGGCATTTGGTTCTGGCACCTCTGAGAGGTGGTTCCGGAATGCCTGGCATGTGATTCCGGAGTGTCTGCCGAGTGGTTCTGGCGTAGCCGGCAGTTGATTTTGGCGTGTCCACTTGGTGGTTCTGGGGAGTGGATCAGCTGGTTCCGGCATACTCGGCAGGGGGTACCGGCGTGTCCAGAACATGGTTCTGGCAAGTCTGAGAGGTGGTTCCGGTACGCCCGACAGGTGATTCCGGAGCGTACGCCAAGTGGTTCTGGCATAGCTGGCAGGTGATGTTGGCGTGATCGGCAGGTGGTTTCAGCCAGTCAGGCAGGTGATTCCGAAGTGTTCACCAAATGGTTGTTGCGTATCCGGAAGGTGATTTTGGCGTGTCCAGCAGGTGGTTTTGGCGAGTCGAGCAGGTGGTTCTGGCGTGCTCGGCAGGTGCTTCCGGTGTCATTGGCATGTGGTTCCGGCATGTCTGAGAGGCAGTTCCGGCACGCCGGACAGGTGATTCCGGAGCGTCCGCCAAGTGTTTCTGGCGTACCCGGCAGGTGATTTTGGCATGTCCGACAGGTGATTCTCGCGAGTCGAGCAGGTGGCTCAGGCATGCTCAGCTGGTGCTTCCGGCGTCTCTGGCACGTGGTTCTGGTGTGTCTGAGAGCTGGTTCTGGCATCTCTGGCAGATGATTCCGGAGTGTCCACCAAGTGGTTCTTGTATACCTGGCAGGTGATTTTGGCGTGTCAGGAAGTTGGTTCCGGCTAGTTGAGCAGATGGATCAGGCGTGCTCGCCAGGGGGTTCAGGCGGGTCTGGCAGGTGGTTTCGGTCTGTTCGGGGAGTGGTTCCAGCATCTCAGGCTCATGGTGCGGGCACGTCTGAGAGCTGGTTCCGGCCGGCCCGACAGGTGTTTCCATGGTGTCCGCCAAGTGGTTCTGGCATAGCTGGCAGGTGATGTTGGCGTGACCGGCAGGTGGTTCCAGCAAGCCCGGCAGGTGATTCCGAAGAGTTCACCAAATGGTTGTGGCGTAGCCAGCAGGTGATTTTGGCGTGTCCAGCAGGTGGTTTTGGCGAGTGGAGCAGGTGGTTCTCGAGTGCTCGGCAGGTGCTTCTGGTGTCATTGGCATGTGGTTCCGGCATGTCAGAGAGGTGGTTCCGGCATGCCCGGCAGATGGTTCCGGAGTGTCTGCCGAGTGGTTCTGGAGCCAGCCCGGCAGGTGATTCCGAAGAGTTCACCAAATGGTTGTGACGTAGCCGGCAGGTTATTTTGGCGTGTCAGGAAGGTGGTTCCGGCTAGTTGAGCAGGTGGATCAGGCGTGCTCGCCAGGGGGTTCAGGCGGGTCTGGCAGGTGGTTTCGGTCTGTTCGGGAAGTGGTTCCGGCATCTCAGGCACATGGTTCTGGCACGTCTGAGAGGTGGTTCTGGCCGGCCGGAGAGGTGTTTCCGGAGTGTCCGCCAAGTGGTTCTGGCGTAGCTGAAAGGTGATCTTGGCGTGATCGGCAGGTGGTTCCAGCCAGCCCGGCAGGTGATTCCGGAGTGTCTGCCGTGTGGTTCTGGCGTAGCTGGCAGGTGATTTTGGCGTGTTCAGCAGGTGGTTCCGGCGAGCTCGGCAGGTGGTACCAGCGTGTCCGGAACATGGTTCTGGCACGTCTGAGAGATGGCTCCGGCATGCCCGGCAGGTGATTCCGGAGTGTCCGGCATGTGGTTCTGGCACCTCTGAGAGGTGGTTCCGTCATGCCCGGCAGGTGGTTCCGGAGTGTCTGCCGAGTGGTTCTGGCGTACTCGGCAGGTGATTCTGGCGTGTCCAGCGTGTGGTTCTGGGGAGTCGATCAGGTGGTTCCGGCATACTCGGCAGGTGGTACCGGCGTGTCCGGAACATGGTTCCGGCAAGTCTGAGAGGCGGTTCCGGCATGCCCGACAGGTGATTCCGGAGTGTTCGCCAAGTGGTTCTGGCGTAGCTGGCAGATCATTTTGCATGTCCGGCGGTGGTTCTGGCGAGTCAAGCCGATGGTTCCGGCGTGTCCGGCAGGTGTTTCCGGTCTGTCCGGCACGTGGTTCTGGCACGTCTGAGATTTGGTTCCGGCATGCCCGACAGGTGATTCCGGAGAGTCCGCCACGTGGTTCTGGCGTACCCGGCAGGTGATTTTGGCGTGTCTGGCAGCTGTTTCTTGCTAGTCGAGCATGTGGCTCAGGCATGATCAGCAGGTGCTTCCGGCGTGTCCGGCACGTGGTTCTGGTTTGTCAGAGGGCTGGTTCTGGCGTTTCTGGCAGATGATTCCGGAGTGTCCACCAAGTGGTTCTGGTAGACCTGGCAGGTGATTTTGGCGTGTCTGGAAGGTGGTTCCGGCTAGTTGAGCAGGTGGATCAGGCGTGCTCGCCAGGGGGTTCAGGCGGGTCTGGCAGGTGGTTTCTGTCTGTTCGGGTAGTGGTTCCGGCATCTCAGGCACATGGTTCTGGCACGTCTGAGAGGTGGTTCTGGTCGGCCGGAGAGGTGTTTCCGGAGTGTCCGCCAAGTGGTTCTGGCTTAGCTGAAAGGTGATGTTGGCGTGACCGGCAGGTGGTTCCAGCCAGCCCAGCAGGTGATTCCGAAGTGTCTGCCGTGTGGTTCTGGCGTAGCTGTCAGGTGATTTTGGCGTGTCCAGCAGGTGGTTCTGGCCAGCTCGACAGGTGGTACCAGCGTGTCCGGAACATGGTTCTGGCACGTCTGAGAGATGGTTCCGGCATGCCCGGCAGGTGATTCCGGAGTGGCCTGCATGTGGTTCTGGCACCTCTGAGAGGTGGTTCCGGCATGCCCGGCAGGTGATTCCGGAGTGTCCGGCATGTGGTTCTGGCGTAGCTGAAATGTGATGTTGGCGTGACCGGCAGGTGGTTCCAGCCAGCCCGGCAGGTGATTCCGGAGTGTCTGCCGTGTGGTTCTGGCGTAGCTGGCAGGTGATTTTGGCGTGTTCAGCAGGTGGTTCCGGCGAGCTCGGCAGGTGGTACCAGCGTGTCCGGAACATGGTTCTGGCACGTCTGAGAGATGGCTCCGGCATGCCCGGCAGGTGATTCCGGAGTGTCCGGCATGTGGTTCTGGCACCTCTGAGAGGTGGTTCCGTCATGCCCGGCAGGTGGTTCCGGAGTGTCTGCCGAGTGGTTCTGGCGTACTCGGCAGGTGATTCTGGCGTGTCCAGCGTGTGGTTCTGGGGAGTCGATCAGGTGGTTCCGGCATACTCGGCAGGTGGTACCGGCGTGTCCGGAACATGGTTCCGGCAAGTCTGAGAGGCGGTTCCGGCATGCCCGACAGGTGATTCCGGAGTGTTCGCCAAGTGGTTCTGGCGTAGCCGGCAGGTCATTTTGCATGTCCGGCGGTGGTTCTGGCGAGTCAAGCCGATGGTTCCGGCGTGTCCGGCAGGTGTTTCCGGTCTGTCCGGCACGTGGTTCTGGCACGTCTGAGATTTGGTTCCGGCATGCCCGACAGGTGATTCCGGAGAGTCCGCCACGTGGTTCTGGCGTACCCGGCAGGTGATTTTGGCGTGTCTGGCAGCTGTTTCTTGCTAGTCGAGCATGTGGCTCAGGCATGATCAGCAGGTGCTTCCGGCGTGTCCGGCACGTGGTTCTGGTTTGTCAGAGGGCTGGTTCTGGCGTTTCTGGCAGATGATTCCGGAGTGTCCACCAAGTGGTTCTGGTAGACCTGGCAGGTGATTTTGGCGTGTCTGGAAGGTGGTTCCGGCTAGTTGAGCAGGTGGATCAGGCGTGCTCGCCAGGGGGTTCAGGCGGGTCTGGCAGGTGGTTTCTGTCTGTTCGGGTAGTGGTTCCGGCATCTCAGGCACATGGTTCTGGCACGTCTGAGAGGTGGTTCTGGTCAGCCGGAGAGGTGTTTCCGGAGTGTCCGCCAAGTGGTTCTGGCTTAGCTGAAAGGTGATGTTGGCGTGACCGGCAGGTGGTTCCAGCCAGCCCAGCAGGTGATTCCGGAGTGTCTGCCGTGTGGTTCTGGCGTAGCTGTCAGGTGATTTTGGCGTGTCCAGCAGGTGGTTCTGGCCAGCTCGACAGGTGGTACCAGCGTGTCCGGAACATGGTTCTGGCACGTCTGAGAGATGGTTCCGGCATGCCCGGCAGGTGATTCCGGAGTGGCCTGCATGTGGTTCTGGCACCTCTGAGAGGTGGTTCCGGCATGCCCGGCAGGTGATTCCGGAGTGTCCGGCATGTGGTTCTGGCGTAGCTGAAATGTGATGTTGGCGTGACCGGCAGGTGGTTCCAGCCAGCCCGGCAGGTGATTCCGGAGTGTCTGCCGTGTGGTTCTGGCATAGCTGGCAGGTGATTTTGGCGTGTTCAGCAGTTGGTTCCGGCGAGCTCGGCAGGTGGTACCAGCGTGTCCGGAACATGGTTCTGGCACGTCTGAGAGATGGCTCCGGCATGCCCGGCAGGTGATTCCGGAGTGTCCGGCATGTGGTTCTGGCACCTCTGAGAGGTGGTTCCGGCATGCCCGGCAGGTGATACCGGAGTTTCCGGCATTTGGTTCTGGCACCTCTGAGAGGTGGTTCCGGAATGCCTGGCATGTGATTCCGGAGTGTCTGCCGAGTGGTTCTGGCGTAGCCGGCAGTTGATTTTGGCGTGTCCACTAGGTGGTTCTGGGGAGTGGATCAGCTGGTTCTGGCATACTCGGCAGGTGGTACTGGCGTGTCCGGAACATGGTTCTGGCAAGTCTGAGAGGTGGTTCCGGCACGCCCGACAGGTGATTCCGGAGTGTCCGCCAAGTGTTTCTGGCGTACCCGGCAGGTGATTTTCGCCTGTCCGACAGGTGTATCTTGCGAGTGGAGCAGGTGGCTGAGGCATGCTCAGCTGGTGCTTCCGGCGTCTCTGGCACGTGGTTCTGGTGTGTCTGAGAGCTGGTTCTGGCATGTCCGGCAGATGATTCCGGAGTGTCCACCAAGTGGTTCTTGTATACCTGGCAGGTGATTTTGGCGTGTCAGGAAGTTGGTTCCGGCTAGTTGAGCAGGTGGATCAGGCGTGCTCGCCAGGGGGTTCAGGCGGGTCTGGCAGGTGGTTTCGGTCTGTTCGGGGAGTGGTTCCGGCATCTCAGGCACATGGTTCTGGCACGTCTGATAGGTGGTTCTGGCCGGCCCGACAGGTGTTTCCATGGTGTCCGCCAAGTGGTTCTGGCATAGCTGGCAGGTGATGTTGGCGTGACCGGCAGGTGGTTCCAGCAAGCCCGGCAGGTGATTCCGAAGAGTTCACCAAATGGTTGTGGCGTAGCCAGCAGGTGATTTTGGCGTGTCCAGCAGGTGGTTTTGGCGAGTGGAGCAGGTGGTTCTCGAGTGCTCGGCAGGTGCTTCCGGTGTCATTGGCATGTGGTTCCGGCATGTCTGAGAGGTGGTTCCGGCATGCCCGACAGGTGATTCCGGAGAGTTCGCCAAGTGGTTCTGGTGTAGCCGGCAGGTCATTTTGCATGTCCGGCCGTGGTTCTGGCGAGTCAAGCCGGTGGTTCCGGAGTGTCCGGCAGGTGTTTCCGGGCTTTCCGGCACGTGGTTCTGGCGTGTCCGGCACGAGGTTCTGGCACGTCTGAGAGTTGGTTCCGGCATGCCCGACAGGTGATTCCGGAGAGTCCGCCACGTGGTTCTGGCGTACCCGGCAGGTGATTTTGGCGTGTCTGGCAGGTGTTTCTTGCTAGTCGAGCATGTGGCTCAGGCATGATCAGCAGGTGCTTCCGGTGTGTCCGGCACGTGGTTCTGGTGTGTCAGAGGGCTGGTTCTGGCATTTCTGGCAGATGATTCCGGAGTGTCCACCAAGTGGTTCTGGTAGACCTGGCAGGTGATTTTGGCGTGTCTGGAAGGTGGTTCCGGCTAGTTGAGCAGGTGGATCAGGCGTGCTCGCCAGGGGGTTCAGGCGGGTCTGGCAGGTGGTTTCGGTCTGTTCGGGGAGTGGTTCCGGCATCTCAGGCACATGGTTCTGGCACGTCTGAGAGGTGGTTACGGCCGGCCGGAGAGGTGTTTCCGGAGTGTCCGCCAAGTGGTTCTGGCGTAGCTGAAAGGTGATGTTGGCGTGACCGGCAGGTGGTTCCAGCCAGCCCGGCAGGTGATTCCGGAGTGTCTGCCGTGTGGTTCTGGCGTAGCTGGCAGGTGATTTTGGCGTGTTCAGCAGGTGGTTCCGGCGAGCTCGGCAGGTGGTACCAGCGTGTCCAGAACATGGTTCTGGCACGTCTGAGAGATGGCTCCGGCATGCCCGGCAGGTGATTCCGGAGTGTCCGGCATGTGGTTCTGGCACCTCTGAGAGGTGGTTCCGGCATGCCCGGCAGGTGGTTCCGGAGTGTCTGCTGAGTGGTTCAGGCGTAGTCGGCAGGTGATTCTGGCATGTCCAGCGTGTGGTTCTGGGGAGTCGATCAGGTGGTTCTGGCATACTCGGCAGGTGGTACCGGCGTGTCCGGAACATGGTTCTGCCAAGTCTGAGAGGCGGTTCCGGCATGCCCGACAGGTGATTCCGGAGTGTTCGCCAAGTGGTTCCGGCGTAGCCGGCAGGTCATTTTGCATGTCCGGCGGTGGTTCTGGCGAGTCAAGCCGGTGGTTCCGGCGTGTCCGGCAGGTGTTTCCGGTCTGTCCGGCAGGTGGTTGTGGCGTGTCCGGCACGAGGTTCTGGCACGTCTGAGAGTTGGTTCAGGCATGCCCGACAGGTGATTCCGGAGAGTCCGCCACGTGGTTCTGGCGTACCCGGCAGGTGATTTTGGCGTGTCTGGCAGGTGTTTCTTGCAAGTCGAGCATGTGGCTCAGGCATGATCAGCAGGTGCTTGCGGCTTGTCTGGCACGTGGTTCTGGTGTGTCTGAGAGTTGGTTCCGGCATGTCCGGCAGGTGGTTCCGGCATGCCCGGCAGGTGATTCCGGAGTGTCCGGCATGTGGTTCTGGCAGCTCTGAGAGGTGGTTCCAGCATGCCCGGCAGGTGATTCCGGAGAGTTCGCCAAGTGGTTCTGGTGTAGCCGGCAGGTCATTTTGCATGTCCTGCCGTGGTTCTGGCGAGTCAAGCCGGTGGTTCCGGAGTGTCCGGCAGGTGTTTCCGGTCTTTCCGGCACGTGGTTCTGGCGTGTCCGGCACGAGGTTCTGGCACGTCTGAGAGTTGGTTCCGGCATGCCCGACAGGTGATTCTGGAGAGTCCGCCACGTGGTTCTGGCGTACCCGGCAGGTGATTTTGGCGTGTCTGGCAGGTGTTTCTTGCTAGTCGAGCATGTGGCTCAGGCATGATCAGCAGGTGCTTCCGGCGTGTCCGGCACGTGGTTCTGGTGTGTCAGAGGGCTGGTTCTGGCATTTCTGGCAGATGATTCCGGAGTGTCCACCAGGTGGTTCTGGCATAGCTGGCAGGTGATGTTGGCGTGACCGGCAGGTGGTTCCAGCAAGCCCGGCAGGTGATTCCGAAGAGTTCACCAAATGGTTGTGGCGTAGCCAGCAGGTGATTTTGGCGTGTCCAGCAGGTGGTTTTGGCGAGTGGACCAGGTGGTTCTTGAGTGCTCGGCAGGTGCTTCTGGTGTCATTGGCATGTGGTTCCGGCATGTCTGAGAGGTGGTGCCGGCATGCCCGGCAGATGTTTCCGGAGTGTCTGCCGAGTGGTTCTGGAGCCAGCCCGGCAGGTGATTCCGAAGAGTTCATCAAATGGTTGTGACGTAGCCGGCAGGTTATTTTGGCGTGTCAGGAAGGTGGTTCCGGTTAGTTGAGCAGGTGGATCAGGCGTGCTCGCCAGGGGGTTCAGGCGGGTCTGGCAGGTGGTTTCTGTCTGTTCGGGGAGTGGTTCCGGCATCTCAGGCACATGGTTCTGGCACGTCTGAGAGGTGGTTCCGGCCGGCCGGAGAGGTGTTTCCGGAGTGTCCGTCAAGTGGTTCTGGCGTACCTGAAAGGTGATGTTGGCGTGACCGGCAGGTGGTTCCAGCCAGCCCGGCAGGTGATTCCGGAGTGTCTGCCGTGTGGTTCTGGCGTAGCTGGCAGGTGATTTTGGCGTGTTCAGCAGGTGGTTCCGGCGAGCTCGGCAGGTGGTACCAGCGTGTCCAGAACATGGTTCTGGCACGTCTGAGAGATGGCTCCGGCATGCCCGGCAGGTGATTCCGGAGTGTCCGGCATGTGGTTCTGGCACCTCTGAGAGGTGGTTCCGGCATGCCCGGCAGGTGGTTCCGGAGTGTCTGCTGAGTGGTTCAGGCGTAGTCGGCAGGTGATTCTGGCATGTCCAGCGTGTGGTTCTGGGGAGTCGATCAGGTGGTTCTGGCATACTCGGCAGGTGGTACCGGCGTGTCCGGAACATGGTTCTGCCAAGTCTGAGAGGCGGTTCCGGCATGCCCGACAGGTGATTCCGGAGTGTTCGCCAAGTGGTTCCGGCGTAGCCGGCAGGTCATTTTGCATGTCCGGCGGTGGTTCTGGCGAGTCAAGCCGGTGGTTCCGGCGTGTCCGGCAGGTGTTTCCGGTCTGTCCGGCAGGTGGTTGTGGCGTGTCCGGCACGAGGTTCTGGCACGTCTGAGAGTTGGTTCAGGCATGCCCGACAGGTGATTCCGGAGAGTCCGCCACGTGGTTCTGGCGTACCCGGCAGGTGATTTTGGCGTGTCTGGCAGGTGTTTCTTGCAAGTCGAGCATGTGGCTCAGGCATGATCAGCAGGTGCTTGCGGCTTGTCTGGCACGTGGTTCTGGTGTGTCTGAGAGTTGGTTCCGGCATGTCCGGCAGGTGGTTCCGGCATGCCCGGCAGGTGATTCCGGAGTGTCCGGCATGTGGTTCTGGCAGCTCTGAGAGGTGGTTCCAGCATGCCCGGCAGGTGATTCCGGAGAGTTCGCCAAGTGGTTCTGGTGTAGCCGGCAGGTCATTTTGCATGTCCTGCCGTGGTTCTGGCGAGTCAAGCCGGTGGTTCCGGAGTGTCCGGCAGGTGTTTCCGGTCTTTCCGGCACGTGGTTCTGGCGTGTCCGGCACGAGGTTCTGGCACGTCTGAGAGTTGGTTCCGGCATGCCCGACAGGTGATTCTGGAGAGTCCGCCACGTGGTTCTGGCGTACCCGGCAGGTGATTTTGGCGTGTCTGGCAGGTGTTTCTTGCTAGTCGAGCATGTGGCTCAGGCATGATCAGCAGGTGCTTCCGGCGTGTCCGGCACGTGGTTCTGGTGTGTCAGAGGGCTGGTTCTGGCATTTCTGGCAGATGATTCCGGAGTGTCCACCAGGTGGTTCTGGCATAGCTGGCAGGTGATGTTGGCGTGACCGGCAGGTGGTTCCAGCAAGCCCGGCAGGTGATTCCGAAGAGTTCACCAAATGGTTGTGGCGTAGCCAGCAGGTGATTTTGGCGTGTCCAGCAGGTGGTTTTGGCGAGTGGACCAGGTGGTTCTTGAGTGCTCGGCAGGTGCTTCTGGTGTCATTGGCATGTGGTTCCGGCATGTCTGAGAGGTGGTGCCGGCATGCCCGGCAGATGTTTCCGGAGTGTCTGCCGAGTGGTTCTGGAGCCAGCCCGGCAGGTGATTCCGAAGAGTTCATCAAATGGTTGTGACGTAGCCGGCAGGTTATTTTGGCGTGTCAGGAAGGTGGTTCCGGTTAGTTGAGCAGGTGGATCAGGCGTGCTCGCCAGGGGGTTCAGGCGGGTCTGGCAGGTGGTTTCTGTCTGTTCGGGGAGTGGTTCCGGCATCTCAGGCACATGGTTCTGGCACGTCTGAGAGGTGGTTCCGGCCGGCCGGAGAGGTGTTTCCGGAGTGTCCGTCAAGTGGTTCTGGCGTACCTGAAAGGTGATGTTGGCGTGACCGGCAGGTGGTTCCAGCCAGCCCGGCAGGTGATTCCGGAGTGTCTGCCGTGTGGTTCTGGCGTAGCTGGCAGGTGATTTTGGCGTGTTCAGCAGGTGGTTCCGGCGAGCTCGGCAGGTGGTACCAGCGTGTCCAGAACATGGTTCTGGCACGTCTGAGAGATGGCTCCGGCATGCCCGGCAGGTGATTCCGGAGTGTCCGGCATGTGGTTCTGGCACCTCTGAGAGGTGGTTCCGGCATGCCCGGCAGGTGGTTCCGGAGTGTCTGCTGAGTGGTTCAGGCGTAGTCGGCAGGTGATTCTGGCATGTCCAGCGTGTGGTTCTGGGGAGTCGATCAGGTGGTTCTGGCATACTCGGCAGGTGGTACCGGCGTGTCCGGAACATGGTTCTGCCAAGTCTGAGAGGCGGTTCCGGCATGCCCGACAGGTGATTCCGGAGTGTTCGCCAAGTGGTTCCGGCGTAGCCGGCAGGTCATTTTGCATGTCCGGCGGTGGTTCTGGCGAGTCAAGCCGGTGGTTCCGGCGTGTCCGGCAGGTGTTTCCGGTCTGTCCGGCAGGTGGTTCTGGCGTGTCCGGCACGAGGTTCTGGCACGTCTGAGAGTTGGTTCCGGCATGCCCGACAGGTGATTCCGGAGAGTCCGCCACGTGGTTCTGGCGTACCCGGCAGGTGATTTTGGCGTGTCTGGCAGGTGTTTCTTGCAAGTCGAGCATGTGGCTCAGGCATGATCAGCAGGTGCTTGCGGCTTGTCTGGCACGTGGTTCTGGTGTGTCTGAGAGTTGGTTCCGGCATGTCCGGCAGGTGGTTCCGGCATGCCCGGCAGGTGATTCCGGAGTGTCCGGCATGTGGTTCTGGCAGCTCTGAGAGGTGGTTCCGGCATGCCCGGCAGGTGATTCCGGAGAGTTCGCCAAGTGGTTCTGGTGTAGCCGGCAGGTCATTTTGCATGTCCAGCCGTGGTTCTGGCGAGTCAAGCCGGTGGTTCCGGAGTGTCCGGCAGGTGTTTCCGGTCTTTCCGGCACGTGGTTCTGGCGTGTCCGGCACGAGGTTCTGGCACGTCTGAGAGTTGGTTCCGGCATGCCCGACAGGTGATTCTGGAGAGTCCGCCACGTGGTTCTGGCGTACCCGGCAGGTGATTTTGGCGTGTCTGGCAGGTGTTTCTTGCTAGTCGAGCATGTGGCTCAGGCATGATCAGCAGGTGCTTCCGGCGTGTCCGGCACGTGGTTCTGGTGTGTCAGAGGGCTGGTTCTGGCATTTCTGGCAGATGATTCCGGAGTGTCCACCAGGTGGTTCTGGCATAGCTGGCAGGTGATGTTGGCGTGACCGGCAGGTGGTTCCAGCAAGCCCGGCAGGTGATTCCGAAGAGTTCACCAAATGGTTGTGGCGTAGCCAGCAGGTGATTTTGGCGTGTCCAGCAGGTGGTTTTGGCGAGTGGACCAGGTGGTTCTTGAGTGCTCGGCAGGTGCTTCTGGTGTCATTGGCATGTGGTTCCGGCATGTCTGAGAGGTGGTGCCGGCATGCCCGGCAGATGGTTCCGGAGTGTCTGCCGAGTGGTTCTGGAGCCAGCCCGGCAGGTGATTCCGAAGAGTTCATCAAATGGTTGTGACGTAGCCGGCAGGTTATTTTGGCGTGTCAGGAAGGTGGTTCCGGCTAGTTGAGCAGGTGGATCAGGCGTGCTCGCCAGGGGGTTCAGGCGGGTCTGGCAGGTGGTTTCTGTCTGTTCGGGGAGTGGTTCCGGCATCTCAGGCACATGGTTCTGGCACGTCTGAGAGGTGGTTCCGGCCGGCCGGAGAGGTGTTTCCGGAGTGTCCGTCAAGTGGTTCTGGCGTAGCTGAAAGGTGATGTTGGCGTGACCGGCAGGTGGTTCCAGCCAGCCCGGCAGGTGATTCCGGAGTGTCTGCCGTGTGGTTCTGGCGTAGCTGGCAGGTGATTTTGGCGTGTTCAGCAGGTGGTTCCGGCGAGCTCGGCAGGTGGTACCAGCGTGTCCAGAACATGGTTCTGGCACGTCTGAGAGATGGCTCCGGCATGCCCGGCAGGTGATTCCGGAGTGTCCGGCATGTGGTTCTGGCACCTCTGAGAGGTGGTTCCGGCATGCCCGGCAGGTGGTTCCGGAGTGTCTGCTGAGTGGTTCAGGCGTAGTCGGCAGGTGATTCTGGCATGTCCAGCGTGTGGTTCTGGGGAGTCGATCAGGTGGTTCTGGCATACTCGGCAGGTGGTACCGGCGTGTCCGGAACATGGTTCTGCCAAGTCTGAGAGGCGGTTCCGGCATGCCCGACAGGTGATTCCGGAGTGTTCGCCAAGTGGTTCCGGCGTAGCCGGCAGGTCATTTTGCATGTCCGGCGGTGGTTCTGGCGAGTCAAGCCGGTGGTTCCGGCGTGTCCGGCAGGTGTTTCCGGTCTGTCCGGCAGGTGGTTCTGGCGTGTCCGGCACGAGGTCTGGCACGTCTGAGAGTTGGTTCCGGCATGCCCGACAGGTGATTCCGGAGAGTCCGCCACGTGGTTCTGGCGTACCCGGCAGGTGATTTTGGCGTGTCTGGCAGGTGTTTCTTGCAAGTCGAGCATGTGGCTCAGGCATGATCAGCAGGTGCTTGCGGCTTGTCTGGCACGTGGTTCTGGTGTGTCTGAGAGTTGGTTCCGGCATGTCCGGCAGGTGGTTCCGGCATGCCCGGCAGGTGATTCCGGAGTGTCCGGCATGTGGTTCTGGCAGCTCTGAGAGGTGGTTCCGGCATGCCCGGCAGGTGATTCCGGAGAGTTCGCCAAGTGGTTCTGGTGTAGCCGGCAGGTCATTTTGCATGTCCAGCCGTGGTTCTGGCGAGTCAAGCCGGTGGTTCCGGAGTGTCCGGCAGGTGTTTCCGGTCTTTCCGGCACGTGGTTCTGGCGTGTCCGGCACGAGGTTCTGGCACGTCTGAGAGTTGGTTCCGGCATGCCCGACAGGTGATTCTGGAGAGTCCGCCACGTGGTTCTGGCGTACCCGGCAGGTGATTTTGGCGTGTCTGGCAGGTGTTTCTTGCTAGTCGAGCATGTGGCTCAGGCATGATCAGCAGGTGCTTCCGGCGTGTCCGGCACGTGGTTCTGGTGTGTCAGAGGGCTGGTTCTGGCATTTCTGGCAGATGATTCCGGAGTGTCCACCAGGTGGTTCTGGCATAGCTGGCAGGTGATGTTGGCGTGACCGGCAGGTGGTTCCAGCAAGCCCGGCAGGTGATTCCGAAGAGTTCACCAAATGGTTGTGGCGTAGCCAGCAGGTGATTTTGGCGTGTCCAGCAGGTGGTTTTGGCGAGTGGACCAGGTGGTTCTTGAGTGCTCGGCAGGTGCTTCTGGTGTCATTGGCATGTGGTTCCGGCATGTCTGAGAGGTGGTGCCGGCATGCCCGGCAGATGGTTCCGGAGTGTCTGCCGAGTGGTTCTGGAGCCAGCCCGGCAGGTGATTCCGAAGAGTTCATCAAATGGTTGTGACGTAGCCGGCAGGTTATTTTGGCGTGTCAGGAAGGTGGTTCCGGCTAGTTGAGCAGGTGGATCAGGCGTGCTCGCCAGGGGGTTCAGGCGGGTCTGGCAGGTGGTTTCTGTCTGTTCAGGGAGTGGTTCCGGCATCTCAGGCACATGGTTCTGGCACGTCTGAGAGGTGGTTCCGGCCGGCCGGAGAGGTGTTTCCGGAGTGTCCGTCAAGTGGTTCTGGCGTAGCTGAAAGGTGATGTTGGCGTGACCGGCAGGTGGTTCCAGCCAGCCCGGCAGGTGATTCTGGAGTGTCTGCCGTGTGGTTCTGGCATAGCTGGCAGGTGATTTTGGCGTGTCCAGCAGGTGGTTCCGGCGAGCTCGTCAGGTGGTACCAGCGTGTCCGGAACATGGTTCTGGCACGTCTGAGAGATGGTTCCAGCATGCCCGGCAGGTGATTCCGGAGTGTCCGGCATGTGGTTCTGGCACCTCTGAGACGTGGTTCCGGCAGGCCCGGCAGGTGGTTCTGGAGTGTCTGCCGAGTGGTTCTGGCGTAGTCGGCAGGTGATTCTGGCGTGTCCAGCAGGTGGTTCTGGGGAGTGGATCAGGTGTTTCCGGCATACTTGGCAGGTGGTACCGGCGTGTCCGGAACATGGTTCTGGCAAGTCTGAGAGGTGGTTCCGGCATGCCCGACAGGTGATTCCGGAGTGTTCGCCAAGTGGTTCTGGCGTAGCCGGCAGGTCATTTTGCATGTCCGGCGGTGGTTCTGGCGAGTCAAGCCGGTGGTTCCGGCGTGTCCGGCAGGTGTTTCCGGTCTGTCCGGCACGTGGTTCTGGGGTGTCCGGCACGAGGTTCTGGCATGTCTGAGAGTTGGTTCCGGCATGCCCGACAGGTGATTCCGGAGTGTGCGCCACGTGGTTCTGGCGTACCCGGCAGGTGATTTTGGCGTGTCTGGCAGGTGTTCCTTGCAAGTCGAGCATTGGCTCAGGCATGATCAGCAGGTGCTTCCGGCCTGTCCGGCCCGTGGTTCTGGTGTGTCTGAGAGCTGGTTCTGGCATGTCCGGCAGATGATTCCGGAGTGTCCACCAAGTGGTTGTGGCATACCCGGCAGGTGATTTTAGCGTGTCAGGTAGGTGGTTCCGGCGAGTCGAGTAGGTGGTTCCAGCGTGCTCGGCAGGTGGTTCAGGCGGGTCTGGCAGGTGGTTTCGGTCTGTTCGGGGTGTGGTTCCGGCATCTCAGGCACATGGTTCTGGCACATCTGATAGGTGGTTCCGGCCGGCCCGACATGTGTTTCCATAGGTGTCCGCCAAGTGGTTCTGGCATAGCTGGCAGGTGATGTTGGCATGACCGGCAGGTGGTTCCAGCCAGCCCGGCAGGTGATTCCGGAGTGTCTGCCGAGTGGTTGTGGAGCCAGCCCGGCAGGTGATTCCGAAGAGTTCACCAAATGGTTGTGGCGTAGCCGGCAGGTTATTTTGGCGTGTCAGGAATTTGGTTCCGGCAAGTTGAGCAGGTGGATCAGGCGTGCTCGCCAGGGGGTTCAGGCGGGTCTGGCAGGTGGTTTCGGTCTGTTCGGGGAGTGGTTCCGGCATCTCAGGCACATGGTTCTGGCACGTCTGAGAGGTGGTTCCGGCCGGCCGGAGAGGTGTTTCCGGAGTGTCCGCCAAGTGGTTCTGGCGTAGCTGAAAGGTGATGTTGGCGTGACCGGCAGGAGGTTCCAGCAAGCCCGGCAGGTGATTCCGGAGTGTCTGCCGTGAGGTTCTGGCGTAGCTGAAAGGTGATGTTGGCGTGACCGGCAGGAGGTTCCAGCAAGCCCGGCAGGTGATTCCGAAGAGTTCACCAAATGGTTGTGGCGTAGCCGGCAGGTGATTCTTTTGAGGCCAGCGAGTGGTTTTGGCGAGTCGAGCAGTTGGTTCTGGCGTGCTCGGCAGGTGCTTCCGGTGTCATTGGCATGTGGTTCCGGCATGTGTGAGAGGTGGTTCCGCCATGCCCGGCAGGTGATTCCGGAGTGTTCGCCAAGTGGTTCTGGCGTAGCCGGCAGGTGATTTTGCATGTCCGGCAATGGTTCCGGCGAGTCGAGCCGGTGGTTCCGGCATGTCCGGCAGGTGGTTCCGGCATGCCCGGCAGGTGATTCCGGAGTGTCCGGCATGTGGTTCTGGCACCTCTGAGAGTTGGTTCCGGCATGCCCGGCAGGTGATACCGGAGTGTCCGGCATTTGGTTCTGGCACCTCTGAGAGGTGGTCCCGGAATGCCTGGCATGTGATTCCGGAGTGTCTGCCGAGTGGTTCTGGCGTAGCCGGCAGTTGATTTTGGCGTGTCCACTAGGTGGTTCTGGGGAGTGGATCAGCTGGTTCCGGCATACTCGGCAGGTGGTACCGGCGTGTCCGGAACATGGTTCTGGCAAGTCTGAGAGGTGGTTCCGGCACACCCGACAGGTGATTCCGGAGCGTCCGCCAAGTGTTTCTGGCGTACCCGGCAGGTGATTTGATCATGTCCGACAGGTGTTTCTTGCGAGTCGAGCAGGTGGCTCAGGCATGCTCAGCTGGTGCTTCCGGCGTCTCTGTCACGTGGTTCTGGTGTGTCTGAGAGCTGGTTCTGGCATGTCCGGCAGATGATTCCAGAGTGTCCACCAAGTGGTTCTGGTATAACTGGCAGGTGATTTTGGCTTGTCAGGAAGGTGGTTCTGGCTAGTTGAGCAGGTGGATCAGGCGTGCTCGCCAGGGGGTTCAGGTGGGTCTGGCAGGTGGTTTCGGTCGGTTCGGGGTGTTGTTCCATCATCTCAGGCTCATGGTTCTGGCACATCTGAGAGGTGGTTCCGGCCGGCCCGACAGGTCTTACCATGGTGTCCGCCAAGTGGTTCTGGCATAGCTGGCAGGTGATGTTGGCGTGACCAGCAGGTGGTTCCAGCAAGCCCGGCAGGTGATTGCGAAGAGTTCACCAAATGGTTGTGGCGTAGCCGGCAGGTGATTTTGGCGTGTCCAGCAGGTGGTTTTGGCGAGTCGAGCAGGTGGTTCTGGCGTGCTCGGCAGGTGCTTCCGATGTCATTGGCATGTGGTTCCGGCATGTCTGAGAGGTTGTTCCGGCATGCCCGGCAGGTGGTTCCGGAGTGTCTGCCGAGTGGTTCTGGAGCCAGCCCGGCAGGTGATTCCGAAGAGTTCACCAAATGGTTGTGGCGTAGCCGGCGGGTGATTTTGGCGTGTCAGGAAGTTGGTTCCGGCTAGTTGAGCAGGTGGATCAGGCGTGCTCGCCAGGGCGTTCAGGCGGGTCTGGCAGGTGGTTTCGGTCTGTTCGGGGAGTGGTTCCGGCATCTCAGGCACATGGTTTTGGCACATCTGAGAGGTGGTTCCGGCAGGCCGGAGAGGTGTTTCCGGAGTGTCCGCCAAGTGGTTCTGGCGTAGCTGAAATGTGATGTTGGCGTGACCGGCCGGTGGTTCCAGCCAGCCCGGCCGGTGATTCCAAAGTGTTCACCAAATGGTTGTGGCGTAGCTGGAAGGTGATTTTGGCGTGTCCAGCAGGTGGTTTTGGCGAGTCGAGCAGGTGGTTCTGGCGTGCTCGGCAGGTGCTTCCTGTGTCATTGGCATTCGGTTCCGGCATGTCTGAGAGGTGGTTCCGGCATGCCCGACAGGTGATTCCGGAGTGTCCGCCACGTGGCTCTGGCGTACCCGGCAGGTGATTTTGGCGTGTCTGGCAGGTGTTTCTTGCAAGTCGAGCATTTGGCTCAGGCATGCCCAGCAGGTGCTTCCAGCGTGTCTGGCATGTGGTTCTGGTGTGTCTGATAGCTGCTTCTGGCATGTCCGGCAGATGATTCCGGAGTGTCCACCAAGTGGTTGTGGCATACCCGGCAGGTGATTTTAGCGTGTCAGGTTGGTGGTTCCGGCGAGTCGAGTATGTGGTTCTGGCGTGCTCGGCAGGTGGTTCAGGCGGGTCTGGCAGGTGCTTTCGGTCTGTTTGTGGAGTGGTTCCGGCATCTCAGGCACATGGTTCTGGCACGTCTGATAGGTGGTTCCAGCCGGCCCGACAGGTGTTTCCATGGTGTCCGCCAAGTGGTTCTGTCATAGCTGGCAGGTGATGTTGGCGTGACCGGCAGGTGGTTCCAGCCAGCCCGGCAGGTGATTCCGGAGTGTCTGCCGTGTGGTTCTGGCGTAGCTGGCAGGTGATTTTGGCGTGTCCAGCAGGTGGTTCCGGGGAGCTCGGCAGGTGGTACCAGCGTGTCCGGAACATGGTTCTGGCACGTCTGAGAGATGGTTCCGTCATGCCCGGCAGGTGATTCGGGAGTGTCCGGCATGTGGTTCTGGCACCTCTGAGAGGTGGTTCCGGCATGCCCGGCAGGTGGTTCCGGAGTGTCTGCCGTGTGGTTCTGGCGTAGCTGGCAGGTGATTTTGGTGTGTTCAGCAGGTGGTTCTGGCAAGCTCAGGAGGTGGTACCAGCATGTCCGGAACATGGTTCTGGCACGTCTGAGACATGGTTCCGGCATGCCAGGCAGGTGATTCCGGAGTGTCCGGCATGTGGTTCTGGCACCTCTGAGACGTGGTTCCGGCATGCCCGGCAGGTGGTTCCGGAGTGTCTGCCGAGTGGTTCTGGCGTAGTCGGCAGGTGATTCTGGCGTGTCCAGCAGGTGGTTCAGGGGAGTGGATCAGGTGGTTCCGGCATACTCGGCAGGTGGTACCGGCGTGTCCGGAACATGGTTCTGGCAAGTCTGAGAGGTGTTTCCGGCATGCCCGACAGGTGATTCCGGAGTGTTCGCCAACTGGTTCTTGCGTAGCCGGCAGGTCATTTTGTTTGTCCGGCGGTGGTTCCGGCGAGTCAAGCCGGTGGTTCCGGCATGTCAGGCAGGTGATTCCGGCATGTCCTGCAGGTGTTCCGGCATGCCCGGCAGGTCATTCCGGAGTGTCCGGCATGTGGTCCTGGCACCTCTGAGAGGTGGTTCCGGCATGCCCGGAAGGTGATGCCGGACTCTCCGGCATTTGGTTCTGGCACCTCTGAGAGGTGGTTCCGGAATGCTTGGCATGTGATTCTGGAGAGTCTGCTAAGTGGTTCTGGCGTAGCCGGCAGGTGATTTTGCATGTCCGGCAATGGTTCCGGCGAGTCGAGCCGGTGGTTCCGGCATGTCCGGCAGGTGGTTCCGGCATGGCCGGCAGGTGATTCCGGAGTGTCCGGCATGTGGTTCTCGCACCTCTGAGAGGTGGTTCCGGCATGCCCGGCAGGTGGTTCCGGAGTATCTGCCGAGTGGTTCTGGCGTAGTCGGCAAGTGATTCTGGCGTGTCCAGCTGGTGGTTGTGGGGAGTGGATCAGGTGGTTCCGGCATACTCGGCAGGTGGTACCAGCGTGTCCGGAACATGGTTCTGGCAAGTCTGAGAGGTGGTTCCGGCATGCCCGACAGGTGATTCCTGAGCGTCCGCCAAGTGTTTCTGGTGTACCCGGCAGGTGATTTTGGCGTGTCTGGCAGGTGTTTCTTGCAAGTCGAGCATTTGGCTCAGGCATGCTCAGCAGGTGATTCCGGCGTGTCTGGCACGTGGTTCTGGTGTGTCTGAGAGCTGGTTCTGGCATGTCCGGCAGATGATTCCGGAGTGTCCACCAAGTGGTTGTGGCATACCCGGCAGGTGATTTTAGCGTGTCAGGTAGGTGGTTCCGGCGAGTCAAGTAGGTGGTTCCGGTGTGCTCGGCAGTTGGTTCAGGCGGGTCTGGCAGGTGGTTTCGGACTGTTCGGGGTGTGGTTCCGGCATCTCAGGCACATGGTTCTGGCACGTCTGATAGGTGGTTCCGGCCGGTCCGACAGGTGTTTCCATGGTGTCCGTCAAGTGGTTCCGGCATAGCTGGCATGTGATGTTGGCGTGACCGGCAGGTGGTTCCAGCCAGCCAGGCAGGTGATTCCGTAGAGTACACCAAATGGTTGTGGCGTAGCCAGCAGACGATTTTGGCATGTCCAGCACGTGGTTTTGGCGAGTCGAGCAGGTGGTTCTGCCGTGCTCGGCAGGTGCTTCCGGTGTCATTGGCATGTGGTTCCGGCATGTCTGAGAGGTGGTTCCACAATGCCCGGCAGCTGATTCCGGAGTGTTCGCCAAGTGGTTCTGGCGTAGCCGCCAGGTGATTTTGCATGTCCGGCAATGGTTCCGGCGAGTCGAGCCGGTGGTTACGACATGTCCGGCCGGTGGTTCCGGCATGCCCGGCAGGTGATTCCGGAGTGTCCGGCATATGGTTCTGGCACCTCTGAGAGGTGGTTCCGGCATGCCCGGCAGGTGATACTGGAGTGTCCGGCATTTGGTTCTGGCACCTCTGAGAGGTGGTTCCAGAATGCCTGGCAGGTGATTCCGGAGTGTCTGCAGAGTGGTTCTGGCGTAGCCGGCAGTTGATTTTGGCGTGTCCACTAGGTGGTTCTGGGGAGTGGATCAGCTGGTTCCGGCATACTCGACAGGTGGTACCGGCATGTCCAGAACATGGTTTTGGCAAGTCTGAGAGGAGGTTCCGGCACGCCGGACAGGTGATTCCGGAGCGTCCGCCAAGTGTTTCTGGCGTACCCGGCAGGTGATTTTGGCATGTCCGACAGGTGTATCTTGCGAGTCGAGCAGGTGGCTCAGGCATGCTCAGCTGGTGCTTCCGGCGTCTCTGGCACGTGGTTCTGGTGTGTCTGAGAGCTGGTTCTGGCATGTCCGGCAGATGATTCCGGAGTGCCCACCAAGTGGTTCTGGTATACCGGGCAGGTGATTTTGGCGTGTCAGGAAGTTGGTTCTGGCTAGCTGAGCAGGTGGATCAGGCGTGCTCGCCAGGGGGTTCAGGCGGGTCTGGCAGGTGGTTTCGGTCTGTTCGGGGAGTGGTTCCGGCATCTCAGGCACATGGTTCTGGCACGTCTGAGACGTGGTTCCGGCCGGCCCGACAGGTGTTTCCATGGTGTCCGCCAAGTGGTTCTGGCATAGCTGGCAGGTGATGTTGGCGTGACCGGCAGGTGATTCCAGCAAGCCTGGCAGCTGATACCGAAGAGTTCACCAAATGGCTGTGGCGTAGCCGGCAGGTGATTTTGGCGTGTCCAGCATGTGGTTCTGGCACCTTTGAGAGGTGGTTCCGGCATGCCCGGCAGGTGATTCCGGAGTGTCCGGCATGTGGTTCTGGCACCTCTGAGAGGTGGTTCCGGCATGCCCGGCAGGTGGTTCCAGAGTGTCTGCCGAGTGGTTCCGGCGTAGTCGGCAGGTGATTCTGGCATGTCCAGCAGGTGGTTCTGGGGAGTGGATCAGGTGGTTCCGGCATACTCGGCAGTTGGTAGCGGCGTGTCCGGAACATGGTTCTTGCAAGTCTGAGAGGCGGTTCCGGCATGCCCGACAGGTGATTCCGGAGTGTTCGCCAAGTGGTTCTGGCGTAGCCGGCAGGTCATTTTGCATGTCCGGCGGTGGTTCCGGCGAGTCGAGCCGGTGGTTCCGGCGTGTCCGGCAGGTGGTTCTGGCGTGTCCGGAACGAGGTTCTGGCACGTCTGAGAGTTGGTTCCGGCATGCCCGACAGGTGATTCCGGAGTTTCCGCCACGTGGTTCTGGCGTACCCGGCAGGTGATTTTGGCATGTCTGGCAGGTGTTTCTTGCAAGTCGAGCATTTGGCTCAGGCATGCTCAGCAGGTGCTTCCGGTGTGTCTGGCACGTGGTTCTGGTGTGTCGGAGAGTTGGTTCTGGCATGTCCGGTAGATGATTCCGGAGTGCCCACCAAGTGGTTCTGGTATACCGGGCAGGTGATTTTGGCGTGTCAGGAGGTTGGTTCTGGCTAGTTGAGCAGGTGGATCAGGCGTGCTCGCCAGGGGGTTCAGGCGGGTCTGGCAGGTGATTTCGGTCTGTTCGGGGAGTGGTTCCGGCATCTCAGGCACATGGTTCTGGCACGTCTGAGAGTTGGTTCCGGCTGGCCCGACAGGTGTTTCCATGGTGTCCGCCAAGTGGTTCTGGCATAGCTGGCAGGTGATGTTGGCGTGACCGGCAGGTGGTTCCAGCAAGACTCGCAGGTGATACCGAAGAGTTCACCAAATGGTTGTGGCGTAGCCGGCAGATGATTTTGGCGTGTCCAGCGGGTGGCTTTGGCTAGTCGAGCATGTGGTTCTGGCGTGCTCGGCAGGTGCTTCCGGTGTCATTGGCATGTGGTTCCGGCATGTCTGAGAGGTGGTTCCGGCATGCCCGGCAGGTGGTTCCGGAGAGTCTGCCGAGTGGTTCTGGAGCCAGCCCGGCAGGTGATTCCGAAGAGTTCACCAAATGGTTGTGGCGTAGCCGGCAGGTGATTTTGGCGTGTCAGGAAGGTGGTTCCGGCTAGTTGAGCAGGTGGATCAGGCGTGCTCGCCAGGGGGTTCAGGCGGGTCTGGCAGGTGGTTTCGGTCTGTTCGGGGAGTGATTCCGGCATCTCAGGCACATGGTTCTGGCACGTCTGAGAGGTGGTTCCGGCCGGCCGGAGAGGTGTTTCCGGAGTGTCCGCCAAGTGGTTCTGGCGTAGCTGGCAGGTGATGTTGGCGTGACTGGCAGGTGGTTCCAGCCAGCCCGGCAGGTGATTCCGGAGTGTCTGCCGTGTGGTTCTGGCGTAGCTGGCGGGTGACTTTGGCGTGTCCTGCAGGTGGTTCCGGCGAGCTCGGCAGGTGGTACCAGCGTGTCCGGAACATGGTTCTGGCACGTCTGAGAGATGGTTCCGGCATGCCCGGCAGGTGATTCCGGAGTGTCCGGCATGTGGTTCTGGCACCTCTGAGAGGTGGTTCCGGCACGCCCGACAGGTGATTCCGGAGCGTCCGCCAAGTGTTTCTGGCGTACCCGGCAGGTGATTTTCGCCTGTACGTCAGGTGTATCTTGCGAGTCGAGCAGGTGGCTGAGGCATGCTCAGCTGGTGCTTCCAGCGTCTCTGGCACGTGGTTCTGGTGTGTCTGAGAGCTGGTTCTGGCATCTCCGGCAGATGATTCCGGAGTGTCCACCAAGTGGTTCTTGTCTACCTGGCAGGTGATTTTGGCGTGTCAGGAAGGTGGTTCCGGCTAGTTGAGCAGGTGGATCAGGCGTGCTCGCCAGGGGGTTCAGGCGGGTCTGGCAGGTGGTTTCGGTCTGTTCGGGGAGTGGTTCCGGCATCTCAGGCACATGGTTCTCGCACGTCTGAGAGGTGGTTCTGGCCGTCCGACAGAGGTCTCCGGAGTGTCCGCCAAGTGGTTCTGGCATAGGTGAAAGGTGAGTTGGCGTGACCGGCAGGTGGTTCCAGCCAGCCCAGCAGGTGATTCCGGAGTGTCTGCCGAGTGGTTCTGGCGTAACCGGCAGCTGATTTTGGCGTGTCCAGCGGGTGGTTTTGGCGAGTCGAGCAGGTGGTTCTGGCGTGCTCGGCAGGTGCTTCCGGTGTCATTGGCATGTGGTTCCGGCATGTCTGAGAGGTGGTTCCGCCATGCCCGGCAGGTGATTCCGGAGTGTTCGCCAAGTGGTTCTGGTGTAGCCGGCAGGTGATTTTGCATGTCCGGCAATGGTTCCGGCGAGTCGAGCCGGTGGTTCCGGGATGCCCAGCAGGTGGTTCCGGCATGCCCGGCAGGTGATTCCGGAGTGTTCGCCAAGTGGTTCTGGCGTAACCGGCAGGTCATTTAGCATGTCCGGCGGTGGTTCCGGCGAGTCGAGCCGGTGGTTCCGGCGTGTCCAGCAGGTGGTTCTGGGGAGTGGATCAGGTGGTTCCGGCAGGCACGGCAGGTGATTCCGGAGTGTCCGGCATGTGGTTCTGGCACCTCTGAGTGTTTGTTCTGGCATGCCAGGCAGGTGATACCGGAGTGCCCGGCATTTGGTTCTGGCACCTCTGAGAGGTGGTTCCGGGATGCGTGGCATGTGATTCCGGAGTGTCTGCTGAGTGGTTCTGGCGTGTGCAGCAGGTGTTTCCGGTCTGTCCGGCAGGTGCTTCTGGCGTGTCCGGCACGAGGTTCTGGCACGTCTGAGAGTTGGTTCCGGCATGCCCGACAGGTGATTCCGGAGTGTCCGCCACGTGGTTCTGGCGTACCCGGCAGGTGATTTTGGCGTGTCCGGCAGGGGTTTCTTGCAAGTCGAGCATGTGGCTCAGGCATGATCAGCAGCTGCTTCCGGCGTGTCCGGCAGGTGATACCGGAGTGTCCGGCATTTGGTTCTGGCACCTCTGAGAGGTGGTTCCGGAATGCCTGGCATGTGATTCCGGAGTGTCTGCCGAGTGGTTCTGGCCTAGCCGGCAGTTCATTTTGGCGTGTCCACTAGGTGGTTCTGGGGAGTGGATCAGCTGGTTCCGGCATACTCGGCAGGGGTTACCGGCGTGTCCAGAACATGGTTCTGGCAAGTCTGAGAGGTGGTTCCGGCACGCCCGACAGGTGATTCCGGAGCGTCCGCCAAGTGGTTCTGGCATAGCTGGCAGGTGATGTTGGCGTGACCGGCAGGTGGTTTCAGCCAGTCAGGCAGGTGATTCCGAAGTGTTCACCAAATGGTTGTTGCGTATCCGGAAGGTGATTTTGGCGTGTCCAGCAGGTGGTTTTGGCGAGTCGAGCAGGTGGTTCTGGCGTGCTCGGCAGGTGCTTCCGGTGTCATTGGCATGTGGTTCCGGCATGTCTGAGAGGCGGTTCCGGCACGCCCGACAGGTGATTCTGTAGCGTCCGCCAAGTGTTTCTGGCGTACCCGGCAGGTGATTTTGGCATGTCCGACAGGTGATTCTCGCGAGTCGAGCAGGTGGCTCAGGCATGCTCAGCTGGTGCTTCCGGCGTCTCTGGCACGTGGTTCTGGTGTGTCTGAGAGCTGGTTCTGGCATGTCCGGCAGATTATTCCGGAGTGTCCACCAAGTGGTTCTGGTATACCTGGCAGGTGATTTTGGCGTGTCAGGAAGGTGGTTCCGGCTAGTTGAGCAGGTGGATCAGGCGTGCTCGCCAGGGTGTTCAGGCGGGTCTGGCAGGTGGTTTCGGTCTGTTCGGGGAGTGGTTCCGGCATCTCAGGCACATGGTTCTGGCACGTCTGAGAGGTGGTTCCGGCCGGCCCGACAGGTGTTTCCGGAGTGTCCGCCAAGTGGTTCTGGCGTAGCTGAAAGGTGATGTTGGCGTGACCGGCAGGTGGTTCCAGCCAGTCCGGCAGGTGATTCCGGAGTGTCTGCCGAGTGGTTCTGTTGTAGCCGGCAGGTGATTTTGGCGTGTCCAGCAGCTGGTTCTGGCGCGCTCGGCAGGTGGTACCGGCGTGTCCGGAACTTGGTTCTGGCACGTCTGAGAGATGGTTCCGTCATGCCCGGCAGGTGATACCGGAGTGTCCGGCATTTGGTTCTGGCAAGTCTGAGAGGTGGTTCCGGCATGCCCGACAGGTTTCTCCGGAGTGTTCGCCAAGTGGTTCTGGCGTAGCCAGCAGGTCATTTTGCATGTCCGGCGGTGGTTCCGGGGAGTCGAGCCGGTGGTTCTGGCGTGTCCGGCAGGTGTTTCCTGTCTGTCCGGCAGGTGGTTCTGGCGTGTCCGGCACGAGGTTCTGGCAAGTCTGAGATTTGGTTCCGGCATGCCCGACAGGTGATTCCGGAGTGTCCGCCACGTGGTTCTGGTGTACCCGGCAGGTGATTTTGGCGTGTCTGGCAGGTGTTTCTTGCAAGTCTATCATGTGGCTCAGGCATGATCAGCAGGTGATTCCGGCGTGTCCGGCACCTGGTTCTGGTGTGTCAGAGGGCTGGTTCTGGCATTTCCGGCAGATGATTCCGGAGTGTCCACCAAGTGGTTCTGGTACACCTGGCAGGTGATTTTGGCGTGTCTGGAAGGTGGTTCCGGCTAGTTGAGCAGGTGGATCTGACGTGATCGCCACGGGGTTCAGGCGGGTCTGGCAGGTGGTTTCGGTCTTTTCGGGGTGTGGTTCCGGCATCTCAGGCACATGGTTCTGGCACGTCTGAGATGTGGTTCCGGCCGGCCCTACAGGTGTTTCCGGAGTGTCCGCAAAGTGGTTCCGGCGTAGCTGAAAGGTGATGTTGGCGTGACCGGCAGGTGGTTCCAGCCAGCCCGGCAGGTGATTCCGGAGTGTCTGCTGAGTGGTTCTGGCGTAGCCGGCAGGTGATTTTGCAGTGTCCAGCAGGTGGTTCCGGCGAGCTCGGCAGGTGGTACCGGCGTGTCTGGAACATGGTTCTGGCACGTCTGAGAGATGGTTCCGGCATGCCCGGCAGGTGATTCCGGAGTGTCCGGCATGTGGTTCTGGCACCTCTGAAGGTGGTTCCGACATGCCTGGCAGGTGGTTCCGGAGTGTCCGCCGAGTGGTTCTGGCGTAGCCGGCAGGTGATTCTGGCGTGTCCAGCAGGTGGTTCTGGGGAGTGGATCAGGTGGTTCCGGCATACTCGGCAGGTGGTACCGGCGAGTCCGGAACATTGCTCTGGCAAGTCTGAGAGGTGGTTCCGGCATGCCCGACAGGTGATTCCGGAGTGTTCGCCAAGTGGTTCTGGCGTAGCCGGCAGGTCATTTTGCATGTCCGGCGGTGGTTCCGGCGAGTCCAGCCGGTGGTTCCGGCGTGTCCAGCATGTGTTTCCCTTCTGTCTGGCAGGTGGTTCTGGCGTGTCCGAACGAGGTTTTGGCACATCTGAGAGTTATTTCCGGCATGCCCGACAGGTGATTCCGGAGTGTCCGCCAAGTGGTTCTGGCATACCCGGCAGGTGATTTTGGCGTGTCTGGCAGGTGTTACTTGCAAGTCGAGCATGTGGCTCAGGCATGATCAGCAGGTGCTTCCGGCGTGTCCGGCAGGTGATACCGGAGTGTCCGGCATTTGGTTCTGGCACCTCTGAGAGGTGGTTCCGGAATGCCTGGCATGTGATTCCGGAGTGTCTGCCGAGTGGTTCTGGCCTAGCCGGCAGTTGATTTTGGCGTGTCCACTAGGTGGTTCTGGGGAGTGGATCAGCTGGTTCCGGCATACTCGGCAGGTGGTACCGGCGTGTCCAGAACATGGTTCTGGCAAGTCTCAGAGGTGGTTCCGGCACGCCCGACAGGTGATTCCGGAGCGTCCGCCAAGTGTTTCTGGCGTACCCGGCAGGTGATTTTGGCATGTCCGACAGGTGTTTCTCGCGAGTCGAGCAGGTGGCTCAGGCATGCTCAGCTGGTGCTTCCGGCGTCTCTGGCACGTGGTTCTGGTGTGTCTGAGAGCAGGTTCTGGCATGTCCGGCAGATGATTCCGGAGTGTCCACCAAGTGGTTCTGGTATACCTGGCAGGTGATTTTGGCGTGTCAGTAAGTTGGTTCCGGCTTGTTGAGCAGGTGGATCAGGCGTGCTCGCCAGGGGGTTCAGGCGGGTCTGGCAGGTGGTTTCGGTCTGTTCGGGGAGTGGTTCCGGCATCTCAGGCACATGGTTCTGGCACGTCTGAGAGGTGGTTCCGGCCGGCCCGACAGGTGTTTCCGGAGTGTCCGCCAAGTGGTTCTGGCATAGCTGGCAGGTGATGTTGGCGTGACCGGCAGGTGGTTCCAGAAAGCCCGGCAGGTGATTCCGAAGAGTTCACCAAATGGTTGTGTCCTAGCCGGCAGGTGATTTTGGCATGCCCAGCAGGTGGTTTTGGCTAGTCAAGCAGGTTGTTCTGGAGTGCTCGGCAGGTGCTTCCGGTGTCATTGGCATGTGGTTCCGGCATGTCAGAGAGGTGGTTCCGCCATTCCCGGGAGTTGATTCCGGAGTGTTCGCCAAGTGGTTCTGGCATAGCCGGCAGGTCATTTTGCATGTCCGGCAATGGTTCCGGCGAGTCGAACCGGTGGTTCCGGCATGTCCAGCAGGTGGTTCTGGCATGCCCGGCAGGTGATTCTGGAGTGTCCGGCATGTGTTTCTGGCACCTCTGAGAGGTGGTTCCCGCATGCCCGGCAGTTGGTCACGGAGTGTCTGCCGAGTGGTTCTGGAGTAGCCGGCAGGTGATTCTAGCGTATCCAGCAGGTGGTTCCGGGGAGTGGATCAGGTGGTTCCGGCATACTCGGCAGGTGGTACCGGCGTGTCCGGAACTTGGTTCTGGCAAGTCTGAGAGGTGGTTCCGGCATGCCCGACAGGTGATTCCGGAGTGTTCGCCAAGTGGTTCTGGCGTAACCGGCAGGTCATTTAGCATGTCCGGCGGTGGTTCCGGCGAGTCGAGCCCGTGGTTCCGGCGTGTCCAGCAGGTGGTTCTGGGGAGTGGATCAGGTGGTTCCGGCATGCCCGGCAGGTGATTCCGGAGTGTCCGGCATGTGGTTCTGGCACCTCTGAGTGTTTGTTCTGGCATGCCAGGCAGGTGATACCGGAGTGCCCGGCATTTGGTTCTGGCACCTCTGAGAGGTGGTTCCGGGATGCGTGGCATGTGATTCCGGAGTGTCTACTGAGTGGTTCTGGCGTGTGCAGCAGGTGTTTCCGGTCTGTCCGGCAGGTGCTTCTGGCGTGTCCGGCACGAGGTTCTGGCACGTCTGAGAGTTGGTTCCGGCATGCCCGGCAGGTGATTCCGGAGTGTCTGCCGAGTGGTTCTGGCGTAGCCGGCAGGTGATTCTGGCGTGTCCAGCAGGTGGTTCTGGGGAGTGGATCAGGTGGTTCCGGCATACTCGGCAGGTGGTACCGGCGAGTCCGGAACATTGCTCTGGCAAGTCTGAGAGGTGGTTCCAGCATGCCCGACAGGTGAATCCGGAGTGTTCGCCAAGTGGTTCTGGCGTAGCCGGCAGGTCATTTTGCATGTCCGGCGGTGGTTCCGGCGAGTCGAGCCGGTGGTTCCTGCGTGTCCAGCATGTGTTTCCGGTCTGTCCGGCAGGTGGTTCTGGCGTGTCCGAACGAGGTTTTGGCACATCTGAGAGTTATTTCCGGCATGCCCGACAGGTGATTTCGGAGTGTCCGCCAAGTGGTTCTGGCGTACCCGGCAGGTGATTTTGGCGTGTCTGGCAGGTGTTACTTGCAAGTCGAGCATGTGGCTCAGGCATGATCAGCAGGTGCTTCCGGCGTGTCCGGCAGGTGATACCGGAGTGTCCGGCATTTGGTTCTGGCACCTCTGAGAGGTGGTTCCGGAATGCCTGGCATGTGATTCCGGAGTGTCTGCCGAGTGGTTCTGGCCTAGCCGGCAGTTGATTTTGGCGTGTCCACTAGGTGGTTCTGGGGAGTGGATCAGCTGGTTCCGGCATACTCGGCAGGGGGTACCGGCGTGTCCAGAACATGGTTCTGGCAATTCTGAGAGGTGGTTCCGGCACGCCCGACAGGTGATTCCGGAGCGTCCGCCAAGTGGTTCTGGCATAGCTGGCAGGTGATGTTGGCGTGACCGGCAGGTGGTTTCAGCCAGTCAGGCAGGTGATTCCGAAGTGTTCACCAAATGGTTGTTGCGTTTCCAGAAGGTGATTTTGGCGTGTCCAGCAGGTGGTTTTGGCGAGTCGAGCAGGTGGTTCTGGCGTGCTCGGCAGGTGCTTCCGGTGTCATTGGCATGTGGTTCCGGCATGTCTGAGAGGCGGTTCCGGCACGCCCGACAGGTGATTCCGGAGCGTCCGCCAAGTGTTTCTGGCGTACCCGGCAGGTGATTTTGGCATGTCCGACAGGTGTTTCTCGCGAGTCGAGCAGGTGGCTCAGGCATGCTCAGCTGGTGCTTCCGGCGTCTCTGGCACGTGGTTCTGGTGTGTCTGAGAGCTGGTTCTGGCATGTCCGGCAGATGATTCCGGAGTGTCCACCAAGTGGTTCTGGTATACCTGGCAGGTGATTTTGGCGTGTCAGGAAGGTGGTTCCGGCTAGTTGAGCAGGTGGATCAGGCGTGCTCGCCAGGGGGTTCAGGCGGGTCTGGCAGGTGGTTTTGGTCTGTTAGGGGAGTGGTTCCGGCATCTCAGGCACATGGTTCTGGCACGTCTGAGAGCTGGTTCCGGCCGGCCCGACAGGTGTTTCCGGAGTGTCCGCCAAGTGGTTCTGGCGTAGCTGAAAGGTGATGTTGGCGTGACCGGCAGGTGGTTCCAGCCAGTCCGGCAGGTGATTCCGGAGTTTCTGCCGAGTGGTTCTGTCGTAGCCGGCAGGTGATTTTGGCGTGTCCAGCAGGTGGTTCTGGCGAGCTCGGCATGTGGTACCGGCGTGTCCGGAACTTGGTTCTGGCACGTCTGAGAGATGGTTCCGGCATGCCCGGCAGGTGATTCCGGAGTGTCCGGCATGTGGTTCTGGCACCTATGAGAGGTGGTTCCGCCATGCCCGGCAGGTGATACCGGAGTGTCCGGCATTTGGTTCTGGCAAGCCTGAGAGGTGGTTACGGCATGCCCGACAGGTGATTCCGGACTGTTCACAAAGTGGTTCTGGCGTAGCCGGCAGGTGATTTTGCATGTCCGGCAATGGTTCCGGCGAGTCGAGCCGGTGGTTCCGGCATGTCCGGCAGGTGGTTCCGGCATGCCCGGCAGGTGATTCCGGAGTGTCCGGCCTGTGGTTCTGGCACCTCTGAGAGGTGGTTCCGGCATGCCCGGCAGGTGATACCGGAGTGTCCGGCATTTGGTTCTGGCAAGTCTGAGAGGTGGTTCCGGCATGCCCGACAGGTGATTCCGGAGTGTTCGCCAAGTGGTTCTGGCGTAGCCGGCAGGTCATTTTGCGTGTCCGGCGGTGGTTCCGGCGAGTCGAGCCGGTGGTTCCGGCGTGTCCGGCAGGTGTTTCCGGTCTGTCCGGCAGGTGGTTCTGGCGTGTCCGGCACGAGGTTCTGGCAAGTCTGAGAGTTGGTTCCGGCATGCCCGACAGGTGATTCCGGAGTGTCCGCCACGTGGTTCTGGTGTACCCGGCAGCTGATTTTGGTGTGTCTGGCAGGTGTTTCTTGCAAGTCTATCATGTGGCTCAGGCATGATCAGCAGGTGATTCCGGCGTGTCCGGCACCTGGTTCTGGTGTGTCAGAGGGCTGGTTATGGCATTTCCGGCAGATGATTCCGGAGTGTCCACCAAGTGGTTCTGGTACACCTGGCAGGTGATTTTGGCGTGTCTGGAATGTGGTTCCGGCTAGTTGAGCAGGTGGATGAGACGTGATCGCCACGGGGTTCAGGCGGGTCTGGCCGGTGGTTTCGCTCTTTTTGGGGTGTGGTTCCTGCATCTCAGGCACATGGTTCTGGCACGTCTGAGATGTGGTTCCGGCCGGCCCTACAGGTGTTTCCGGAGTGTCCGCCAAGTGGTTCCGGCGTAGCTGAAAGGTGATGTTGGCGTGACCGGCAGGTGGTTCCAGCCAGCCCGGCAGGTGATTCCGGAGTGTCTGCTGAGTGGTTCTGGCGTAGCCGGCAGGTGATTTTGGAGTGTCCAGCAGGTGGTTCCTGCGAGCTCGGCAGGTGGTACCGGCGTGTCTGGAACATGGTTCTGGCACGTCTGAGAGATGGTTCCGGCATGCCCGGCAGGTGATTCCGGAGTGTCTGCCGAGTGGTTCTGGCGTAGCCGGCAGGTGATTCTGGCGTGTCCAGCAGGTGGTTCTGGGGTGTGGATCAGGTGGTTCCGGCATACTCGGCTGGTGGTACTGGCGAGTCCGGAACATTGCTCTGGCAAGTCTGAGAGGTGGTTCCGGCATGCCCGACAGGTGATTACGGAGTGTTCGCCAAGTGGTTCTGGCGTAGCTGGCAGGTCATTTTGCATGTCCGGCGGTGGTTCCGGCGAGTCGAGCCGGTGGTCCCGGCGTGTCCAGCATGTGTTTCCGGTCTGTCCGGCAGGTGGTTCTGGCGTGTCCGAACGAGGTTTTGGCACATATGAGAGTTATTTCTGGCATGCCCGACAGGTGATTTCGGAGTGTCCGCCAAGTGGTTCTGGCATAGCCAGCAGGTCATTTTGCATGTCCGGCGGTGGTTCCGGGGAGTCGAGCCGGTGGTTCTGGCGTGTCCGGCAGGTGTTTCCTGTCTGTCCGGCAGGTGGTTCTGGCGTGTCCGGCACGAGGTTCTGGCAAGTCTGAGATTTGGTTCAGGCATGCCCGACAGGTGATTCCGGAGTGTCCGCCACGTGGTTCTGGTGTACCCGCAGGTGATTTTGGCGTGTCTGTCAGGTGTTTCTTGCAAGTCTATCATGTGGCTCAGGCATGATCAGCAGGTGATTCCGGCGTGTCCGGCACCTGGTTCTGGTGTGTCAGAGGGCTGGTTCTGGCATTTCCGGCAGATGATTCCGGAGTGTCCACCAAGTGGTTCTGGTACACCTGGCAGGTGATTTTGGCGTGTCTGGAAGGTGGTTCCGGCTAGTTGAGCAGGTGGATCTGACGTGATCGCCACGGGGTTCAGGCGGGTCTGGCAGGTGGTTTCGGTCTTTTCGGGGTGTGGTTCCGGCATCTCAGGCACATGGTTCTGGCACGTCTGAGATGTGGTTCCGGCCGGCCCTACAGGTGTTTCCGGAGTGTCCGCCAAGTGGTTCCGGCGTAGCTGAAAGGTGATGTTGGCGTGACCGGCAGGTGGTTCCAGCCAGCCCGGCAGGTGATTCCGGAGTGTCTGCTGAGTGGTTCTGGCGTAGCCGGCAGGTGATTTTGCAGTGTCCAGCAGGTGGTTCCGGCGAGCTCGGCAGGTGGTACCGGCGTGTCTGGAACATGGTTCTGGCACGTCTGAGAGATGGTTCCGGCATGCCCGGCAGGTGATTCCGGAGTGTTCGCCAAGTGGTTCTGGCGTAGCCGGCAGGTCATTTTGCATGTCCGGCGGTGGTTCCGGCGAGTCCAGCCGGTGGTTCCGGCGTGTCCAGCATGTGTTTCCCTTCTGTCTGGCAGGTGGTTCTGGCGTGTCCGAACGAGGTTTTGGCACATCTGAGAGTTATTTCCGGCATGCCCGACAGGTGATTCCGGAGTGTCCGCCAAGTGGTTCTGGCATACCCGGCAGGTGATTTTGGCGTGTCTGGCAGGTGTTACTTGCAAGTCGAGCATGTGGCTCAGGCATGATCAGCAGGTGCTTCCGGCGTGTCCGGCAGGTGATTCCGGAGTGTCCGGCATGTGGTTCTGGCACCTCTGAGAGGTGGTTCCGGCATGCCCGGCAGTTGGTTACGGAGTGTCTGCCGAGTGGTTCTGGAGTAGCCGGCAGGTGATTCTGGCGTATCCAGCTGGTGGTTCTGGGGAGTGGATCAGGTGGTTCCGGCATACTCGGCAGGTGGTACCGGCGTGTCCGGAACTTGGTTCTGGCAAGTCTGAGAGGTGGTTCCGGCATGCCCGAAAGGTGATTCCGGAGTGTTCGCCAAGTGGTTCTGGCGTAGCCGGCAGGTCATTTTGCATGTCCGGCGGTGGTTCCGGCGAGTCGAGCCGGTGGTTCCGGCGTGTCCGGCAGGTGTTTCCGTTCTGTCCGGCAGGTGGTTCTGGCGTGACCGGCACGAGGTTCTGTCACGTCTGAGAGTTGGTTCCGGCATGCCCGACAGGTGGTTCCGGAGTGTCCGCCACGTGGTTCTGGTGTGTCTGAGAGCTGGTTCGGGCATGTCCGGCAGATGATTCCGGAGTGTCCACCAAGTGGTTGTGGCCTACCCGGCAGGTGATTTTAGCGTGTCAGGTAGGTGGTTCCAGCGCGTCGAGTAGGTGGTTCCGGCGTGCTCGGCAGGTGGTTCAGGCGGGTCTGGCAGGTGGTTTCGCTTTGTTCGGGGAGTGGTTCCGGCATCTCAGGCACATGGTTCTGGCACGTCTGATAGGTGGTTCCGGCCGGCCCGACAGGTGTTTCCATGGTGTCCGCCAAGTGGTTCTGGCATAGCTGGCAGGTGATGTTGGCGTGACCGGCAGGTGGTTCCAGCCAGCCCGGCAGGTGATTCCGAAGAGTTCACCAAATGGTTGTGGCGTAGCCAGCAGACGATTTTGGCATATCCAGCAGGTGGTTCTGGCATGCCCGGCAGGTGATTCTGGAGTGTCCGGCATGTGTTTCTGGCACCTCTGAGAGGTGGTTCCCGCATGCCCGGCAGTTGGTCACGGAGTGTCTGCCGAGTCGTTCTGGCGTAGCCGGCAGGTGATTCTAGCGTATCCAGCAGGTGGTTCCGGGGAGTGGATCAGGTGGTTCCGGCATACTCGGCAGGTGGTACCGGCGTGTCCGGAACTTGGTTCTGGCAAGTCTGAGAGGTGGTTCCGGCATGCCCGACAGGTGATTCCGGAGTGTTCGCCAAGTGGTTCTGGCGTAACCGGCAGGTCATTTAGCATGTCCGGCGGTGGTTCCGGCGAGTCGAGCCGGTGGTTCCGGCGTGTCCAGCAGGTGGTTCTGGGGAGTGGATCAGGTGGTTCCGGCAGGCACGGCAGGTGATTCCGGAGTGTCCGGCATGTGGTTCTGGCACCTCTGAGTGTTTGTTCTGGCATGCCAGGCAGGTGATACCGGAGTGCCCGGCATTTGGTTCTGGCACCTCTGAGAGGTGGTTCCGGGATGCGTGGCATGTGATTCCGGAGTGTCTGCTGAGTGGTTCTGGCGTGTGCAGCAGGTGTTTCCGGTCTGTCCGGCAGGTGCTTCTGGCGTGTCCGGCACGAGGTTCTGGCACGTCTGAGAGTTGGTTCCGGCATGCCCGACAGGTGATTCCGGAGTGTCCGCCACGTGGTTCTGGCGTACCCGGCAGGTGATTTTGGCGTGTCCGGCAGGGGTTTCTTGCAAGTCGAGCATGTGGCTCAGGCATGATCAGCAGCTGCTTCCGGCGTGTCCGGCAGGTGATACCGGAGTGTCCGGCATTTGGTTCTGGCACCTCTGAGAGGTGGTTCCGGAATGCCTGGCATGTGATTCCGGAGTGTCTGCCGAGTGGTTCTGGCCTAGCCGGCAGTTCATTTTGGCGTGTCCACTAGGTGGTTCTGGGGAGTGGATCAGCTGGTTCCGGCATACTCGGCAGGGGTTACCGGCGTGTCCAGAACATGGTTCTGGCAAGTCTGAGAGGTGGTTCCGGCACGCCCGACAGGTGATTCCGGAGCGTCCGCCAAGTGGTTCTGGCATAGCTGGCAGGTGATGTTGGCGTGACCGGCAGGTGGTTTCAGCCAGTCAGGCAGGTGATTCCGAAGTGTTCACCAAATGGTTGTTGCGTATCCGGAAGGTGATTTTGGCGTGTCCAGCAGGTGGTTTTGGCGAGTCGAGCAGGTGGTTCTGGCGTGCTCGGCAGGTGCTTCCGGTGTCATTGGCATGTGGTTCCGGCATGTCTGAGAGGCGGTTCCGGCACGCCCGACAGGTGATTCTGTAGCGTCCGCCAAGTGTTTCTGGCGTACCCGGCAGGTGATTTTGGCATGTCCGACAGGTGATTCTCGCGAGTCGAGCAGGTGGCTCAGGCATGCTCAGCTGGTGCTTCCGGCGTCTCTGGCACGTGGTTCTGGTGTGTCTGAGAGCTGGTTCTGGCATGTCCGGCAGATTATTCCGGAGTGTCCACCAAGTGGTTCTGGTATACCTGGCAGGTGATTTTGGCGTGTCAGGAAGGTGGTTCCGGCTAGTTGAGCAGGTGGATCAGGCGTGCTCGCCAGGGTGTTCAGGCGGGTCTGGCAGGTGGTTTCGGTCTGTTCGGGGAGTGGTTCCGGCATCTCAGGCACATGGTTCTGGCACGTCTGAGAGGTGGTTCCGGCCGGCCCGACAGGTGTTTCCGGAGTGTCCGCCAAGTGGTTCTGGCGTAGCTGAAAGGTGATGTTGGCGTGACCGGCAGGTGGTTCCAGCCAGTCCGGCAGGTGATTCCGGAGTGTCTGCCGAGTGGTTCTGTTGTAGCCGGCAGGTGATTTTGGCGTGTCCAGCAGCTGGTTCTGGCGCGCTCGGCAGGTGGTACCGGCGTGTCCGGAACTTGGTTCTGGCACGTCTGAGAGATGGTTCCGTCATGCCCGGCAGGTGATACCGGAGTGTCCGGCATTTGGTTCTGGCAAGTCTGAGAGGTGGTTCCGGCATGCCCGACAGGTTTCTCCGGAGTGTTCGCCAAGTGGTTCTGGCGTAGCCAGCAGGTCATTTTGCATGTCCGGCGGTGGTTCCGGGGAGTCGAGCCGGTGGTTCTGGCGTGTCCGGCAGGTGTTTCCTGTCTGTCCGGCAGGTGGTTCTGGCGTGTCCGGCACGAGGTTCTGGCAAGTCTGAGATTTGGTTCCGGCATGCCCGACAGGTGATTCCGGAGTGTCCGCCACGTGGTTCTGGTGTACCCGGCAGGTGATTTTGGCGTGTCTGGCAGGTGTTTCTTGCAAGTCTATCATGTGGCTCAGGCATGATCAGCAGGTGATTCCGGCGTGTCCGGCACCTGGTTCTGGTGTGTCAGAGGGCTGGTTCTGGCATTTCCGGCAGATGATTCCGGAGTGTCCACCAAGTGGTTCTGGTACACCTGGCAGGTGATTTTGGCGTGTCTGGAAGGTGGTTCCGGCTAGTTGAGCAGGTGGATCTGACGTGATCGCCACGGGGTTCAGGCGGGTCTGGCAGGTGGTTTCGGTCTTTTCGGGGTGTGGTTCCGGCATCTCAGGCACATGGTTCTGGCACGTCTGAGATGTGGTTCCGGCCGGCCCTACAGGTGTTTCCGGAGTGTCCGCAAAGTGGTTCCGGCGTAGCTGAAAGGTGATGTTGGCGTGACCGGCAGGTGGTTCCAGCCAGCCCGGCAGGTGATTCCGGAGTGTCTGCTGAGTGGTTCTGGCGTAGCCGGCAGGTGATTTTGCAGTGTCCAGCAGGTGGTTCCGGCGAGCTCGGCAGGTGGTACCGGCGTGTCTGGAACATGGTTCTGGCACGTCTGAGAGATGGTTCCGGCATGCCCGGCAGGTGATTCCGGAGTGTCCGGCATGTGGTTCTGGCACCTCTGAAGGTGGTTCCGACATGCCTGGCAGGTGGTTCCGGAGTGTCCGCCGAGTGGTTCTGGCGTAGCCGGCAGGTGATTCTGGCGTGTCCAGCAGGTGGTTCTGGGGAGTGGATCAGGTGGTTCCGGCATACTCGGCAGGTGGTACCGGCGAGTCCGGAACATTGCTCTGGCAAGTCTGAGAGGTGGTTCCGGCATGCCCGACAGGTGATTCCGGAGTGTTCGCCAAGTGGTTCTGGCGTAGCCGGCAGGTCATTTTGCATGTCCGGCGGTGGTTCCGGCGAGTCCAGCCGGTGGTTCCGGCGTGTCCAGCATGTGTTTCCCTTCTGTCTGGCAGGTGGTTCTGGCGTGTCCGAACGAGGTTTTGGCACATCTGAGAGTTATTTCCGGCATGCCCGACAGGTGATTCCGGAGTGTCCGCCAAGTGGTTCTGGCATACCCGGCAGGTGATTTTGGCGTGTCTGGCAGGTGTTACTTGCAAGTCGAGCATGTGGCTCAGGCATGATCAGCAGGTGCTTCCGGCGTGTCCGGCAGGTGATACCGGAGTGTCCGGCATTTGGTTCTGGCACCTCTGAGAGGTGGTTCCGGAATGCCTGGCATGTGATTCCGGAGTGTCTGCCGAGTGGTTCTGGCCTAGCCGGCAGTTGATTTTGGCGTGTCCACTAGGTGGTTCTGGGGAGTGGATCAGCTGGTTCCGGCATACTCGGCAGGTGGTACCGGCGTGTCCAGAACATGGTTCTGGCAAGTCTCAGAGGTGGTTCCGGCACGCCCGACAGGTGATTCCGGAGCGTCCGCCAAGTGTTTCTGGCGTACCCGGCAGGTGATTTTGGCATGTCCGACAGGTGTTTCTCGCGAGTCGAGCAGGTGGCTCAGGCATGCTCAGCTGGTGCTTCCGGCGTCTCTGGCACGTGGTTCTGGTGTGTCTGAGAGCAGGTTCTGGCATGTCCGGCAGATGATTCCGGAGTGTCCACCAAGTGGTTCTGGTATACCTGGCAGGTGATTTTGGCGTGTCAGTAAGTTGGTTCCGGCTTGTTGAGCAGGTGGATCAGGCGTGCTCGCCAGGGGGTTCAGGCGGGTCTGGCAGGTGGTTTCGGTCTGTTCGGGGAGTGGTTCCGGCATCTCAGGCACATGGTTCTGGCACGTCTGAGAGGTGGTTCCGGCCGGCCCGACAGGTGTTTCCGGAGTGTCCGCCAAGTGGTTCTGGCATAGCTGGCAGGTGATGTTGGCGTGACCGGCAGGTGGTTCCAGAAAGCCCGGCAGGTGATTCCGAAGAGTTCACCAAATGGTTGTGTCCTAGCCGGCAGGTGATTTTGGCATGCCCAGCAGGTGGTTTTGGCTAGTCAAGCAGGTTGTTCTGGAGTGCTCGGCAGGTGCTTCCGGTGTCATTGGCATGTGGTTCCGGCATGTCAGAGAGGTGGTTCCGCCATTCCCGGGAGTTGATTCCGGAGTGTTCGCCAAGTGGTTCTGGCATAGCCGGCAGGTCATTTTGCATGTCCGGCAATGGTTCCGGCGAGTCGAACCGGTGGTTCCGGCATGTCCAGCAGGTGGTTCTGGCATGCCCGGCAGGTGATTCTGGAGTGTCCGGCATGTGTTTCTGGCACCTCTGAGAGGTGGTTCCCGCATGCCCGGCAGTTGGTCACGGAGTGTCTGCCGAGTGGTTCTGGAGTAGCCGGCAGGTGATTCTAGCGTATCCAGCAGGTGGTTCCGGGGAGTGGATCAGGTGGTTCCGGCATACTCGGCAGGTGGTACCGGCGTGTCCGGAACTTGGTTCTGGCAAGTCTGAGAGGTGGTTCCGGCATGCCCGACAGGTGATTCCGGAGTGTTCGCCAAGTGGTTCTGGCGTAACCGGCAGGTCATTTAGCATGTCCGGCGGTGGTTCCGGCGAGTCGAGCCCGTGGTTCCGGCGTGTCCAGCAGGTGGTTCTGGGGAGTGGATCAGGTGGTTCCGGCATGCCCGGCAGGTGATTCCGGAGTGTCCGGCATGTGGTTCTGGCACCTCTGAGTGTTTGTTCTGGCATGCCAGGCAGGTGATACCGGAGTGCCCGGCATTTGGTTCTGGCACCTCTGAGAGGTGGTTCCGGGATGCGTGGCATGTGATTCCGGAGTGTCTACTGAGTGGTTCTGGCGTGTGCAGCAGGTGTTTCCGGTCTGTCCGGCAGGTGCTTCTGGCGTGTCCGGCACGAGGTTCTGGCACGTCTGAGAGTTGGTTCCGGCATGCCCGGCAGGTGATTCCGGAGTGTCTGCCGAGTGGTTCTGGCGTAGCCGGCAGGTGATTCTGGCGTGTCCAGCAGGTGGTTCTGGGGAGTGGATCAGGTGGTTCCGGCATACTCGGCAGGTGGTACCGGCGAGTCCGGAACATTGCTCTGGCAAGTCTGAGAGGTGGTTCCGGCATGCCCGACAGGTGAATCCGGAGTGTTCGCCAAGTGGTTCTGGCGTAGCCGGCAGGTCATTTTGCATGTCCGGCGGTGGTTCCGGCGAGTCGAGCCGGTGGTTCCTGCGTGTCCAGCATGTGTTTCCGGTCTGTCCGGCAGGTGGTTCTGGCGTGTCCGAACGAGGTTTTGGCACATCTGAGAGTTATTTCCGGCATGCCCGACAGGTGATTTCGGAGTGTCCGCCAAGTGGTTCTGGCGTACCCGGCAGGTGATTTTGGCGTGTCTGGCAGGTGTTACTTGCAAGTCGAGCATGTGGCTCAGGCATGATCAGCAGGTGCTTCCGGCGTGTCCGGCAGGTGATACCGGAGTGTCCGGCATTTGGTTCTGGCACCTCTGAGAGGTGGTTCCGGAATGCCTGGCATGTGATTCCGGAGTGTCTGCCGAGTGGTTCTGGCCTAGCCGGCAGTTGATTTTGGCGTGTCCACTAGGTGGTTCTGGGGAGTGGATCAGCTGGTTCCGGCATACTCGGCAGGGGGTACCGGCGTGTCCAGAACATGGTTCTGGCAATTCTGAGAGGTGGTTCCGGCACGCCCGACAGGTGATTCCGGAGCGTCCGCCAAGTGGTTCTGGCATAGCTGGCAGGTGATGTTGGCGTGACCGGCAGGTGGTTTCAGCCAGTCAGGCAGGTGATTCCGAAGTGTTCACCAAATGGTTGTTGCGTTTCCAGAAGGTGATTTTGGCGTGTCCAGCAGGTGGTTTTGGCGAGTCGAGCAGGTGGTTCTGGCGTGCTCGGCAGGTGCTTCCGGTGTCATTGGCATGTGGTTCCGGCATGTCTGAGAGGCGGTTCCGGCACGCCCGACAGGTGATTCCGGAGCGTCCGCCAAGTGTTTCTGGCGTACCCGGCAGGTGATTTTGGCATGTCCGACAGGTGTTTCTCGCGAGTCGAGCAGGTGGCTCAGGCATGCTCAGCTGGTGCTTCCGGCGTCTCTGGCACGTGGTTCTGGTGTGTCTGAGAGCTGGTTCTGGCATGTCCGGCAGATGATTCCGGAGTGTCCACCAAGTGGTTCTGGTATACCTGGCAGGTGATTTTGGCGTGTCAGGAAGGTGGTTCCGGCTAGTTGAGCAGGTGGATCAGGCGTGCTCGCCAGGGGGTTCAGGCGGGTCTGGCAGGTGGTTTTGGTCTGTTAGGGGAGTGGTTCCGGCATCTCAGGCACATGGTTCTGGCACGTCTGAGAGCTGGTTCCGGCCGGCCCGACAGGTGTTTCCGGAGTGTCCGCCAAGTGGTTCTGGCGTAGCTGAAAGGTGATGTTGGCGTGACCGGCAGGTGGTTCCAGCCAGTCCGGCAGGTGATTCCGGAGTTTCTGCCGAGTGGTTCTGTCGTAGCCGGCAGGTGATTTTGGCGTGTCCAGCAGGTGGTTCTGGCGAGCTCGGCATGTGGTACCGGCGTGTCCGGAACTTGGTTCTGGCACGTCTGAGAGATGGTTCCGGCATGCCCGGCAGGTGATTCCGGAGTGTCCGGCATGTGGTTCTGGCACCTATGAGAGGTGGTTCCGCCATGCCCGGCAGGTGATACCGGAGTGTCCGGCATTTGGTTCTGGCAAGCCTGAGAGGTGGTTACGGCATGCCCGACAGGTGATTCCGGACTGTTCACAAAGTGGTTCTGGCGTAGCCGGCAGGTGATTTTGCATGTCCGGCAATGGTTCCGGCGAGTCGAGCCGGTGGTTCCGGCATGTCCGGCAGGTGGTTCCGGCATGCCCGGCAGGTGATTCCGGAGTGTCCGGCCTGTGGTTCTGGCACCTCTGAGAGGTGGTTCCGGCATGCCCGGCAGGTGATACCGGAGTGTCCGGCATTTGGTTCTGGCAAGTCTGAGAGGTGGTTCCGGCATGCCCGACAGGTGATTCCGGAGTGTTCGCCAAGTGGTTCTGGCGTAGCCGGCAGGTCATTTTGCGTGTCCGGCGGTGGTTCCGGCGAGTCGAGCCGGTGGTTCCGGCGTGTCCGGCAGGTGTTTCCGGTCTGTCCGGCAGGTGGTTCTGGCGTGTCCGGCACGAGGTTCTGGCAAGTCTGAGAGTTGGTTCCGGCATGCCCGACAGGTGATTCCGGAGTGTCCGCCACGTGGTTCTGGTGTACCCGGCAGCTGATTTTGGTGTGTCTGGCAGGTGTTTCTTGCAAGTCTATCATGTGGCTCAGGCATGATCAGCAGGTGATTCCGGCGTGTCCGGCACCTGGTTCTGGTGTGTCAGAGGGCTGGTTATGGCATTTCCGGCAGATGATTCCGGAGTGTCCACCAAGTGGTTCTGGTACACCTGGCAGGTGATTTTGGCGTGTCTGGAATGTGGTTCCGGCTAGTTGAGCAGGTGGATGAGACGTGATCGCCACGGGGTTCAGGCGGGTCTGGCCGGTGGTTTCGCTCTTTTTGGGGTGTGGTTCCTGCATCTCAGGCACATGGTTCTGGCACGTCTGAGATGTGGTTCCGGCCGGCCCTACAGGTGTTTCCGGAGTGTCCGCCAAGTGGTTCCGGCGTAGCTGAAAGGTGATGTTGGCGTGACCGGCAGGTGGTTCCAGCCAGCCCGGCAGGTGATTCCGGAGTGTCTGCTGAGTGGTTCTGGCGTAGCCGGCAGGTGATTTTGGAGTGTCCAGCAGGTGGTTCCTGCGAGCTCGGCAGGTGGTACCGGCGTGTCTGGAACATGGTTCTGGCACGTCTGAGAGATGGTTCCGGCATGCCCGGCAGGTGATTCCGGAGTGTCTGCCGAGTGGTTCTGGCGTAGCCGGCAGGTGATTCTGGCGTGTCCAGCAGGTGGTTCTGGGGTGTGGATCAGGTGGTTCCGGCATACTCGGCTGGTGGTACTGGCGAGTCCGGAACATTGCTCTGGCAAGTCTGAGAGGTGGTTCCGGCATGCCCGACAGGTGATTACGGAGTGTTCGCCAAGTGGTTCTGGCGTAGCTGGCAGGTCATTTTGCATGTCCGGCGGTGGTTCCGGCGAGTCGAGCCGGTGGTCCCGGCGTGTCCAGCATGTGTTTCCGGTCTGTCCGGCAGGTGGTTCTGGCGTGTCCGAACGAGGTTTTGGCACATATGAGAGTTATTTCTGGCATGCCCGACAGGTGATTTCGGAGTGTCCGCCAAGTGGTTCTGGCATAGCCAGCAGGTCATTTTGCATGTCCGGCGGTGGTTCCGGGGAGTCGAGCCGGTGGTTCTGGCGTGTCCGGCAGGTGTTTCCTGTCTGTCCGGCAGGTGGTTCTGGCGTGTCCGGCACGAGGTTCTGGCAAGTCTGAGATTTGGTTCAGGCATGCCCGACAGGTGATTCCGGAGTGTCCGCCACGTGGTTCTGGTGTACCCGGCAGGTGATTTTGGCGTGTCTGTCAGGTGTTTCTTGCAAGTCTATCATGTGGCTCAGGCATGATCAGCAGGTGATTCCGGCGTGTCCGGCACCTGGTTCTGGTGTGTCAGAGGGCTGGTTCTGGCATTTCCGGCAGATGATTCCGGAGTGTCCACCAAGTGGTTCTGGTACACCTGGCAGGTGATTTTGGCGTGTCTGGAAGGTGGTTCCGGCTAGTTGAGCAGGTGGATCTGACGTGATCGCCACGGGGTTCAGGCGGGTCTGGCAGGTGGTTTCGGTCTTTTCGGGGTGTGGTTCCGGCATCTCAGGCACATGGTTCTGGCACGTCTGAGATGTGGTTCCGGCCGGCCCTACAGGTGTTTCCGGAGTGTCCGCCAAGTGGTTCCGGCGTAGCTGAAAGGTGATGTTGGCGTGACCGGCAGGTGGTTCCAGCCAGCCCGGCAGGTGATTCCGGAGTGTCTGCTGAGTGGTTCTGGCGTAGCCGGCAGGTGATTTTGCAGTGTCCAGCAGGTGGTTCCGGCGAGCTCGGCAGGTGGTACCGGCGTGTCTGGAACATGGTTCTGGCACGTCTGAGAGATGGTTCCGGCATGCCCGGCAGGTGATTCCGGAGTGTTCGCCAAGTGGTTCTGGCGTAGCCGGCAGGTCATTTTGCATGTCCGGCGGTGGTTCCGGCGAGTCCAGCCGGTGGTTCCGGCGTGTCCAGCATGTGTTTCCCTTCTGTCTGGCAGGTGGTTCTGGCGTGTCCGAACGAGGTTTTGGCACATCTGAGAGTTATTTCCGGCATGCCCGACAGGTGATTCCGGAGTGTCCGCCAAGTGGTTCTGGCATACCCGGCAGGTGATTTTGGCGTGTCTGGCAGGTGTTACTTGCAAGTCGAGCATGTGGCTCAGGCATGATCAGCAGGTGCTTCCGGCGTGTCCGGCAGGTGATACCGGAGTGTCCGGCATTTGGTTCTGGCACCTCTGAGAGGTGGTTCCGGAATGCCTGGCATGTGATTCCGGAGTGTCTGCCGAGTGGTTCTGGCCTAGCCGGCAGTTGATTTTGGCGTGTCCACTAGGTGGTTCTGGGGAGTGGATCAGCTGGTTCCGGCATACTCGGCAGGTGGTACCGGCGTGTCCAGAACATGGTTCTGGCAAGTCTCAGAGGTGGTTCCGGCACGCCCGACAGGTGATTCCGGAGCGTCCGCCAAGTGTTTCTGGCGTACCCGGCAGGTGATTTTGGCATGTCCGACAGGTGTTTCTCGCGAGTCGAGCAGGTGGCTCAGGCATGCTCAGCTGGTGCTTCCGGCGTCTCTGGCACGTGGTTCTGGTGTGTCTGAGAGCAGGTTCTGGCATGTCCGGCAGATGATTCCGGAGTGTCCACCAAGTGGTTCTGGTATACCTGGCAGGTGATTTTGGCGTGTCAGTAAGTTGGTTCCGGCTTGTTGAGCAGGTGGATCAGGCGTGCTCGCCAGGGGGTTCAGGCGGGTCTGGCAGGTGGTTTCGGTCTGTTCGGGGAGTGGTTCCGGCATCTCAGGCACATGGTTCTGGCACGTCTGAGAGGTGGTTCCGGCCGGCCCGACAGGTGTTTCCGGAGTGTCCGCCAAGTGGTTCTGGCATAGCTGGCAGGTGATGTTGGCGTGACCGGCAGGTGGTTCCAGAAAGCCCGGCAGGTGATTCCGAAGAGTTCACCAAATGGTTGTGTCCTAGCCGGCAGGTGATTTTGGCATGCCCAGCAGGTGGTTTTGGCTAGTCAAGCAGGTTGTTCTGGAGTGCTCGGCAGGTGCTTCCGGTGTCATTGGCATGTGGTTCCGGCATGTCAGAGAGGTGGTTCCGCCATTCCCGGGAGTTGATTCCGGAGTGTTCGCCAAGTGGTTCTGGCATAGCCGGCAGGTCATTTTGCATGTCCGGCAATGGTTCCGGCGAGTCGAACCGGTGGTTCCGGCATGTCCAGCAGGTGGTTCTGGCATGCCCGGCAGGTGATTCTGGAGTGTCCGGCATGTGTTTCTGGCACCTCTGAGAGGTGGTTCCCGCATGCCCGGCAGTTGGTCACGGAGTGTCTGCCGAGTGGTTCTGGAGTAGCCGGCAGGTGATTCTAGCGTATCCAGCAGGTGGTTCCGGGGAGTGGATCAGGTGGTTCCGGCATACTCGGCAGGTGGTACCGGCGTGTCCGGAACTTGGTTCTGGCAAGTCTGAGAGGTGGTTCCGGCATGCCCGACAGGTGATTCCGGAGTGTTCGCCAAGTGGTTCTGGCGTAACCGGCAGGTCATTTAGCATGTCCGGCGGTGGTTCCGGCGAGTCGAGCCCGTGGTTCCGGCGTGTCCAGCAGGTGGTTCTGGGGAGTGGATCAGGTGGTTCCGGCATGCCCGGCAGGTGATTCCGGAGTGTCCGGCATGTGGTTCTGGCACCTCTGAGTGTTTGTTCTGGCATGCCAGGCAGGTGATACCGGAGTGCCCGGCATTTGGTTCTGGCACCTCTGAGAGGTGGTTCCGGGATGCGTGGCATGTGATTCCGGAGTGTCTACTGAGTGGTTCTGGCGTGTGCAGCAGGTGTTTCCGGTCTGTCCGGCAGGTGCTTCTGGCGTGTCCGGCACGAGGTTCTGGCACGTCTGAGAGTTGGTTCCGGCATGCCCGGCAGGTGATTCCGGAGTGTCTGCCGAGTGGTTCTGGCGTAGCCGGCAGGTGATTCTGGCGTGTCCAGCAGGTGGTTCTGGGGAGTGGATCAGGTGGTTCCGGCATACTCGGCAGGTGGTACCGGCGAGTCCGGAACATTGCTCTGGCAAGTCTGAGAGGTGGTTCCGGCATGCCCGACAGGTGATTCCGGAGTGTTCGCCAAGTGGTTCTGGCGTAGCCGGCAGGTCATTTTGCATGTCCGGCGGTGGTTCCGGCGAGTCGAGCCGGTGGTTCCTGCGTGTCCAGCATGTGTTTCCGGTCTGTCCGGCAGGTGGTTCTGGCGTGTCCGAACGAGGTTTTGGCACATATGAGAGTTATTTCCGGCATGCCCGACAGGTGATTTCGGAGTGTCCGCCAAGTGGTTCTGGCGTACCCGGCAGGTGATTTTGGCGTGTCTGGCAGGTGTTACTTGCAAGTCGAGCATGTGGCTCAGGCATGATCAGCAGGTGCTTCCGGCGTGTCCGGCAGGTGATACCGGAGTGTCCGGCATTTGGTTCTGGCACCTCTGAGAGGTGGTTCCGGAATGCCTGGCATGTGATTCCGGAGTGTCTGCCGAGTGGTTCTGGCGTAGCCGGCAGTTGATCATGGCGTGTCCACTAGGTGGTTCTGGGGAGTGGATCAGCTGGTTCCGGCATACTCGGCAGGTGGTACCGGCGTCTCCAGAACATGGTTCTGGCAAGTCTGAGAGGTGGTTCCGGCACGCCCAACAGGTGATTCCGGAGCGTCCGCCAAGTGTTTCTGGCGTACCCGGCAGGTGATTTTCGCCTGTCCGACAGGTGTATCTTGCGAGTCGAGCAGGTGGCTGAGGCATGCTCGGCTTGTGCTTCCGGCGTCTCTGGCACTTGGTTCTGGTGTGTCTGAGAGCTGCTTCTGGCATGTCCGGCAGATGATTCCGGAGTGTCCACCAAGTGGTTGTGGCATACCCGGCAGGTGATTTTAGCGTGTCAGGTAGGTGGTTCCGGCGAGTCGAGTACGCGGTTCCGGCGTGCTCGGCAGGTGTTTCAGGCGGGTCTGGCAGGAGGTTTCGGTCTGTTCGGGGTGTGGTTCCGGCATCTCAGGCACATGGTTCTGGCACGTCTGAGAGGTGGTTCCGGCCGGCCGGAGAGGTGTTTCCGGAGTGTCCACCAAGTGGTTCTGGCGTAGGTGAAAGGCGACGTTGGCGTGACCGGTAGGTGGTTCCAGCCAGCCCGGAGGTGATTCCAGAGTGTCTGCCGTGTGGTTCTGGCGTAGCTGGCAGGTGATTTTGGCGTGTCCAGCAGGTGGTTCCGGCGAGATCAGCAGGTGGAACCAGCGTGTCCGGAACATGGTTCTGGCACGGCTGAGAGATGGTTCCGTCATGCCCGGCAGGTGAATCCAGAGTTTCCGGCATGTGGTTCTGGCACCTCTGAGTTGTGGTTCCCCAATGCCAGGCAGGTGATTCCGGAGTGTTCGGCATGTGGCTCTGGCACCTCTGAAAGGTGGTTCCAGCATGCCCGGCAGGTGGTTCCGGAGTGTCTTCCTAGTGGTTCTGGCGTAGTCGGCAGGTGATTCTGGCGTGTCCAGCAGGTGGTTCTGGGGAGTGGATCAGGTGGTTCAGGCATTCTCGGCAGGTGGTACCGGCGTGTCCGGAACATGGTTCTGGCAAGTCTGAGAGGCGGTTCCGGCATGCCCGACAGGTGATTCCGGAGTGTTCGCCAAGTGGTTCTGGCGTAGCCGGCAGGTCATTTTGCATGTCCGGCGGTGGTTCCGGCGAGTCGAGCCGGTGGTTCTGGCGTGTCCGACAGGTGGTTCTGGCGTGACCGGCACGAGGTTCTGGCACGTCTGAGAGTTGGTTCCGGCATGCCCGACAGGTGATTCCGGAGTGTCCGCCACGTGGTTCTGGCGTATCCGGCAGGTGATTTTGGCGTGTCTGGCAGGTGTTTCTTGCAAGTCGAGCATTTGGCTCAGGCATGCTCAGCAGGTGCTTCCGGCGTGTCTGGCACATGGTTCTGGTGTGTCTGAGAGCTGGTTCTGGCATGTCCGGCAGATGATTCCGGAGTGTCCACCAAGTGGTTGTGGCATACCTGGCAGGTGATTTTAGCGTGTCAGGTAGGTGGTTCCAGCGAGTCGAGTAGGTGGTTCCGGCGTGCTCGGCAGGTGGTTCAGGCGGGTCTGGCAGGTGGTTTCGGTCTGTTCGGGGTGTGGTTCCGGCGTCTCAGGCACATGGTTCTGGCACGTCTGATAGGTGGTTCCGGCCGGCCCGACAGGTGTTTCCCTGGTGTCCGCCAAGTGGTTCTGGCATAGCTGGCAGGTGATGTTTGTGTGACCGGCACGTGGTTCCAGAAAGCCCGGCAGGTGATTCCGAAGAGTTCACCAAATGGTTGTGGCCTAGCCGGCAGGTGATTTCGGCGTGTCCTGCAGGTGGTTTTGGCGAGTCAAGCAGGTCGTTCTGGCGTGCTCGGCAGGTGCTTGCGGTTTCATTGGCATGTGGTTCCGGCATGTCTGAGAGGTGGTTCCGCCATGCCCGGCAGGTGATTCCGAAGTGTTCGCCAAGTGGTTCTGGCGTAGCCGGCAGGTGATTTTGCATGTCCGGCAATGGATCCGGCGAGTCGAGCCGGTGGTTCCGGCATGTCCGGCAGGTGATTCCGGCATGTCCAGCAGGTGGTTCTGAGAAGTGGATCAGGTGGTTCCGGCATGCACGGCAGGTGATTCCGGAGTGTCCGGCATGTGATTCTGTCACCTCTGAGAGTTTGTTCTGGCATGCCCGGCAGGTGATACCACAGTGTCCGGCATTTGGTTCTGGCACCTCTGACAGGTGGTTCTGGGATGCCTGGCATGTGATTCCGGAGTGTCTGCCGAGTGGTTCTGGCGTGTCCAGCAGGTGTTTCCGGTCTTTCCGGCAGGTGGTTCTGGCGTGTCCGGCACGAGGTTCTGGCACGTCTGAGAGTTGGTTCCGGCATGCTCGACAGGTGATTCCGGAGTGTCCGCCACGTGGTTCTGGCGTACCCGGCAGTTGATTTTGGTGTGTCTGGCAGGTGTTTCTTGCAAGTCGAGCATGTGGCTCAGGCATGATCAGCAGGTGCTTCCGGCCTGTCCGGCTCGTGGTTCTGGTGTGTCTGAGAGCTGGTTCTGGCATGTCCGGCAGATGATTCCGGAGTGTCCACCAAGTGGTTGTGGCATACCCGGCAGGTGATTTTAGCGTGTCAGGTAGGTGGTTCCGGCGAGTCGAGTTGGTGGTTCCGGCGTGCTCGGCAGGTGGTTCAGGCGGGTCTGGCAGGTGGTTTCGGTCTGTTCGGTGTGTGGTTCCGGCATCTCAGGCACATGGTTCTGGCACGTCTGATAGGTGGTTCCGGCCGGCCCGACAGGTGTTTCCATGGTGTCCGCCAAGTGGTTCTGGCATAGCAGGCAGGTGACGTTGGCGTGACCGGCAGGTGGTTCCAGCCAGCCCGGCAGGTGATTCCGAAGTTTTCACCAAATGGTTGTGGCGTAGCCGGAATCTGATTTTTGCATGTCCAGCAGTTGGTTTTGGCGAGTCGAGCAGGTGGTTCTGGCGTGCTCGGCAGGTGCTTCCGGTGTCATTGGCGTGTGGTTCCGGCATGTCTGAGAGGTGGTTCCGCCATGCCCGGCAGGTGATTCCGGAGTGTTCGCCTAGTGGTTCTGGCGTAGCCGGCAGGTCATTTTGCATGTCCAGCGGTGGTTCCGGCGAGTCGAGCCGGTGGTTCCGGCGCAGCCGGCAGTTGCTCTTGGCGTGTCCACTAGGTGGTTCTGGGGAGTGGATCAGCTGGTTCCGGCATACTCGGCAGGTGGTACCGGCGTGTCCAGAACATGGTTCTGGCACGTCTGAGAGATGGTTCCGGCATGCCAGGCAGGTGATTCCTGAGTGTCCGGCATATGGTTCTTGCACCTCTGAGAGGTGGTTCCGGCATGCCCGGCAGGTGGTTCCGGAGTGTCTGCCGAGTGGTTCTGGCGTAGTCGGCAGGTGATTCTGGCGTGTCCAGCAGGTGGTTCAGGGGAGTGGATCAGGTGGTTCCGGCATACTCGGCAGGTGGTACCGGCGTGTCTGGATCATGGTTCTGGCAAGTCTGAGAGGTGGTTCCGGCATGACCGACAGGTGATTCCGGAGTGTTCGCCAACTGGTTCTGGCGTAGCCGGCAGGTCATTTTGTTTGCCCGGCTGTGGTTCCGGCGAGTCGAGCCGGTCGTTCCGGCATGTCAGGCAGGTGATTCCGGCATGTCCAACAGGTGTTCCGGCATGCCCGGCAGGTGATTCCGGAGTGTCCGGCATGTGGTTCTGGCACCTCTGAGAGGTGGTTCCGGCATTCCCGGAAGGTGATGCCGGAGTCTCCGGCATTTGGTTCTGGCACCTCTGAGAGGTGGTTCCGGAATGCTTGGCATGTGATTCTGGAGTGTCTGCCAGGTGGTTCTGGCGTAGACGGCAGTTGATTTTGGCGTGTCCACTAGGTGGTTCTGGGAAGTGGATCAGCTGGTTCTGGCATACTCGGCAGGTGGTACCGGCGTTTCCGGAACATGGTTCTGGCACGTCTGAGAGATGGTTCCCGCATGCCAGGCAGGTGATTCCGGAGTGTCCGGCATGTGGTTCTGTCACCTCTGAGATGTGGGTCCGCGATGCCCGGCAGGTGGTTCCGGAGTGTCTGCCGAGTGGTTCTGGCGTAGTCGGCAGGTGATTCTGGTGTGTCCAGCAGGTGGTTCTGGGTAGTGTATCAGGTGGTTCCAGCATACTCGGCAGGTGGTTCTGGCGTGACCGGCATGAGGTTCCGGCATGTCTTAGAGGTGGTTCCCCCATGCCCGGCAGGTGATTCCGGAGTGTTCCCCAAGTGGTTCAGGCATAGCCGGCAGGTGATTTTGCATGTCCGGCAATGGTTCCGGCGAGTCGAGCCGGTGGTTCCGGCATGACCGGCAGGTGTTTCCGGCATGCCCGGCAGGTGATTCCGGAGCATCCGCCAAGTGTTTCTGGCTACCCGGCAGGTGATTCCGGCATGTCCAGCAGGTGGTTCTGGGGAGTGGGTCAGGTGGTTCCGGCAGGCCCGGCAGGTGATTCCGTAGTGTCCGGCATGTGATTCTGGCACCTCTGAGAGGTTTTTCTGGCATGCCCGGCAGGTGATACCGGAGTGTCCGGCTTTTGGTCCTGGCACCTCTGAGACATGGTTCCAGGATGCCTGGCGTGTGATTCCGGAGTGTCTGCCAAGTGGTTCTGGCGTGTCCAGCAGGTTATTTTGGCATGTCCGACAGGTGTATCTTGCGAGGCGAGCAGGTGGCTCAGGCATACTCAACTGGTGCATCCGGAGTCTCTGGCACGTGATTCTGGTGTGTCTGAGAGCTGGTTTTGGCATGTCCGGCAGATGATTCCGGAGTGTCCACCAAGTGGTTCTGGTATACCTGGCAGGTGATTTTGGCGTGTCAGGAAGGTGGTTCCGGCTAGTTGAGCAGGTGGATCAGGCGTGCTCGCCATGGGGTTCAGGCGGGTCAGGCAGGTGGTTTCGGTCTGTTCGGGGAGTGGTTCCGGCATCTCAGGCACATGGTTCCGGCACGTCTGAGAGTTGGTTCCGGCCGCCCCGACAGGTTTTTCCGGAGTGTCCGCCAAGTGGTTCTGGCGTAGCTGAAAGGTGATGTTGGCGTGACTGGCAGGGGGTTCCAGCCAGCCCTGCAGGTGATTCCGGAGTGTCTGCCGCGTGGTTCTTGCGTAGCCGGCAGGTGATTTTGGCGTGTCCAGCAGGTGGTTCTGGCGAGCTCGGCAGGTGGTACCGGCGTGTGCGGAACATGGTTCTGGCACGTCTGAGAGATGGTTCCGGCATGCCCGGCAGGTGATTCCTGAGTGTCCGGCATGTGGTTCTGCCACCTCTGAGAGGTGGTTCCGGCATGCCCGGCACGTCGTTCCGGAGTGTCTGCCAAGTGGTTCTGGCGTAGCCGGCAGGTGATTCTGGCGTGTCCAGCAGGTGGTTCTGGGGAGTGGATCAGGTGGTCCGGCATACTCGGCAGGTGGTACCGGCGTGTCCGAAACATGGTTCTGGAAAGTCTGAGAGGTGGTTCCGGAATGCCCGACAGTTGATTCCAGAGTGTTCGCCAAGTGGTTCTGGCGTAGCCGGCAGGTCATTTTGCATGTCCGGCGGTGGTTCCGGCAAGTCGAGCCGGGGCTTCCGGCGTGTCCAGCAGGTGTTTCTGGTCTGTCCGGCAGGTTGTTCTGGCGTGACTGGCACGAGGTTCTGGCACGTCTGAGACCTGGTTCTGGCAGGTCCAGCAGATGATTCCGGAGTGTCCACCAAGTGGTTGTGGCATACCCGGCAGGTGATTTTAGCGTGTCAGGTAGGCAGTTCCGGCGAGTCGAGTAGGTGGTTCCGGCGTGCTCGGCAGGTGGTTCAGGCGGGTCTGGCAGGTGGTTTCGGTCTGTTCGGGGTGTGGTTCCGGCATCTCAGGCACGTGGTTCTGGCACATCTGATAGGTGGTTCCGGCCAGCCCGACAGGTGTTTCCATGGTGTCCGCCAAGTGGTTCTGGCATAGCTGGCAGGTGATGTTGTCGTGACCGGCAGGTGGTTCCAGCCAGCCCAGCAGGTGATTCCGAAGAGTTCACCAAATGGTTGTGGCGCAGCCGCCAGGTGATTTTGGCGTATCCAGCAGGTGGTTTTGGCGAGTCGAGCAGGTGGTTCTGGCGTGCTAGGCAGGTGCTTCCGGTGTCATTGGCATGTGGTTCCGGCATGTCTGAGAGGTGGTTCCGCCATGCCCGGCAAGTGATTCTGGAGTGTTCGACAAGGGGTTCTGGCGTAGCCGGCAGGTGATTTTGCATGTCCGGCAATGGTTCCGGCGAGTCGAGCCGGTGGTTCCGGCATGTCCAGCAGGTGGTTCCGGCATGCCCGGCAGGTGATTCCGGCATGCTCGGCTGGTGATCCCGGAGTGTCCGGCATGTGGTTCTGGCACCTCTGAGAGGTGGTTCCGGCATGCCCGGCAGGTGATACCGGAGTGTTCGCCAAGTTGTTCTGGAGTAGCCGGCAGGTGATTTTGCATCTCCGGCAATGGTTCCGGCGAGTCGAGCCGGTGGTTCCGGAATGTCCGGCAGGTGGTTCCGGCATGTCCGGCAGGTGGTTCCGGCATGTCCAGCACGTGGTTCCAGCATGCCCGGCAGGTGATTCCGGAGTGTCCGGCATGTGGTTCTGGCACCTCTGAGAGTTGGTTCCGGCATGCCCGGCAGGTGATACCGGAGTGTCCGGCATTTGTTTCTGGCACCTCTGAGAGGTGGTTCCAGAATGCCTGGCCTGTGATTCCGGAGTGTCTGCCGAGTGGTTCTGGCGTAGCCAGCAGTTGATTTTGGCGTGTCCACTAGGTGGTTCTGGGGAGTGGATCAGCTGGTTCCGGCATACTCGGCAGGTGGTACCGGCGTGTCCGGAACATGGTTCTGGCAAGTCTGAGAGGTGGTTCCGGCATGCCCGGCAGGTGATTCCGGAGTGTCCGGCATGTGGTTCTGGCACCTCTGAGAGGTGGTTCCGGCATGCCCAGCAGGTGATACCGGAGTGTCCGGCATTTGGTTCTGGCACCTCTGAGAGGTGGTTCCGGAATGCCTGGCATGTGATTCCGGAGTTTCTGCCGAGTGGTTCTGGCATAGCTGGCAGGTGATTTTGGCGTGTCCAGAAGGTGGTTTTGGCGAGTCGAGCAGGTGGTTCTGGCGTGCTCGGCAGGTGCTTCCGGTGTCATTGGCATGTGGTTCCGGCATGTATGAGAGGTGGTTCCGCCATGCCCGGCAGGTGATTCCGGAGTGTTCGCCAAGTGGTTCTGCCGTAGCCGGCAGGTGATTTTGCATGTCCGGCAATGGTTCCGGCGAGTCGAGCCTGTAGTTCCGGCATGTCCGGCAGGTGGATCCGGCATGCCCGGCAGGTGAATCCGGAGTGTCCGGCATGTGGTTCTGGCACCACTGAGAGGTGGTTCCGGCATGCCCGGCAGGTGATACCGGAGTGTTCGGCATTTGGTTCTGGCACCTCTGAGAGGTGGTTCCGGAATGCCTGGCATGTGATTCCGGAGTGTCTGCCGAGTGGTTCTGGAGTAGCCGGCAGTTGATTTTGGCGTGTCCACTAGGTGGTTCTGGGGAGTGCATCAGCTGGTTCCGGCATACTCGGCAGGTGGTACCGGCGTGTCCAGAACATGGTTCTGGCAAGTCTGAGAGGTGGTTCCGGCACGCCCGACAGGTGGATTTGGAGCGTCCGCCAAGTGTTTCTGGCGTACCCGGCAGGTGATTTTGGCATGTCCGACAGGTGTTTCTTGCGAGTCGAGCAGGTGGCTCAGGAATGCTCAGCTGGTGTTTCCGGCATCTCTGGCACGTGGGTCTGGTGTGTCTGAGAGCTGGTTCTGGCATCTCGGGCAGATGATTCCGGAGTGTCCAACAAGTGATTGTGGTATACCTGGCAGGTGATTTTGGCGTGTCAGGTAAGTGGTTCCGGCTAGTTGAGCAGGTGGATCAGGCGTGCTCGCCAGGGGGTTCATGCGGGTATGGCAGGTGGTTTCGGTCTGTTCGGGGAGTGGTTCCGGCATCTCAGGCTCATGGTTCTGGCACGTCTGAGATGTGGTTCCGGCCGGCCCGACAGGTGTTTCCATGGTGTCCGCCAAGTGGTTCTGGCATAGCTGGCAGGTGATGTTGGCGTGACCGGCAGGTGGTTCCAGACAGCCCGGCAGGTGATTCCGAAGTGTTCACCAAATGCTTGTGGAGTAGCCGGAAGTTGATTTTGGCATGTCCAGCAGGTGGTTTTGGTGAGTCGAGCAGGTGTATCTGGTGTGCTCGGCAGGTGCTTCCGGTGCCATCGGCATGTGGTTCCGGCATGTCTGAGAGGTGGTTCCGCCATGCCCGGCAGGTGTTTCCGGAGTGTTCCCCAAGTAGTTCTGGCATAGCCGGCAGGTGATTTTGCATTTCCGGCAATGGTTCCGGCGAGTCGGGCCGCTGGTTCCAGCATGTCCGGCAGGTGGTTCCGGCATGCCCGGCAGGTGATTCCGGAGTGTCCTGCATGTGGTTCTGGCACCTCTGAGAGGTGGGTCCGGCATGCCCGGCAGGTGGTTCCGGCGTGTCTGCCGAGTGGTTCTGGCGTAGTCGGCAGGTGATTGTGGCGTGTCCAGCAGGTGGTTCTGAGGAGTGGATCAGGTGGTTCCGGCATACTCTGCAGGTGGTACCGGCGTGTCCGGAACATGGTTCTGGCAAGTCTGAGAGGTGGTTCCGGCATGCCCGACAGGTGATTCCGGAGTGTTCGCCAAGTGGTTCTGGCATAGCCGGCAGGTCATTTTGCATGTCCGGCGGTGGTTCCGGCGAGTCGAGCCGGTGGTTCTGGCGTGTCCGGCAGGTGGTTCTGGCGTGACCGGCACGAGGTTCTGGCACGTCTGAGAGTTGGTTCCGGCATGCCCCACAGGTGATTCCGGAGTGTCCGCCACGTGGTTCTGGCGTACCCGGCAGGTGATTTTGGCGTGTCTGGCAGGTGTTTCTTGCAAGTCGAGCATGTGGCTCAGGCATGATCAGCAGGTGCTTCCGGCCTGTCCGGCACGTGGTTCTGGTGTGTCTGAGAGCTGGTTCTGGCATGTCCGGCAGATTATTCCGGAGTGTCCACCAAGTGGTTGTGGCATACCCGGCAGGTGATTTTAGCGTGTCAGGTAGGTGGTTCCGGCGAGTCGAGTTGGTGGTTCCGGCGTGCTCGGCAGGTGGTTCAGGCGGGTCTGGAAGGTGGTTTCGGTCTGTTCGGTGTGTGGTTCCGGCATCTCAGGCACATGGTTCTGGCACGTCTGATAGGTGGTTCCTGCCGGCCCGACAGTTGTTTCCATGGTGTCCGCCCAGTGGTTCTGGCATAGCAGGCAGGTGACGTTGGCGTGACCGGCAGGTGGTTCCAGCCAGCCCGGCAGGTGATTCCGAAGTTTTCACCAAACGGTTGTGGCGTACACGGAATCTGATTTTTGCATGTCCAGCAGGTGGTTTTGGCGAGTCGAGCAGGTGGTTCTGGCGTGCTCGGCAGGTGCTTCCGGTGTCATTGGCATGTGGTTCTGGCATGTCTGAGAGGTGGTTCCGCCATGCCCGGCCGGTGATTCCGGAGTGTTCGCCAAGTGGTTCTGGCCTAGCCGGCAGGTGATTTTGCATGTCCGGCAATGGTTCCGGCGAGTCGAGCCGGTGGTTCCGGCATGTCCGGCAGGTGGTTCCGGCATGACCGGCAGGTGATACCGGAGTGTTCGCCAAGTGGTTCTGGCGTAGACGGCAGGTGATTTTGCATGTCCGGCAATGGATCCGGCGAGTCGAGCCGGTGGTTCCGGAATGTCCGGCATGTGGTTCCGGCATGTCCGGCAGGTGGTTCCGGCATGTCCAGCACGTGGTTCCAGCATGCCCGGCAGGTGATTCCGGAGTGTCCGGCATGTGGTTCTGCAACCTCTGAGAGGTGGTTCCGGAATGCCTGTCATGTGATTCCGGAGTGTCTGCCGAGTGGTTCTGGCGTAGCCGGCAGTTGATTTTGGAGTGTCCACTAGGTGGTTCTGGGGAGTGGATCAGCTGGTTCTGGCATACTCGGCAGGTGGTACCAGCGTGTCCAGAACTTGGTTCTGGCAAGTCTGAGAGGTGGTTCCGGCACGCCCGACAGGTGATTCCGGAGCGTCCGCCAAGTGTTTCAGGCGTACCCGGCGGGTGATTTACGCCTGTCCGACAGGTGTATCTTGCGAGTCGAGCAGGTGGCTCAGGTATGCTCAGCTGGTGCTTCCGGCGTCTCTGGCACGTGGTTCTGGTGTGTCTGAGAGCTGGTTCTGGCATCTCCGGCAGATGATTCCGGAGTGTCCGCCAAGCGGTTCTTGTATACCTGGCAGGTGATTTTGGCGTGTCAGGAAGTTGGTTCCGGCTAGTTGAGCAGGTGGATCAGGCGTGCTCGCCAGGGGGTTCAGGCGGGTCTGGCAGGTTGTTTTGGTCTGTTCGGGGAGTGGTTCCGGCATCTCAGGCTCATGGTTCTGGCACGTCTGAGAGGTGGTTCCGACCGGCCCGACATGTGTTTCCATGGTGTCCGCCAAGTGGTTCTGGCATAGCTGGCAGGTGATGTTGGCGTGACCAGCAGGTGGTTCCAGCAGCCCGGCATGTGATTCCGAAGAGTTCACCAAATGGTTGTGGCGTAGCCGGCAGGTGATTTTGGCGTGTCCAGCAGGTGGTTTTGGCGAGTCGAGCAGGTGGTTCTGGCGTTCTCGGCAGGTGCTTCCGGTGTCATTGGCAAGTGGTAACGGCATGCCTGAGAGGTGGTTCCGGCAGGCCCGGCAGGTGGTTCCGGAGTGTCTGCCGAGTGGTTCTGGCGTAGTCGGCCTCTGATTCTGGCGTGTCCAGCAGGTGGTTCTGGGGAGTGGATCAGGTGGTTCCGGCATACTCGGCAGGTGGTACCGGCGTGTCCGGAACATGGTTCTGGCAAGTCTGAGAGGCGGTTCCTGCATTCCCGACAGGTGATTCCGGAGTGTTCGCCAAGTGATTCTGGCGTAGCCGGCAGGTCATTTTGGCGTGTCAGGTAAGTGGTTCCAGCGAGTCGAGCAGGTGGACCCGGCGTGCTCGGCAGGTGGTTCATGCGGGTCTGGCAGGTGGTTTCTGTCTGTTCGGGGTGTGGTTCCAGCATCTCAGGCACATGGTTCGGGCACGTCTGACAGGTCGTTCCGGCCGGCCCGACAGGTGTTTCCGGAGTGTCCGCCAAGTGGTTCTGGCGTAGCTGGCAGGTGATGTTGGCGTGACCGGCAGGTGATTCCAGCAAGCCCGGCAGGTGATTCCGAAGTGTTCACCAAGTGATTGTGGCGTAGCCGGCATGTGATTTTGGCGTGTCCGAAAGGTGGTTCTGGCAAGTCGAGCAGGTGGTTCCGGCGTGCTCGGCAGGTGCTTCCAGTGTGATTGGCACGTGGTTCCGGCATGTCTAAGAGGTGGTTCCGGCATGCCCAGCAGGTGATTCCGGAGTGTTCGCCAAGTGTTTCTGGCATAGCCGGCAGGAGAGTTTGCATGTCTGGCGGTAGTTCCCGCAAGTCGAGCCGGTGGTTCCGGCGTGTCCGGCAGGTGGTTCCGGCGAGCTTGGCAGGTGCTTGCGGTCTCTCCGGCACGTGGTTGTCGCACGTCTGAGAGATGGTTCCGGCATGCCCGGCAGGTGATTCCGGAGTCTCCGGCATGTGGTTCTGGCACCTCTGAGAGGTGGTTCCTGGATGTCCAGCAGGTGGTTCCGGCGAGCTCGGCAGGTGGTACCGGCGTGTCCGGAACATGGTTCTGGCAAGTCTGAGATGTGGTTCCGGCCTGTCCGACAGGTCATTCCGGAGTGTCCGCCAAGTGATTCTGGCGTACCCGGCAGGTGATTTTGGCGTGTCTGGCAGGTGTTTCTGGCGAGTCGAGATGGGGCTTAGGCATTCCCAGCAGGTGCTTCCGGCATGTCCGGCACGTGGTTCTGGTGTGTCTGAGAGCTGGTTCTGGCATGTGCGGCAGATGATTCTGGAGTGTCCAGCAAGTGGTTCTGGCATAGCCGGCTGGTGATTTTGGCGTTTCAGGTAGGTGGTTCCGGCGAGTCGAGCACTTGGATCCGGCATGCTCGGCAAGTGGTTCAGGCGGGTCTGGCAGGTGTTTTCGGTCTGTTGTGTGGGGTACCGGCATCTCAGGCACATGGTTCTGGCACGTCTGAGAGGTGGTTCCGGCTGGCCCGACAGGTGTTTCCGGAGTGTCCGCCAAGTGGTTCTGGCGTAGCTGGCAGTTGATGTTGGCGTGACCGGCAGGTGGTTCCAGCAAGCCTGGCAGGTGATTCCGAAGTGTTCACCAACTGGTTCTGGCGTAGCTGTCAGGTGATTTTGGCATGTCCGGCAGGTGGTTCCGGTCTGTCCAGCAGGTGGTTCTGGGGTGTCTGGCACGAGGTTCTGGCACGTCTGGGAGGTTGTGTCGGCATGCACTTCACGTGATTCCGGCTTGTCCGCGTAGTGGTTCTGGTGTAGCGGAAAGGTGATTTGGGCTTGTCCGGCACGTGGGACGGGTGAGTCAAGGAGGTGGTTCTGGCGAGTGTTTCCTGTGTTTCCGGTCTGTCCGGAGATGGTTCCGACCTGTCCGGCACGTGCTTCTGGCACTTCTGAGAGGTTGTGCTGCCATGCCCGGCAGGTGATTTTGGAGTGTCCGCCAAGTGGTTCTGGCGTAGCCGGCAGGTGATTTTGGCGTGTCCGGCAGGTGGTTCTGGGGAGTGGATCAGGTGGTTCCGGCATTCTCGGCAGGTGGTACCGGCGTGTCCGGAACATGGTTCTGGCAAGTCTGACATGCGGTTCCGGCATGCCCGACAGGTGATTCCGCAGTGTTCGCCAAGTGGTTCTGGCGTAGCCGGCAGGTCATTTTGCATGTCCGGCGGTGGTTCCGCGAGTCGAGCCGGTGGTTCCGGTGTGTCCGGCAGGTGGTTCTGGCGTGACCGGCACGAGGTTCTGGCACGTCTGAGAGTTGGTTCCGGCGTGCCCGACAGGTGATTCCGGAGTGTCCGCCACGTGGTTCTGGCGTACCCGGCAGGTGATTTTGGCGTGTCTGGCAGGTGTTTCTTGCAAGTCGAGCATTTGGCTCAGGCATGCTCAGCAGGTGCTTCCGGCGTGTCTGGCAGGTGGTTCTGGTGTGTCTGAGAGCTGGTTCTGGCATGTCTGGCAGATGATTCCGGAGTGTCCACCAAGTGGTTGTGGCATACCCGGCAGGTGATTTTAGCGTGTCAGGTAGGTGGTTCCGGCGAGTCTAGTAGGTGGTTCCGGAGTGCTCGGCAGGTGGTTCAGGCGGGTCTGGCAGGTGGTTTCGGTCTGTTCGGGGAGTGGTTCCGGCATCTCAGGCACATGGTTCTGGCACGTCTGATAGGTGGTTCCTGCCGGCCCGACAGGTGTTTCCATGGTGTCCGCCAAGTGGTTCTGGCATAGCTGGCAGGTGATGTTGGCGTGACCGGCAGGTGGTTCCAGACAGCCCGGCAGGTGATTCCGAAGTGTTCACCAAATGCTTGTGGAGTAGCCGGAATTTGATTTTGGCATGTCCAGCAGGTGGTTTTGGCGAGTCGAGCAGGTGGTTCTGGTGTGCTCGGCAGGTGCTTCCGGTGTCATCGGCATGTGGTTCCGGCATGTCTGAGAGGAGGTTCCGCCATGCCCGGCAGGTGATTCCGGAGTGTTCCCCAAGTGGTTCTGGCATAGCCGGCAGGTGATCTTGCATGTCCGGCAATGGTTCCGGCGAGTCGAGCCGCTGGTTCCGGCATGTCCGGCAGGTGGTTCCGGCATGCCCGGCAGGTGATTCCGGAGTGTCCGGCATGTGGTTCTGGCACCTCTGAGAGGTGGTTCCGGCATGCCCGGCAGGTGGTTCCGGCGTGTCTGCCGAGTGGTTCTGGCGTAGTCGGCAGGTGATTGTGGAGTGTCCAGCAGGTGGTTCTGAGGAGTGGATCAGGTGGTTCCGGCATACTCTGCAGGTGGTACCGGCGTGTCCGGAACATGGTTCTGGCAAGTCTGAGAGGTGGTTCCGGCATGCCCGACAGGTGATTCCGGAGTGTTCGCCAAGTGGTTCTGGCGTACCCGGCAGGTCATTTTGCATGTCCGGCGGTGGTTCCGGCGAGTCGAGCCGGTGGTTCTGGCATGTCCGGCAGGTGGTTCTGGCGTGACCGGCACGAGGTTCTGGCACGTCTGAGAGTTGGTTCCGGCATGCCCGACAGGTGATTCCGGAGTGTCCGCCACGTGGTTCTGGCGTACCCGGCAGGTGATTTTGGCGTGTCTGGCAGGTGTTTCTTGCAAGTCAAGCATTTGGCTCAGGCATGCTCAGCAGGTGCTTCCAACGTGTCTGGCACATGGTTCTGGTGTGTCTGAGAGCTGGTTCTGGCATGTCCGGCAGATTATTCCGGAGTGTCCACCAAGTGGTTGCGCCATACCCGGCAGGTGATTTTAGCGTGTCAGGTAGGTGGTTCCGGCGAGTCGAGTTGGTGGTTCCGGCGTGCTCGGCAGGTGGTTCAGGCGGGTCTGGCAGGTGGTTTCGGTCTGTTCGGTGTGTGGTTCCGGCATCTCAGGCACAAGGTTCTGGCACGTCTGATATGTGGTTCCGGCCGGCCCGACAGGTGTTTCCATGGTGTCCGCCAAGTGGTTCTGGCATAGCAGGCAGGTGACGTTGGCGTGACCGGCAGGTGGTTCCAGCCAGCCCGGCAGGTGATTCCGAAGTTTTCACCAAATGGTTGTGGCGTAGCCGGAATCTGATTTTTGCATGTCCAGCAGGTGGTTCTGGCGAGTCGAGCAGGTGGTTCTGGCGTGCTCGGCAGGTGCTTCCGGTGTCATTGGCATGTGGTTCCGGCATGTCTGAGAGGTGGTTCCGCCATGCCCGGCAGGTGATTCCGGAGTGTTCGCCAAGTGGTTCTGGCGTAGCCGGCAGGTGATTTTGCATGGCCGGCAATGGTTCCGGCGAGTCGAGCCGGTGGTTCCGGCATGTCCGGCAGGTGGTTCCGGCATGCCCGGCAGGTGATTCCGCAGTCTCCGTCATTTGGTCCTGGCACCTCTGAGAGGTGGTTCAGGCATGCCCGACAGGTGATTCCGGAGTGTTCGCCAAGTGGTTGTGGCGTAGCCGGCAGGTCATTTTGCATGTCCAGCTGTGGTTCCGGCGAGTCGAGCCGGTGGTTCCGGCGTAGCCGGCAGTTGCTCTTGGCGTGTCCACTAGGTGGTTCTGGGGAGTGGATCAGCTGGTTCCGGCATACTCGGCAGGTGGTACCGGCGTGTCCAGAACATGGTTCTGGCAAGTCTGAGAGGTGGTTCCGGCATGCCCGGCAGGTGATTCCGGAGTGTTTGCCAAGTGGTTCTGGCGTAGCCGGCAGGTCATTTTGCATGTCCGGCGGTGGTTCCGGCGAGTCGAGCCGGTGGTTCCGGCGTGTCCAGCAGGTGGTTCCGGCAAGCTCGGCAGGTGGTACCGGCGTGTCCGGAACATGGTTCTGGCAAGTCTGAGAGGTGGTTCCGGCACGCCCGACAGGTGATTCCGGAGCGTCCGCCAAGTGTTTCTGGCGTACCCGGCAGGTGATTTTGGCATGTCCGACAGGTGTTTCTTGAGAGTTGAGCAGGTGGCTCAGGCATGCTCAGCTGGTGCTTCCGGCGTCTCTGGCACGTGGTTCTGGTGTGTCTGAGAGCTGGTTCTGGCATGTCCGGCAGATGATTCCGGAGTGTCCACCAAGTGGTTCTGGTATACCTGGCAGGTGATTTTGGCGTGTCAGGAAGGTGGTTCCGGCTAGTTGAGCAGGTGGATCAGGCGTGCTCGCCCGGGGGTTCATGCGGGTCTGGCTGGTGGTTTCGGTCTGTTCGGGGAGTGGTTCCGGCATCTCAGGCACATGGTTCTGGCACGTCTGATAGGTGGTTCCGGCCGGCCGGAGAGGTGTTTCCGGAGTGTCCGCCAAGTGCTTCTGGCGTAGGTGAAAGCGACGTTGGCGTGACCGGTAGGTGGTTCCAGCCAGCCCGGAGGTGGTTCCAGAGTGTGTGCCGTGTGGTTCTGGCGTAGCTGGCAGGTGATTTTGGCGTGTCCAGCAGGTGGTTCCGGCGAGATCGGCAGGTGGTACCAGCGTGTCCGGAACATGGTTCTGGCACGGCTGAGAGATGGTTCCGTCATGCCCGGCAGGTGAATCCGGAGTGTCCGGCATGTGGTTCTGGCACCTCTGAGATGTGGTTCCCCCATGCCCGGCAGGTGATTCCGGAGTGTTCGGCATGTGGTTCTGTCACCTCTGAGAGGTTGTTCTGGCATGCCCGGCAGGTGATACCACAGTGTCCGGCATTTGGTTCTGGCACCTGTGACACGTGGTTCCGGGATGCCTGGCATGTGATTCCGGAGTGTCTGCCGAGAGGTTCTGGCGTGTCCAGCAGGTGTTTCCGGTCTTTCCGGCAGGTGGTTCTGGCATGTCTGGCAGGTGATTCCGGCATGTCCAGCAGGTGGTTCTGAGAAGTGGATCAGGTGGTTCCTGCAGGCACGGCAGGTGATTCCGGAGTGTCCGGCATGTGATTCTGTCACCTCTGAGAGTTTGTTCTGGCATGCCAGGCAGGGGATACCACAGTGTCCGGCATTTGGTTCTGGCACCTCTGACAGGTGGTTCCGGGATGCCTGGCATGTGATTCCGGAGTGTCTGCCGAGTGGTTCTGGCGTGTCCAGCAGGTGTTTCCGGTCTTTCCGGCAGGTGGTTCTGGCATGTCCGGCACGAGGTTCTGGCACGTCTGAGAGTTGGTTCCGGCATGCCCGACAGGTGATTCCGGAGTGTCCGCCACGTGGTTCTGGCGTACCCGGCAGGTGATTTTGGCGTGTCTGGCAGGTGTTTCTTGCAAGTCGAGCATGTGGCTCAGGCATGATCAGCAGGTGCTTCCGGCCTGTCCGGCACGTGGTTCTGGTGTGTCTGAGAGCTGGTTCTGGCATGTCCGGCAGATTATTCCGGAGTGTCCACCAAGTGGTTCTGGTGTAGCCGGCAGGTGATTTTAGCGTGTCAGGTAGGTGGTTCCGGGGAGTCGAGTTGGTGGTTCCGGCGTGACCGGCAGGTGGTTCAGGCGGGTCTGGCAGGTGTTTTCGGTCTGTTCGGTGTGTGGTTCCGGCATCTCAGGCACATGGTTCTGGCACGTCTGATAGGTGGTTCCGGCCGGCCCGACAGGTGTTTCCATGGTGTCCGCCAAGTGGTTCTGGCATAGCAGGCAGGTGACGTTGGCGTGACCGGCAGGTGGTTCCAGCCAGCCCGGCAGGTGATTCCGAAGTTTTCACCAAATGGTTGTGGCGTAGCCGGAATCTGATTTTTGCATGTCCAGCAGGTGGTTTTGGCGAGTCGAGCAGGTGGTTCTGGCGTGCTCGGCAGGTGCTTCCGGTGTCATTGGCATGTGGTTCCGGCATGTCTGAGAGGTGGTTCCGCCATGCCCGGCAGGTGATTCCGGAGTGTTCGCCAAGTGGTTCTGGCGTAGCCGGCAGGTGATTTTGCATGGCCGGCAATGGTTCCGGCGAGTCGAGCCGGTGGTTCCGGCATGTCCGGCAGGTGGTTCCTGCATGCCCGGCAGGTGATTCCGCAGTCTCCGTCATTTGGTCCTGGCACCTCTGAGAGGTGGTTCAGGCATGCCCGACAGGTGATTCCGGAGTGTTCGCCAAGTGGTTCTGGCGTAGCCGGCAGGTCATTTTGCATGTCCAGCGGTGGTTCCGGCGAGTCGAGCCGGTGGTTCCGGCGTAGCCGGCAGTTGCTCTTGGCGTGTCCACTAGGTGGTTCTGGGGAGTGGATCAGCTGGTTCCGGCATACTCGGCAGGTGGTACCGGCGTGTCCAGAACATGGTTCTGGCAAGTCTGAGAGGTGGTTCCGGCACGCCCGACAGTGATTCCGGAGCGTCCGCCAAGTGTTTCTGGCGTACCCGGCAGGTGATTTTGGCATGTCCGACAGGTGTTTCTTGCGAGTCGAGCAGGTGGCTCAGGCATGCTCAGCTGGTGCTTCCGGCATCTCTGGCACGTGGTTCTGGTGTGTCTGAGAGCTGGTTCTGGCATGTCCGGCAGATGATTCCGGAGTGTCCACCAAGTGGTTCTGGTAGACCTGGCAGGTGATTTTGGCGTGTCAGGAAGGTGGTTCCGGCTAGTTGAGCAGGTGGATCAGGCGTGCTCGCCAGGGGGTTCATGCGGGTCTGGCAGGTGGTTTCGGTCTGTTCGGGGAGTGGTTCCGGCATCTCAGGCACATGGTTCTGGCACGTCTGAGAGGTGGTTCCGGCCGGCCGGAGAGGTGTTTCCGGAGTGTCCGCCAAGTGGTTCTGGCGTAGGTGAAAGGCGACGTTGGCGTGACCGGTAGGTGGTTGCAGCCAGCCCGGCAGGTGATTCCGGAGTGTCTGCCGTGTGGTTCTGGCGTAGCTGGCAGGTGATTTTGGCGTGTCCAGCAGGTGGCTCCGGCGAGATCGGCAGGTGGTACCAGCGTGTCCGGAACATGGTTCTGGCACGGCTGAGAGATGGTTCCGTCATGCCCGGCAGGTGAATCCGGAGTGTCCGGCATGTGGTTCTGGCACCTCTGAGATGTGGTTCCCCCATGCCCGGCAGGTGATTCCGGAGTGTTCGGCATGTGGTTCTGGCACCTCTGAGAAGTGGTTCCAGAATGCCCGGCAGGTGGTTCCGGAGTGTCTGCCTAGTGGTTCTGGCGTAGTCGGCAGGTGATTCTGGCGTGTCCACCAGGTGGTTCTGGGGAGTGGATCAGGTGGTTCCGGCATTCTCGGCAGGTGGTACCGGAGTGTCCGGAACATGGTTCTGGCAAGTCTGAGAGGCGGTTCCGGCATGCCCGACAGGTGATTCCGCAGTGTTCGCCAAGTGGTTCTGGCGTAGCCGGCAGGTCATTTTGCATGTCCGGCGGTGGTTCCGCGAGTCGAGCCGTTGGTTCCGGTGTGTCCGGCAGGTGGTTCTGGCGTGACCGGCACGAGGTTCTGGCACGTCTGAGAGTTGGTTCCGGCATGCCCGACAGGTGATTCCGGAGTGTCCGCCACGTAGTTCTGGCGTACCCGGCAGGTGATTTTGGCGTGTCTGGCAGGTGTTTCTTGCAAGTCGAGCATTTGGCTCAGGCATGCTCAGCAGGTGCTTCCGGCGTGTCTGGCAGGTGGTTCTGGTGTGTCTGAGAGCTGGTTCTGGCATGTCTGGCAGATGATTCCGGAGTGTCCACCAAGTGGTTGTGGCATACCCGGCAGGTGATTTTAGCGTGTCAGGTAGGTTGTTCCAGCGAGTCGAGTAGGTGGTTCCGGCGTGCTCGGCAGGTGGTTCAGGCGGGTCTGGCAGGTGGTTTCGGTCTGTTCAGGGAGTGGTTCCGGCATCTCAGGCACATGGTTCTGGCACGTCTGATAGGTGGTTCCGGCCGGCCCGACAGGTGTTTCCATGGTGTCCGCCAAGTGGTTCTGGCATAGCTGGCAGGTGATGTTGGCGTGACCGGCAGGTGGTTCCAGTCAGCCCGGCATGTGATTCCGAATGTTCACCAAATGCTTGTGGAGTAGCCGGAAGTTGATTTTGGCATGTCCAGCAGGTGGTTTTGGCGAGTCGAGCAGGTGGTTCTGGCCTGCTCGGCAGGTGCTTCCTGTGTCATCGGCATGTGGTTCCGGCATGTCTGAGAGGTGGTTCTGCCATGCCCGGCAGGTGATTCCGGAGTGTTCCCCAAGTGGTTCTGGCATAGCCGGCAGGTGATTTTGCATGTCCGGCAATGGTTCCGGCGAGTCGAGCTGCTGGTTCCGGCATGTCCGGCAGGTGGTTCCAGCATGCCCGGCAGGTGATTCCGGAGTGTCCGGCATGTGGTTCTGGCACCTCTGAGAGGTGGTTCCGGCATGCCCGGCAGGTGGTTCTGGCGTGTCTGCCGAGTGGTTCTGGCGTAGTCGGCAGGTGATTGTGGCGTGTCCAGCAGGTGGTTCTGACGAGTGGATGAGGTGGTTCCGGCATACTCTGCAGGTGGTACCGGCGTGTCCGGAACATGGTTCTGGCAAGTCTGAGAGGTGGTTCCGGCATGCCCGACAGGTGATTCCGGAGTGTTCGCCAAGTGGTTCTGGCGTAGCCGGCAGGTCATTTTGCATGTCCGGCGGTGGTTCCGCGAGTCGAGCCGGTGGTTCCGGCGTAGCCGGCAGTTGCTCTTGGCGTGTCCACTAGGTGGTTCTGGGGAGTGGATCAGCTGGTTCCGGCATACTCGGCAGGTGGTACTGGCGTGTCCAGAACATGGTTCTGGCAAGTCTGAGAGGTGGTTCCGGCACGCCCGACAGTGATTCCGGAGCGTCCGCCAAGTGTTTCTGGCGTACCCGGCAGGTGATTTTGGCATGTCCGACAGGTGTTTCTTGAGAGTTGAGCAGGTGGCTCAGGCATGCTCAGCTGGTGCTTCCGGCGTCTCTGGCACGTGGTTCTGGTGTGTCTGAGAGCTGGTTCTGGCATGTCCGGCAGATGATTCCGGAGTGTCCACCAAGTGGTTCTTGTATACCTGGCAGGTGATTTTGGCGTGTCAGGAAGGTGGTTCTGGCTAGTTGAGCAGGTGGATCAGGCGTGCTCGCCAGGGGGTTCATGCGGGTCTGGCTGGTGGTTTCGGTCTGTTCGGGGAGTGGTTCCGGCATCTCAGGCACATGGTTCTGGCACGTCTGAGAGGTGGTTCCGGCCGGCCGGAGAGGTGTTTCCGGAGTGTCCGCCAAGTGCTTCTGGCGTAGGTGAAAGCGACGTTGGCGTGACCGGTAGGTGGTTCCAGCCAGCCCGGAGGTGGTTCCAGAGTGTGTGCCGTGTGGTTCTGGCGTAGCTGGCAGGTGATTTTGGCGTGTCCAGCAGGTGGTTCCGGCGAGATCGGCAGGTGGTACCAGCGTGTCCGGAACATGGTTCTGGCACGGCTGAGAGATGGTTCCGTCATGCCCGGCAGGTGAATCCGGAGTGTCCGGCATGTGGTTCTGGCACCTCTGAGATGTGGTTCCCCCATGCCCGGCAGGTGATTCCTGAGTGTTCGGCATGTGGTTCTGTCACCTCTGAGAGGTTGTTCTGGCATGCCCGGCAGGTGATACCACAGTGTCCGGCATTTGGTTCTGGCACCTGTGACACGTGGTTCCGGGATGCCTGGCATGTGATTCCGGAGTGTCTGCCGAGAGGTTCTGGCGTGTCCAGCAGGTGTTTCTGGTCTTTCCGGCAGGTGGTTCTGGCGTGTCCGGGACGAGGTTCTGGCACGTCTGAGAGTTGGTTCCGGCATGCCCGACAGGTGATTCCGGAGTGTGCGCCACGTGGTTCTGGCGTACCCGGCAGGTGATTTTGGCGTGTCTGGCAGGTGTTTCTTGCAAGTCTAGCATGTGGCTCAGGCATGATCAGCAGGTGCTTCCGGCCTGTCCGGCACGTGGTTCTGGTGTGTCTGAGAGCTGGTTCTGGCATGTCCGGCAGATTATTCCGGAGTGTCCACCAAGTGGTTGCGGCATACCCGGCAGGTGATTTTAGCGTGTCAGGTAGGTGGTTCCGGCGATTCGAGTTGGTGGTTCCGGCGTGCTCGGCAGGTGGTTCAGGCAGGTCTGGCAGGTGTTTTCGGTCTGTTCGGTGTGTGGTTCCGGCATCTCAGGCACATGGTTCTGGCACGTCTGATAGGTGGTTCCGGCCGGCCCGACAGGTGTTTCCATGGTGTCCGCCAAGTGGTTCTGGCATAGCAGGCAGGTGACGTTGGCTTGACCGGCAGGTGGTTCCAGCCAGCCCGGCAGGTAATTCCGAAGTTTTCACCAAATGGTTGTGGCGTAGCCGGAATCTGATTTTTGCATGTCCAGCAGGTGGTTTTGGCGAGTCGAGCAGGTGGTTCTGGCGTGCCTGGCAGGTGCTTCCGGTGTCATTGGCATGTGGTTCTGGCATGTCTGAGAGGTGGTTCCGCCATGCCCGGCAGGTGATTCCGGAGTGTTCGCCAAGTGATTCTGGCGTAGCCGGCAGGTGATTTTGCATGTCCGGCAATGGTTCCGGCGAGTCGAGCCGGTGGTTCTGGAATGTCCGGCAGGTGGTTACGGCATGTCCGGCAGGTGGTTCCGGCATGTCCAGCACGTGGTTCCAGCATGCCTGGCAGGTGATTCCGGAATGTCCGGCATGTGGTTCTGGCACCTCTGAGAGGTGGTTCCGGCATGCCCGGCAGGTGATACCGGAGTGTCCGGCATTTGGTTCTGGCACCTCTGAGAGGTGGTTCCGGAATGCCTGGCCTGTGATTCCGGAGTGTCTGCCGAGTGGTTCTGGCCTAGCCGGCAGTTGATTTTGGCGTGTCCACTAGGTTGTTCTGGGGAGTGGATCAGCTGGTTCCGGCATACTCGGCAGGTGGTACCGGCGTGTCCAGAACATGGTTCTGGCAAGTCTGAGAGGTGGTTCTGGCACGCCCGACAGGTGATTCCGGAGCATCCGCCAAGTGTTTCTGGCGTACCCGGCGGGTGATTTACGCCTGTCCGACAGGTGTATCTTGCGAGTCGAGCAGGTGGCTCAGGCATGCTCAGCTGGTGCTTCCGGCGTCGCTGGCACGTGGTTCTGGTTTGTCTGAGAGCTGATTCTGGCATCTCCGGCAGATGATTCCCGAGTGTCCACCAAGCGGTTCTTGTATACCTGGCAGGTGATTTTCGCGTGTCAGGAAGGTGGTTCCGGCTAGTTGAGCAGGTGGATCAGGCGTGCTCGCCAGGGGGTTCATGCGGGTCTGGCAGGTGGTTTCGGTCTGTTCGGGGAGTGGTTCCGGCATCTCAGGCACATGGTTCTGGCACGTCTGAGAGGTGGTTCCGGCCGGCCGGAGAGGTGTTTCCAGAGTGTCCGCCAAGTGGTTCTGGCGTAGGTGAAAGGCGACGTTGGCGTGACCGGTAGGTGGTTCCAGCCAGCCCGAAGGTGATTCCAGAGTGTCTGCGGTGTGGTTCTGGCGTAGCTGGCAGGTGATTTCGGCGTGTCCTGCAGGTGGTTTTGGCGAGTCAAGCAGGTCGTTCTGGCGTGCTCGGCAGGTGCTTGCGGTTTCATTGGCATGTGGTTCCGGCATGTCTGAGAGGTGGTTCCGCCATGCCCGGCAGGTGATTCCGGAGTGTTCGCCAAGTGGTTCTGGCGTAGCCGGCAGGTGATTTTGCATGTCCGCCAATGGTTCCGGCGAGTCGAGCCGGTGGTTCCAGCATGTCCTGCAGGTGATTCCGGCATGTCCTGTAGGTGGTTCTGAGAAGTGGATCAGGTGGTTCCGGCAGGCACGGCAGGTGATTCCGGAGTGTCCGGCATGTGATTCTGTCACCTCTGAGAGTTTGTTCTGGCATGCCCGGCAGGTGATACCACAGTGTCCGGCATTTGGTTCTGGCACCTCTGACAGGTGGTTCCGGGATGCCTGGCATGTGATTCCGGAGTGTCTGCCGAGTGGTTCTGGCGTGTCCAGCAGGTGTTTCCGGTCTTTCCGGCAGGTGGTTCTGGCGTGTCCAGCACGAGGTTCTGGCACGTCTGAGAGTTGGTTCCGGCATGCCCGACAGGTGATTCTGGAGTGTCCGCCACGTGGTTCTGTTGTACCCGGCAGGTGATTTTGGCATGTCCGACAGGTGTTTCTTGCGAGTCGAGCAGGTGGCTCAGGCATGCTCAGCTGGTGCTTCCGGCGTCTCTGGCACGTGGTTCTGGTGTGTCTGAGAGCTGGTTCTGGCATGTCCGGCAGATTATTCAGGAGTGTCCACCAAGTGGTTCTGGTATACCTGGCAGGTGATTTTGGCGTGTCAGGAAGGTGGTTCCGGCTAGTTGAGCAGGTGGATCAGGCGTGCTCGCCAGGGGGTTCATGCGGGTCTGGCAGGTGGTTTCGGTCTGTTCGGGGAGTGGTTCCGGCATCTCAGGCACATGGTTCTGGCACGTCTGAGAGGTGGTTCCGGCCGGCCGGAGAGGTGTTTCCGTAGTGTCCGCCAAGTGGTTCTGGCGTAGGTGAAAGGCGACGTTGGCGTGACCGGTAGGTGGTTCCAGCCAGCCCGGAGGTGATTCCAGAGTGTCTGCGGTGTGGTTCTGGCGTAGCTGGCAGGTGATTTTGGCGTGTCCAGCAGGTGGTTCCGGCGAGATCGGCAGGTGGTACCAGCGTGTCCGGAACATGGTTCTGGCACGGCTGAGAGATGGTTCCGTCATGCCCGGCAGGTGAATCCGGAATGTCCGGCATGTGGTTCTGGCACCTCTGAGATGTGGTTCCCCCATGCCCGGCAGGTGATTCCGGAGTGTTCGGCATGTGGTTCTGGCACCTCTGAGAGGTGGTTCCAGCATGCCCGGCAGGTGGTTCCGGAGTGTCTGCCTAGTGGTTCTGGCGTAGTCGGCAGGTGATTCTGGCGTGTCCAGCAGGTGGTTCTGGGGAGTGGATCAGGTGGTTCCGGCATTCTCGGCAGGTGGTACCGGCGTGTCGGGAACATGGTTCTGGCAAGTCTGAGATGCGGTTCCGGCATGCCCGACAGGTGATTCCGGAGTGTTCGCCAAGTGGTTCTGGCGTAGCCGGCAGAGCATTTTGCATGTCCGGCGGTGGTTCCGCGAGTCGAGCCGGTGGTTCCGGTCTTTCCGGCAGGTGGTTCTGGCGTGTCCGGCACGAGGTACTGGCACGTCTGAGAGTTGGTTCCGGCATGCCCGACAGGTGATTCCGGAGTGTCCGCCACGTGGTTCTGGCGTACCCGGCAGGTGATTTTGGCATGTCTGGCAGGTGTTTCTTGCAAGTCGAGCATGTGGCTCAGGCATGATCAGCAGGTGCTTCCGGCCTGTCCGGCACGTGGTTCTGGTGTGTCTGAGAGCTGGTTCTGGCATGTCCGGCAGATTATTCAGGAGTGTCCACCAAGTGTTTCTGGTGTAGCCGGCAGGTGATTTTGGCGTGTCCAGCAGGTGGTTTTGGCGAGTCGAGTTGGTGGTTCCGGCGTGCTCGGCAGGTGCTTCCGGTGTCATTGGCATGTGGTTCTGGCATGTCTGAGAGGTGGTTCCGCCATGCCCGGCAGGTGATTCCGGAGTGTTCGCCAAGTGGTTCTGGCGTAGCCGGCAGGTGATTTTGCATGTCCGGCAATGGTTCCGGCGAGTCTAGCCGGTCCTTCTGGCATGTCCGCCAGGTGGTTCCGGCATGCCCGGCAGGTGATTCCGGAGTGTCCGGCATGTGGTTCTGGCACCTCTGAGAGGTGGTTCCGACATGCCCGGCAGGTGGTTCCGGAGTGTCTGCCGAGTGGTTCTGGCGTAGTCGGCAGGTGATTCTGGGGTGTCCAGGAGGTGGTTCTGGGGAGTGGATCAGGTGGTTAAGGCATACTCGGCAGGTGGTACCGGCGTGTCCGGAACATGGTTCTGGCAAGTCTGAGAGGTGGTTCCGGCATGCCCGACAGGTGATTCCGGAGTGTTCGCCAAGTGGTTCTGGCGTAGCCGGCAGGTCATTTTGCATGTCCAGCAGTGGTTCCGGCGAGTCGAGCCGGTGGTTCCGGCGTAGCCGGCAGTTGATTTTGCCGTGTCCACTAGGTGGTTCTGGGGAGTGGATCAGCTGGTTCCGGCTTACTCGGCAGGTGGTACCGGCGTGTCCAGAACATGGTTCTGGCAAGTCTGAGAGGTGGTTCCGGCACGCCCGACAGGTGATTCCGGAGCGTCCGCCAAGTGTTTCTGGCGTACCCGGCAGGTGATTTGGCATGTCCGACAGGTGTTTCCTGTAAGTCGAGCAGGTGGCTCAGGCATGCTCAGCTGGTGCTTCCGGCGTCTCTGGCACGTGGTTCTGGTGTGTCTGAGAGCTGGTTCTGGCATGTCCGGCAGATGATTCCGGAGTGTCCACCAAGTGGTTCTGGTATACCTGGCAGGTGATTTTGGCGTGTCAGGTAGTTGGTGCCAGCTAGTTGAGCAGGTGGATCAGGCGTGCTCGCCAGGGGATTCTGGCGGGTCTGGCAGGTGGTTTCGGACTGTTCGGGGAGTGGTTCCGGCATCTCAGGCACATGGTTCTGGCACTTCTGAGAGGTGGTTCCGGCCGGCCCGACAGGTGTTTCCGGAGTGTCCGCCAAGTGGTTCTGCGTAGGTGAAAGGTGATGTTGGCGTGACCGGCAGGTGATTCCAGCCAGCCCGGCAGGTGATTCCGGAGTGTCTGCCGAGTGGTTCTGGCGTAGCCGGCAGGTGATATTGGTGTGTCCAGCGGGTGGTTTTGGCGAGTCGAGCAGGTGCTTCTGTCGTGCTCGGCAGGTGCTTCCGGTGTCATTGGCATGTGGTTCCGGCATGTCTGAGAGGTGATTCCGCCATGCCCGGCAGGTGATTCCGGAGTGTCCGGCATGTGGTTCTGGCACCTCTGAGAGGTGGTTCCGGCATGCCCGGCAGGTGGTTCCGGAGTGTCTGCCGAGTGGTTCTGGCGTAGTCGGCAGGTGATTCTGGCGTGTCCAGCAGGTGGTTGTGGGGAGTGGATCAGGTGGTTCCGGCATACTCGGCAGGTGGTACCGGCGTGTCCAGAACATGGTTCTGGGAAGTCTGACAGGTGGTTCCGGCATGCCCAACAGGTGATTCCGGAGTGTTCGCCAAGTGGTTCTGGCGTAGCCGGCAGGTCATTTTGCATGTCCGGCGGTGGTTCCGGCGAGTCGAGCCGGTGGTTCCGGCGTGCCCAGCAGGTGTTTCCGGGCTGTCCGGCAGGTGGTTCTGGCGTGTCCGGCACGAGGTTCTGGCACGTCTGAGAGTTGGTTCCGGCATGCCCCAATGGTGATTCCGGAGTGTCTGGCATGTGGTTCTGGCACCTCTGAGAGGTGGTTCCGGCATGCACGGCAGGTGATACCGGAGTCTCCGGCATTTGGTTCGGGCACCTCTGAGAGGTGGTTCCGGAATGCCTGGCCTGTGATTCCGGAGTGTCTGCCGAGTGGTTCTGGCGTAGCCGGCAGTTGATTTTGGCGTGTCCACTAGGTGGTTCTGGGGAGTGGATCAGCTGGTTCCGGCATACTCGGCAGGTGGTACCGGCGTGTCCAGAACATGGTTCTGGCATGTCTGAGAGGAGGTTCCGGCACGCCCGACAGGTGATTCCGGAGCGTCCGCCAAGTGTTTCTGGCGTTCCCGGCAGGTGATTTTGGCATGTCCGACAGGTGTATCTTGCGAGTCGAGCAGGTGGTTCTGGCGTGCTCGGCAGGTGCTTCCGGTGTCATTGGCATGTGGTTCCGGCATGTCTGAGAGGTGGTTCCGGCATGCCAGGCAGGTGGTTCCGGAGAGTCTGCCGAGTGGTTCTGGAGCCAGCCCGGCAGGTGATTCCGAAGATTTCACCAAATGGTTGTGGCGTAGCCGACAGGTTATTTTGGCGTGTCAGGAAGTTGGTTCCGGCTAGTTGAGCAGGTGGATCATGCGTGCTCGCCAGGGGGTTCAGGCGGGTCTGGCAGGTGGTTTCGGTCTGTTCGGGGAGTGGTTCCGGCATCTTAGGCACATGGTTCTGGCACGTCTGAGAGGTGGTTCCGGCCAGCCGGAGAGGTGTTTCCGGAGTGTCCGCCAAGTGGTTCTGGCATAGGTGAAAGGTGATGTTGGCGTAACCGGCTGGTGGTTCCAGCCAGCCCGGCAGGTGATTCCGGAGTGTCTGCCGAGTGGTTGTGGCGTAGCCGGCAGGTTATTTTGGTGTGTCCAGCGGGTGGTTTTGGCGAGTCGAGCAGGTGGTTCTGTCGTGCTCGGCAGGTGCTTCCGGTGTCATTGGCATGTGGTTCTGGCATGTCTGAGAGGTGGTTCCGCCATGCCCAGCAGGTGATTCCGGAGTGTTCGCCAAGTGGTTCTGGCGTAGCTGGCAGGTGATTTTGGCATGTCCAGGAGCTGGTTCCGGCGAGCTCGGCAGGTGGTACCAGCGTGTCCGGAACTTGGTTCTGGCACGTCTGAGAGATGGTTCCGGCATGCCCGGCAGGTGATTCCGGAGTGTCCGGCATGTGGTTCTGGCACCTCTGAGAGCTGGTTCCGGGAAGCCCGGCAGTTGGTTACGGAGTGTGTGCCGAGTGGTTCTGGAGTAGCCGGCAGGTGATTCTGGCGTATCCAGCAGGTGGTTCTGGGGAGTGGATCAGGTGGTTCCGGCATACTCGGCAGGTGGTACCGGCGTGTCCGGAACATGGTTCTGGCAACTCTGAGAGGTGGTACCGGCATGCCCAACAGGTGATTCCGGAGTGTTCGCCAAGTGGTTCTGGCGTAGCCGGCAGGTCATTTTGCATGTCCGGCGGTGGTTCCGGCGAGTCGAGGCGGTGGTTGCGGCGTATCCAGCAGGTGTTTGCGGTCTGTCCGGCAGGTGATTCTGGCGTGACCGGCACGAGGTTCTGGCACGTCGGAGAGCTGGTTCCGGCATGCCCGACAGGTGATTCCAGAGTGTCTGCCACGTGGTTCTGGCGTACCCGGCAGGTGATTTTGGTGTGTCTGGCAGGTGTTTCTGGCAAGTCGAGCATTTGGCTCAGGCATGCTCAGCAGGTGCTTCCGGCGTGTCTGGCACGTGGTTCTGGTGTGTCTGAGAGATGGTTCTGGCATGTCCGGCAGATGATTCCGGAGTGTCCACCAAGTGGTTGTGGCATACCCGGGAGGTGATTTTAGCGTGTCATGTAGCTGGATCCGGCGAGTCGAGTAGGTGGTTCCGGCGTGCTCGGCATGTGGTTCAGGCGGGTCTGGCAGGTGGTTTCGGTCTGTTCGGGGTGTGGTTCCGGCATCTCAGGCACATGGTTCTGGCACGTCTGATAGGTGGTTCCGGCCGGCCCGACAGGTGTTTCCATGGTGTCCGACAAGTGGTTCTGGCATAGCTGGCAGGTGATGTTGGCGTGACCCGCAGGTGGTTCCAGCCAGCCAAGCAGGTGATTCCAAAGAGTTCACCAAACGTTTGTGGCGTAGCCGGCAGGTGATTTTGGCGTGTCCAGCAGGTGGTTTTGGCGAGTCGAGCAGGTGGATCTGGCGGGCTCGGCAGGTGCTTCCGGTGTCATTGGCATGTGGTTCTGGCATGTCTGAGAGGTTGTTCCGCCATGCCCGGCAGGTGATTCCGGAGTGTTCGCCAAGTGGTTCTGGCGTAGCCGGCAGGTGATTTTGCATGTCCGGCAATGGTTCCGGCGAGTTGAGCCGGTGGTTCTCGAATGTCCGGCAGGTGGTTCCGGCATGTCCGGCAGGTGGTTCCGGCATGTCCAGCACGTGGTTCCAGCATGCCCTGCAGGTGATTCCGGAGTGTCCGGCATTTGGTTCTGGCACCTCTGAGAGGTGGTTCCGGCATGCCCGGCAGGTGATACCGGAGTGTCCGGCATTTGGTTCTGGCACCTCTGAGAGGTGGTTCCGGAATGCCTGGCCTGTGATTCCGGAGTGTCTGCCGAGTGGTTCTGGCCTAGCCGGCAGTTGATTTTGGCGTGTCCACTAGGTGGTGCTGGGGAGTGGATCAGCTGGTTCCGGCATACTCGGCAGGTGGTACCGGCGTGTCCAGAACATGGTTCTGGCAAGTCTGAGAGGTGGTTCCGGCACGCCCGACAGGTGATTCCGGAGCGTCCGCCAAGTGTTTCTGGCGTACCCGGCGGGTGATTTACGCCTGTCCGACAGGTGTATCTTGCGAGTCGAGCAGGTGGCTCAGGCATGCTCAGCTGGTGCTTCCGGCGTCTCTGGCACGTGGTTCTGGTGTGTCTGAGAGCTGGTTCTGGCATCTCCGGCAGATGATTCCGGAGTGTCCACCAAGCGGTTCTTGTATACCTGGCAGGTGATTTTGGCATGTCAGGAAGGTGGTTCCGGCTAGTTGAGCAGGTGGATCAGGCGTGCTCGCCAGGGGGTTCAGGCAGGTCTGGCAGGTGGTTTCGGTCTGTTCGGGGTGTGTTTCCGGCATCTCAGGAACATGGTTCTGGCACGTCTGAGAGGTGGTTCCGGCCGGCCCGACAGGTGTTTCCGGAGTGTCCGCCAAGTGGTTCTGGCGAAGCCGGCAGGTGATGTTTGTGTGACCGGCACGTGGTTCCAGAAAGCCCGGCAGGTGATTCCGAAGAGTTCACCAAATGGTTGTGGCCTAGCCGGCAGGTGATTTCGGCGTGTCCTGCAGGTGGTTTTGGCGAGTCAAGCAGGTCGTTCTGGCGTGCTCGGCAGGTGCTTGCGGTTTCATTGGCATGTGGTTCCGGCATGTCTGAGAGGTGGTTCCGCCATGCCCGGCAGGTGATTCCGGAGTGTTCGCCAAGTGGTTCTGGCTTAGCTGGCAGGTGATTTTGCATGTCCGGCAATGGTTCCGGCGAGTCGAGCCGGTGGTTCCGGCATGTCCTGCAGGTGATTCCGGCATGTCCTGTAGGTGGTTCTGAGAAGTGGATCAGGTGGTTCCGGCAGGCACGGCAGGTGATTCCGGAGTGTCCGGCATGTGATTCTGTCACCTCTGAGAGGTTGTTCTGGCATGCCCGGCAGGTGATACCACAGTGTCCGGCATTTGGTTCTGGCACCTCTGACAGGTGGTTCCGGGATGCCTGGCATGTGATTCCGGAGTGTCTGCCGAGTGGTTCTGGCGTGTCCAGCAGGTGTTTCCGGTCTTTCCGGCAGGTGGTTCTGGCGTGTCCAGCACGAGGTTCTGGCACGTCTGAGAGTTGGTTCCGGCATGCCCGACAGGTGATTCTGGAGTGTCCGCCACGTGGTTCTGTTGTACCCGGCAGGTGATTTTGGCATGTCCGACAGGTGTTTCTTGCGAGTCGAGCAGGTGGCTCAGGCATGCTCAGCTGGTGCTTCCGGCGTCTCTGGCACGTGGTTCTGGTGTGTCTGAGAGCTGGTTCTGGCATGTCCGGCAGATTATTCAGGAGTGTCCACCAAGTGGTTCTGGTATACCTGGCAGGTGATTTTGGCGTGTCAGGAAGGTGGTTCCGGCTAGTTGAGCAGGTGGATCAGGCGTGCTCGCCAGGGGGTTCATGCGGGTCTGGCAGGTGGTTTCGGTCTGTTCGGGGAGTGGTTCCGGCATCTCAGGCACATGGTTCTGGCACGTCTGAGAGGTGGTTCCGGCCGGCCGGAGAGGTGTTTCCGTAGTGTCCGCCAAGTGGTTCTGGCGTAGGTGAAAGGCGACGTTGGCGTGACCGGTAGGTGGTTCCAGCCAGCCCGGAGGTGATTCCAGAGTGTCTGCGGTGTGGTTCTGGCGTAGCTGGCAGGTGATTTTGGCGTGTCCAGCAGGTGGTTCCGGCGAGATCGGCAGGTGGTACCAGCGTGTCCGGAACATGGTTCTGGCACGGCTGAGAGATGGTTCCGTCATGCCCGGCAGGTGAATCCGGAATGTCCGGCATGTGGTTCTGGCACCTCTGAGATGTGGTTCCCCCATGCCCGGCAGGTGATTCCGGAGTGTTCGGCATGTGGTTCTGGCACCTCTGAGAGGTGGTTCCAGCATGCCCGGCAGGTGGTTCCGGAGTGTCTGCCTAGTGGTTCTGGCGTAGTCGGCAGGTGATTCTGGCGTGTCCAGCAGGTGGTTCTGGGGAGTGGATCAGGTGGTTCCGGCATTCTCGGCAGGTGGTACCGGCGTGTCGGGAACATGGTTCTGGCAAGTCTGAGATGCGGTTCCGGCATGCCCGACAGGTGATTCCGGAGTGTTCGCCAAGTGGTTCTGGCGTAGCCGGCAGAGCATTTTGCATGTCCGGCGGTGGTTCCGCGAGTCGAGCCGGTGGTTCCGGTCTTTCCGGCAGGTGGTTCTGGCGTGTCCGGCACGAGGTTCTGGCACGTCTGAGAGTTGGTTCCGGCATGCCCGACAGGTGATTCCGGAGTGTCCGCCACGTGGTTCTGGCGTACCCGGCAGGTGATTTTGGCGTGTCTGGCAGGTGTTTCTTGCAAGTCGAGCATGTGGCTCAGGCATGATCAGCAGGTGCTTCCGGCCTGTCCGGCACGTGGTTCTGGTGTGTCTGAGAGCTGGTTCTGGCATGTCCGGCAGATTATTCAGGAGTGTCCACCAAGTGTTTCTGGTGTAGCCGGCAGGTGATTTTGGCGTGTCCAGCAGGTGGTTTTGGCGAGTCGAGTTGGTGGTTCCGGCGTGCTCGGCAGGTGCTTCCGGTGTCATTGGCATGTGGTTCTGGCATGTCTGAGAGGTGGTTCCGCCATGCCCGGCAGGTGATTCCGGAGTGTTCGCCAAGTGGTTCTGGCGTAGCCGGCAGGTGATTTTGCATGTCCGGCAATGGTTCCGGCGAGTCTAGCCGGTCCTTCTGGCATGTCCGGCAGGTGGTTCCGGCATGCCCGGCAGGTGATTCCGGAGTGTCCGGCATGTGGTTCTGGCACCTCTGAGAGGTGGTTCCGACATGCCCGGCAGGTGGTTCCGGAGTGTCTGCCGAGTGGTTCTGGCGTAGTCGGCAGGTGATACTGGGGTGTCCAGGAGGTGGTTCTGGGGAGTGGATCAGGTGGTTAAGGCATACTCGGCAGGTGGTACCGGCGTGTCCGGAACATGGTTCTGGCAAGTCTGAGAGGTGGTTCCGGCATGCCCGACAGGTGATTCCGGAGTGTTCGCCAAGTGGTTCTGGCGTAGCCGGCAGGTCATTTTGCATGTCCAGCAGTGGTTCCGGCGAGTCGAGCCGGTGGTTCCGGCGTAGCCGGCAGTTGATTTTGCCGTGTCCACTAGGTGGTTCTGGGGAGTGGATCAGCTGGTTCCGGCTTACTCGGCAGGTGGTACCGGCGTGTCCAGAACATGGTTCTGGCAAGTCTGAGAGGTGGTTCCGGCACGCCCGACAGGTGATTCCGGAGCGTCCGCCAAGTGTTTCTGGCGTACCCGGCAGGTGATTTGGCATGTCCGACAGGTGTTTCCTGTAAGTCGAGCAGGTGGCTCAGGCATGCTCAGCTGGTGCTTCCGGCGTCTCTGGCACGTGGTTCTGGTGTGTCTGAGAGCTGGTTCTGGCATGTCCGGCAGATGATTCCGGAGTGTCCACCAAGTGGTTCTGGTATACCTGGCAGGTGATTTTGGCGTGTCAGGTAGTTGGTGCCAGCTAGTTGAGCAGGTGGATCAGGTGTGCTCGCCAGGGGATTCTGGCGGGTCTGGCAGGTGGTTTCGGACTGTTCGGGGAGTGGTTCCGGCATCTCAGGCACATGGTTCTGGCACTTCTGAGAGGTGGTTCCGGCCGGCCCGACAGGTGTTTCCGGAGTGTCCGCCAAGTGGTTCTGCGTAGGTGAAAGGTGATGTTGGCGTGACCGGCAGGTGATTCCAGCCAGCCCGGCAGGTGATTCCGGAGTGTCTGCCGAGTGGTTCTGGCGTAGCCGGCAGGTGATATTGGTGTGTCCAGCGGGTGGTTTTGGCGAGTCGAGCAGGTGCTTCTGTCGTGCTCGGCAGGTGCTTCCGGTGTCATTGGCATGTGGTTCCGGCATGTCTGAGAGGTGATTCCGCCATGCCCGGCAGGTGATTCCGGAGTGTCCGGCATGTGGTTCTGGCACCTCTGAGAGGTGGTTCCGGCATGCCCGGCAGGTGGTTCCGGAGTGTCTGCCGAGTGGTTCTGGCGTAGTCGGCAGGTGATTCTGGCGTGTCCAGCAGGTGGTTGTGGGGAGTGGATCAGGTGGTTCCGGCATACTCGGCAGGTGGTACCGGCGTGTCCAGAACATGGTTCTGGGAAGTCTGACAGGTGGTTCCGGCATGCCCAACAGGTGATTCCGGAGTGTTCGCCAAGTGGTTCTGGCGTAGCCGGCAGGTCATTTTGCATGTCCGGCGGTGGTTCCGGCGAGTCGAGCCGGTGGTTCCGGCGTGCCCAGCAGGTGTTTCCGGGCTGTCCGGCAGGTGGTTCTGGCGTGTCCGGCACGAGGTTCTGGCACGTCTGAGAGTTGGTTCCGGCATGCCCCAATGGTGATTCCGGAGTGTCTGGCATGTGGTTCTGGCACCTCTGAGAGGTGGTTCCGGCATGCACGGCAGGTGATACCGGAGTCTCCGGCATTTGGTTCGGGCACCTCTGAGAGGTGGTTCCGGAATGCCTGGCCTGTGATTCCGGAGTGTCTGCCGAGTGGTTCTGGCGTAGCCGGCAGTTGATTTTGGCGTGTCCACTAGGTGGTTCTGGGGAGTGGATCAGCTGGTTCCGGCATACTCGGCAGGTGGTACCGGCGTGTCCAGAACATGGTTCTGGCATGTCTGAGAGGAGGTTCCGGCACGCCCGACAGGTGATTCCGGAGCGTCCGCCAAGTGTTTCTGGCGTTCCCGGCAGGTGATTTTGGCATGTCCGACAGGTGTATCTTGCGAGTCGAGCAGGTGGTTCTGGCGTGCTCGGCAGGTGCTTCCGGTGTCATTGGCATGTGGTTCCGGCATGTCTGAGAGGTGGTTCCGGCATGCCAGGCAGGTGGTTCCGGAGAGTCTGCCGAGTGGTTCTGGAGCCAGCCCGGCAGGTGATTCCGAAGATTTCACCAAATGGTTGTGGCGTAGCCGACAGGTTATTTTGGCGTGTCAGGAAGTTGGTTCCGGCTAGTTGAGCAGGTGGATCATGCGTGCTCGCCAGGGGGTTCAGGCGGGTCTGGCAGGTGGTTTCGGTCTGTTCGGGGAGTGGTTCCGGCATCTTAGGCACATGGTTCTGGCACGTCTGAGAGGTGGTTCCGGCCAGCCGGAGAGGTGTTTCCGGAGTGTCCGCCAAGTGGTTCTGGCATAGGTGAAAGGTGATGTTGGCGTAACCGGCAGGTGGTTCCAGCCAGCCCGGCAGGTGATTCCGGAGTGTCTGCCGAGTGGTTGTGGCGTAGCCGGCAGGTTATTTTGGTGTGTCCAGCGGGTGGTTTTGGCGAGTCGAGCAGGTGGTTCTGTCGTGCTCGGCAGGTGCTTCCGGTGTCATTGGCATGTGGTTCTGGCATGTCTGAGAGGTGGTTCCGCCATGCCCAGCAGGTGATTCCGGAGTGTTCGCCAAGTGGTTCTGGCGTAGCTGGCAGGTGATTTTGGCATGTCCAGGAGCTGGTTCCGGCGAGCTCGGCAGGTGGTACCAGCGTGTCCGGAACTTGGTTCTGGCACGTCTGAGAGATGGTTCCGGCATGCCCGGCAGGTGATTCCGGAGTGTCCGGCATGTGGTTTTGGCACCTCTGAGAGGTGGTTCCGGCATGCCCGGCAGGTGATTCCGGAGTGTCCGGCATGTGGTTCTGGCACCTCTGAGAGGTGGTTCCGGGAAGCCCGGCAGTTGGTTACGGAGTGTGTGCCGAGTGGTTCTGGAGTAGCCGGCAGGTGATTCTGGCGTATCCAGCAGGTGGTTCTGGGGAGTGGATCAGGTGGTTCCGGCATACTCGGCAGGTGGTACCGGCGTGTCCGGAACATGGTTCTGGCAACTCTGAGAGGTGGTACCGGCATGCCCAACAGGTGATTCCGGAGTGTTCGCCAAGTGGTTCTGGCGTAGCCGGCAGGTCATTTTGCATGTCCGGCGGTGGTTCCGGCGAGTCGAGGCGGTGGTTGCGGCGTATCCAGCAGGTGTTTGCGGTCTGTCCGGCAGGTGATTCTGGCGTGACCGGCACGAGGTTCTGGCACGTCGGAGAGCTGGTTCCGGCATGCCCGACAGGTGATTAGAGAGTGTCTGCCACGTGGTTCTGGCGTACCCGGCAGGTGATTTTGGTGTGTCTGGCAGGTGTTTCTGGCAAGTCGAGCATTTGGCTCAGGCATGCTCAGCAGGTGCTTCCGGCGTGTCTGGAACGTGGTTCTGGTGTGTCTGAGAGATGGTTCTGGCATGTCCGGCAGATGATTCCGGAGTGTCCACCAAGTGGTTGTGGCATACCCGGGAGGTGATTTTAGCGTGTCATGTAGCTGGATCCGGCGAGTCGAGTAGGTGGTTCCGGCGTGCTCGGCATGTGGTTCAGGCGGGTCTGGCAGGTGGTTTCGGTCTGTTCGGGGTGTGGTTCCGGCATCTCAGGCACATGGTTCTGGCACGTCTGATAGGTGGTTCCGGCCGGCCCGACAGGTGTTTCCATGGTGTCCGACAAGTGGTTCTGGCATAGCTGGCAGGTGATGTTGGCGTGACCCGCAGGTGGTTCCAGCCAGCCAAGCAGGTGATTCCAAAGAGTTCACCAAACGTTTGTGGCGTAGCCGGCAGGTGATTTTGGCGTGTCCAGCAGGTGGTTTTGGCGAGTCGAGCAGGTGGATCTGGCGGGCTCGGCAGGTGCTTCCGGTGTCATTGGCATGTGGTTCTGGCATGTCTGAGAGGTTGTTCCGCCATGCCCGGCAGGTGATTCCGGAGTGTTCGCCAAGTGGTTCTGGCGTAGCCGGCAGGTGATTTTGCATGTCCGGCAATGGTTCCGGCGAGTCGAGCCGGTGGTTCTAGAATGTCCGGCAGGTGGTTCCGGCATGTCCGGCAGGTGGTTCCGGCATGTCCAGCACGTGGTTCCAGCATGCCCTGCAGGTGATTCCGGAGTGTCCGGCATTTGGTTCTGGCACCTCTGAGAGGTGGTTCCGGCATGCCCGGCAGGTGATACCGGAGTGTCCGGCATTTGGTTCTGGCACCTCTGAGAGGTGGTTCCGGAATGCCTGGCCTGTGATTCCGGAGTGTCTGCCGAGTGGTTCTGGCCTAGCCGGCAGTTGATTTTGGCGTGTCCACTAGGTGGTGCTGGGGAGTGGATCAGCTGGTTCCGGCATACTCGGCAGGTGGTACCGGCGTGTCCAGAACATGGCTCTGGCAAGTCTGAGAGGTGGTTCCAGCACGCCCGACAGGTGATTCCGGAGCGTCCGCCAAGTGTTTCTGGCGTACCCGGCGGGTGATTTACGCCTGTCCGACAGGTGTATCTTGCGAGTCGAGCAGGTGGCTCAGGCATGCTCAGCTGGTGCTTCCGGCGTCTCTGGCACGTGGTTCTGGTGTGTCTGAGAGCTGATTCTGGCATCTCCGGCAGATGATTCCGGAGTGTCCACCAAGCGGTTCTTGTATACCTGGCAGGTGATTTTGGCATGTCAGGAAGGTGGTTCCGGCTAGTTGAGCAGGTGGATCAGGCGTGCTCGCCAGGGGGTTCAGGCAGGTCTGGCAGGTGGTTTCGGTCTGTTCGGGGTGTGTTTCCGGCATCTCAGGAACATGGTTCTGGCACGTCTGAGAGGTGGTTCCGGCCGGCCCGACAGGTGTTTCCGGAGTGTCCGCCAAGTGGTTCTGGCGAAGCCGGCAGGTGATGTTTGTGTGACCGGCACGTGGTTCCAGAAAGCCCGGCAGGTGATTCCGAAGAGTTCACCAAATGGTTGTGGCCTAGCCGGCAGGTGATTTCAGCGTGTCCTGCAGGTGGTTTTGGCGAGTCAAGCAGGTCGTTCTGGCGTGCTCGGCAGGTGCTTGCGGTTTCATTGGCATGTGGTTCCGGCATGTCTGAGAGGTGGTTCCGCCATGCCCGGCAGGTGATTCCGGAGTGTTCGCCAAGTGGTTCTGGCTTAGCTGGCAGGTGATTTTGCATGTCCGGCAATGGTTCCGGCGAGTCGAGCCGGTGGTTCTGGCATGTCCTGCAGGTGATTCCGGCATGTCCTGTAGGTGGTTCTGAGAAGTGGATCAGGTGGTTCCGGCAGGCACGGCAGGTGATTCCGGAGTGTCCGGCATGTGATTCTGTCACCTCTGAGAGGTTGTTCTGGCATGCCCGGCAGGTGATACCACAGTGTCCGGCATTTGGTTCTGGCACCTCTGACAGGTGGTTCCGGGATGCCTGGCATGTGATTCCGGAGTGTCTGCCGAGTGGTTCTGGCGTGTCCAGCAGGTGTTTCCGGTCTTTCCGGCAGGTGGTTCTGGCGTGTCCAGCACGAGGTTCTGGCACGTCTGAGAGTTGGTTCCGGCATGCCCGACAGGTGATTCTGGAGTGTCCGCCACGTGGTTCTGTTGTACCCGGCAGGTGATTTTGGCGTGTCTGGCAGGTGTTTCTTGCAAGTCGAGCATGTGGCTCAGGCATGATCAGCAGGTGCTTCCGGCCTGTCCGGCACGTGGTTCTGGTGTGTCTGAGAGCTGGTTCTGGCATGTCCGGCAGATTATTCCGGAGTGTCCACCAAGTGGTTGTGGCATACCCGGCAGGTGATTTTAGCGTGTCAGGTAGGTGGTTCCAGCGAGTCGAGTTGGTGGTTCCGGCGTGATCGGCAGGTGGTTCAGGCGGGTCTGGCAGGTGGTTTCGGTCTGTTCGGTGTGTGTTTCCGGCATCTCAGGCACATGGTTCTGGCACGTCTGATAGGTGGTTCCGGCCGGCCCGACAGGTGTTTCCATGGTGTCCGCCAAGTGGTTCTGGCATAGCAGGCAGGTGACGTTGGCGTGACCAGCAGGTGGTTCCAGCCAGCCCGGCAGGTGATTCCGAAGTTTTCACCAAATGGTTGTGGCGTAGCCGGAATCTGATTTTTGCATGTCCAGCAGGTGGTTTTGGCGAGTCGAGCAGGTGGTTCTGGCGTGCCTGGCAGGTGCTTCCGGTGTCATTGGCATGTGGTTCCGGCATGTCTGAGAGGTGGTTCCGCCATGCCCGGCACGTGATTCCGGAGTGTTCGCCAAGTGGTTCTGGCGTAGCCGGCAGGTGATTTTGCATGTCCGGCAATGGTTCCGGCGAGTCGAGCCGGTGGTTCCGGCATGTCCGGCAGGTGGTTCCGGCATGACCAGCAGGTGATACCGGAGTGTTCGCCAAGTGGTTCTGGCGTAGCCGGCAGGTGATTTTGCATGGCCGGCAATGGTTCCGGCGAGTCGAGCCGGTGGTTCCGGCATGTCCGGCAGGTGGTTCCGGCATGCCCGGCAGGTGATTCCGCAGTCTCCGTCATTTGGTCCTGGCACCTCTGAGAGGTGGTTCAGGCATGCCCGACAGGTGATTCCGGAGTGTTCGCCAAGTGGTTCTGGCGTAGCCGGCAGGTCATTTTGCATGTCCAGCGGTGGTTCCGGCGAGTCGAGCTGGTGGTTCCGGCGTAGCCGGCAGTTGCTCTTGGCGTGTCCACTAGGTGGTTCTGGGGAGTGGATCAGCTGGTTCCGGCATACTCGGCAGGTGGTCCCGGCGTGTCCAGAACATGGTTCTGGCAAGTCTGAGAGGTGGTTCCGGCACGCCCCACATGTGATTCCGGAGCGTCCGCCAAGTGTTTCTGGCGTACCAGGCAGGTGATTTGGCATGTCCGACAGGTGTTTCTTGTAAGTCGAGCAGGTGGCTCAGGCATGCTCAGCTGGTGCTTCCGGCGTCTCCGGCACGTGGTTCTGGTGTGTCTGAGAGCTGGTTCTGGCATGTCCGGCAGATGATTCCGGAGTGTCCACCAAGTGGTTCTGGTATACCTGGCAGGTGATTTTGGCGTGTCAGGAAGTTGGTTCCAGCTAGTTGAGCAGGTGGATCAGGCGTGCTCACCAGGGCTTTCAGGCAGGTCTGGCAGGTGGTTTCGGTCTGTTCGGGGAGTGGTTCCGGCATCTCAGGCACATGGTTCTGGCACGTCTGAGAGGTGGTTCCGGCCGGCCCGACAGGTGTTTCCGGAGTGTCCGCCAAGTGGTTCTGGCATAGGTGAAAGGTGATGTTGGCGTGACCGGCAGGTGGTTCCAGCCAGCCCGGCAGGTGATTCCGGAGTGTCTGCCGAGTGGTTGTGGCGTAGCCGGCAGGTGATTTTGGTGTGTCCAGCGGGTGGTTTTGGCGAGTCGAGCAGGTGGTTCTGTCGTGCTCGGCAGGTGCTTCCGGTGTCATTGGCATGTGGTTCTGGCATGTCTGAGAGGTGGTTCCGCTATGCCCGGCAGGTGATTCCGGAGTGTTCGCCAAGTGGTTCTGGCGTAGCTGGCAGGTGATTTTGGCATGTCCAGGAGCTGGTTCCGGCGAGCTCGGCAGGTGGTACCAGCGTGTCCGGAACTTGGTTCTGGCACGTCTGAGAGATGGTTCCGGCATGCCCGGCAGGTGATTCCGGAGTGTCCGGCATGTGGTTATGGCACCTCTGAGAGGTGGTTCCGGCATGCCCGGCAGGTGATTCCGGAGTGTCCGGCATGTGGTTCTGGCAAGTCTGAGAGGCGGTTCCGGCATGCCCGACAGGTGATTCCGGAGTGTTCGCCAAGTGGCTCTGGCGTAGCCGGCAGGTCATTTTGCGTGTCCGGCGGTGGTTCCGGCGAGTCGAGCTGGTGGTTCCGGCGTGTCCGGCAGGTGGTTCTGGCACCTCTGAGACGTGGTTCCGTAATGCCCGGCATGTGATTCCGGACTGTCTGCCGAGGGGTTCTGGCGTAGCCGGCAGGTGATTCTGGCGTGTACAGCAGGTGGTTCTGGGGAGTGGATCAGCTGGTTCCGGCATACTCGGCAGGTGGTACCGGCGTGTCCAGAACATGGTTCTGGCAAGTCTGAGATGTGGTTCCGGCACGCCTGACAGGTGATTCCGGAGCGTCCGCCAAGTGTTTCTCACGTACCCGGCAGGTGATTTTGGCATGTCCGACAGGTGTTTCTTGCGAGTCGAGCAGGTGGCTCAGGCATGCTCAGCTGGTGCTTCCGGCGTCTCTGGCACGTGGTTCTGGTGTGTCTGAGAGCTGATTCTGGCATGTCCGGCAGATGATTCCGGAGTGTCCACCAAGTGGTTCTGGTATACCTGGCAGGTGATTTTGGCGTGTCAGGAAGTTGGTTCCGGCTAGTTGAGCAGGTGGATCAGGCGTGGTCACCAGGGGGTTCAGGCGGGTCTGGCAGGTGGTTTCGGTCTGTTCGGGGAGTGGTTCCGGCATCTCAGGAACATGGTTCTGGCACGTCTGAGAGGTGGTTCCGGCCGGCCCGACAGGTGTTTCCGGAGTGTCCGCCAAGTGGTTCTGGCGTAGCTGAAAGGTGATGTTGGCGTGACCGGCAGGTGGTTCCAGCCAGCCTGGCAGGTGATTCCGGAGTGTCCGGCATGTGGTTCTGGCACCTCTGAGAGGTGGTTCCGGCATGCCTGGCATGTGATACCGGAGTGTCCGTGATTTGGTTCTGGCACCTCTGAGAGGTGGTTCCGGAATGCCTGGCATGTGATTCCGGAGTGTCTGCCGAGTGGTTCTGGTGTAGCCGGCAGGTGATTTTGGCGTGTCCAGCAGGTGGTTTTGGCGAGTCGAGCAGGTGGTTCTGGCGTGCTCGGCAGGTGCTTCCGGTGTCATTGGCATGTGGTTCCGGCATGTCTGAGAGGTGGTTCCGGCATGCCCGGCAGGTGGTTCCGGAGTGTCTGTCGAGTGGTTCTGGAGCCAGCCGGGCAGGTGATTCTGAAGAGTTCACCAAATCGTTGTGGCGTAGCCGGCAGGTGATTTTGGCGTGTCTGGAATGTGGTTCCGGCTAGTTGAGCAGGTGGATCATGCGTGCTCGCCAGGGGGTTCAGGCGGGTCTGGCAGGTGGTTTCGGTCTGTTCGGGGAGTGGTTCCGGCATCTCAGGCACATGGTTCTGGCACGTGTGAGAAGTGGTTGCGGCCGGCCCGACAGGTGTTTCCAGAGTGTCCGACAAGTGGTTCTGGCGTAGCTGAAAGGTGATGTTGGCGTGACCGGCAGGTGGTTCCAGCCAGCCCGGCAGGTGATTCCTGAGTATCTGCCGCGTGGTTCAGGCGTAGCTGGCAGGTGATTTTGGCGTGTCCAGCAGGTGGTTCCGGCGAGCTCGGCAGGTGGTACTGGCGCGTCCGGTACATGGTTCTGGCACGTCTGAGAGATGGTTCCGGCATGCCCGGCAGGTGATTCCGGAGTGTCCGGCATGTGGTTCTGGCACCTCTGAGAGGTGGTTCCGGCATGCCCGGCAGGTGGTTCCGGAGTGTCTGCTGAGTGGTTCTGGCATAGTCGGCAGGTGATTCTGGCGTGTCCAGCAGGTGGTTGTGGGGAGTGGATCATGTGGTTCCGGAATACTCGGCAGGTGGTACCGGCGTGTCCAGAACATGGTTCTGGGAAGTCTGAGAGGTGGTTCCGGCATGCCCAACAGGTGATTCCGGAGTGTTCGCCAAGTGGTTCTGGCGTAGCCGGCAGGTCATTTTGCATGTCCGGCGGTGGTTCCGGCTAGTCGAGCCGGTTGTTCCGGCGTGTCCAGCAGGTGTTTCCGGGCTGTCCGGCAGGTGGTTCTGGCGTGTCCGGCACGAGGTTCTGGCACGTCTGAGAGTTGGTTCCGGCATGCCCAATGGTGATTCCGGAGTGTCCGGCATGTGGTCTGGCACCTCTGAGAGGTGGTTCCGGCATGCCCGGCAGGTGATTCCGGAGTGTTCGCCAACTGGTTCTGGCATAGCCGGCAGGTCATATTGCATGTCCGGCGGTGGTTCCGGCGAGTCGAGCCGGTGGTTCCGGCCTAGCCGGCAGTTGATTTTGGCGTGTCCACTAGGTGGTTCTGGGGAGTGGATCAGCTGGTTCAGGCATACTCGGCAGGTGGTCCCGGCGTGTCCAGAACATGGTTCTGGCAAGTCTGAGAGGTGGTTCCGGCACGCCCAACAGGTGATTCCGGAGCGTCCGCCAAGTGTTTCTGGCGTACCCGGCAGGTGATTTGGCATGTCCGACAGGTGTTTCTTGTAAGTCGAGCAGGTGGCTCAGGCATGCTCAGCTGGTGCTTCCGGCGTCGCTGGCACGTGGTTCTGGTGTGTCTGAGAGCTGGTTCTGGCATGTCCGGCAGATGATTCCGGAGTGTCCACCAAGTGGTTCTGGTATTCCTGGCAGGTGATTTTGGCGTGTCAGGAAGGTGGTTCCGGCTAGTTGAGCAGGTGGATCAGGCGTGGTCACCAGGGGGTTCAGGCGGGTCTGGCAGGTGGTTTCGGTCTGTTCGGGGAGTGGTTCCGGCATCTCAGGAACATGGTTCTGGCACGTCTGAGAGGTGGTTCCGGCCGGCCCGATAGGTGTTTCCGGAGTGTCCGCCAAGTGGTTCTGGCGTAGGTGAAAGGCGACGTTGGCGTGACCGGTAGGTGGTTCCAGCCAGCCCGGCAGGTGATTCCGGAGTGTCTGCCGTGTGGTTCTGGCGTAGCTGGCAGGTGATTTTGGCGTGTCCAGCAGGTGGCTCCGGCGAGATCGGCAGGTGGTACCAGCGTGTCCGGAACATGGTTCTGGCACGGCTGAGAGATGGTTCCGTCATGCCCGGCAGGTGAATCCGGAGTGTCCGGCATGTGGTTCTGGCACCTCTGAGATGTGGTTCCCCCATGCCCGGCAGGTGTTTCCGGAGTGTCTGCCTAGTGGTTCTGGCGTAGTCGGCAGGTGATTCTGGCGTGTCCAGCAGGTGGTTCTGGGGAGTGGATCAGGTGGTTCCGGCATTCTCGGCAGGTGGTACCGGCGTGTCCGGAACATGGTTCTGGCAAGTCTGAGAGGCGGTTCTGGAATGCCCGACAGGTGATTCCGGAGTGTTCGCCAAGTGGTTCTGGCATAGACGGCAGGTCATTTTGCATGTCCGGCGGTGGTTCCGCGAGTCGAGCCGGTGGTTCCGGTGTGTCCGGCAGGTGGTTCTGGCGTGACCGGCACGAGGTTCTGGCACGTCTGAGAGTTGGTTCTGGCATGCCCGACAGGTTTTGGCGAGTCAAGCAGGTCGTTCTGGCGTGCTCGGCAGGTGCTTGCGGTTTCATTGGCATGTGGTTCCGGCATGTCTGACAGGTGGTTCCGCCATGCCCGGCAGGTGATTCCGGAGTGTTCGCCAAGTGGTTCTGGCGTAGCCGGCAGGTGATTTTGCATGTCCGGCAATGGTTCCGGCGAGTCGAGCCGGTGGTTCCGGCATGTCCGGCAGGTGATTCCGGCATGTCCAGCAGGTGGTTCTGAGAAGTGGATCAGGTGGTTCGGGCAGGCACGGCAGGTGATTCCGGAGTGTCCGGCATGTGATTCTGTCACCTCTGAGAGTTTGTTCTGGCATGCCCGGCAGGTGATACCACAGTGTCCGGCATTTGGTTCTGGCACCTCTGACAGGTGGTTCCGGGATGCCTGGCATGTGATTCTGGAGTGTCTGCCGAGTGGTTCTGGCGTGTCCAGCAGGTGTTTCCGGTCTTTCCGGCAGGTTGTTCTGGCGTGTCCGGCATGAGGTTCTGGCACGTCTGAGAGTTGGTTCCGGCATGCCCGACAGGTGATTCCGGAGTGTCCGCCACGTGGTTCTGGCGTACCCGGCAGGTGATTTTGGCGTGTCTGGCAGGTGTTTCTTGCAAGTCGAGCATGTGGCTCAGGCATGATCAGCAGGTGCTTCCGGCCTGTCCGGCACGTGGTTCTGGTGTGTCTGAGAGCTGGTTCTGGCATGTCCGGCAGATTATTCCGGAGTGTCCACCAAGTGGTTGTGGCATACCCGGCAGGTGATTTTAGCGTGTCAGGTAGGTGGTTCCGGCGAGTCGAGTTGGTGGTTCCGGCGTGCTCGGCAGGTGGTTCAGGCGGGTCTGGCAGGTGGTTTCGGTCTGTTTGGTGTGTGGTTCCGGCATCTCAGGCACATGGTTCTGGCACGTCTGATAGGTGGTTCCGGCCGGCCCGACAGGTGTTTCCATGGTGTCCGCCAAGTGGTTCTGGCATAGCAGGCAGGTGACGTTGGCGTGACCGGCAGGTGGTTCCAGCCAGCCCGGCAGGTGATTCCGAAGTTTTCACCAAATGATTGTGGCGTAGCCGGAATCTGATTTTTGCATGTCCAGCGGGTGGTTTTGGCGAGTCGAGCAGGTGGTTCTGGCGTGCTCGGCAGGTGCTTCCGGTGTCATTGGCATGTGGTTCTGGCATGTCTGAAGGTGGTTCCGCCATGCCAGGCAGGTGATTCCGGAGTGTTCGCCAAGTGGTTCTGGCGTAGCCGGCAGGTGATTTTGCATGGCCGGCAATGGTTCCGGCGAGTCGAGCCGGTGGTTCCGGCATGTCCGGCAGGTGGTTCCGGCATGCCCGGCAGGTGATTCCGCAGTCTCCGGCATTTGGTCCTGGCACCTCTGAGAGGTGGTTCAGGCATGCCCGACAGGTGATTCCCGAGTGTTCGCCAAGTGGTTCTGGCGTTGCCGTCAGGTCATTTTGCATGTCCAGCGGTGGTTCCGGCGAGTCGAGCCGGTGGTTCCGGCGTAGCCGGCAGTTGCTCTTGGCGTGTCCACTAGGTGGTTCTGGGGAGTGGAGCAGCTGGTTCCGGCATACTCGGCAGGTGGTACCGGCGTGTCCAGAACATGGTTCTGGCAAGTCTGAGAGGTGGTTCCGGCACGCCTGACAGGTGATTCCGGAGCGTCCGCCAAGTGTTTCTGGCGTACCCGGCAGGTGATTTTGGCATGTCCGACAGGTGTTTCTTGCGAGTCGAGCAGGTGGCTCAGGCATGCTCAGCTGGTGCTTCCGGCGTCTCTGGCACGTGGTTCTGGTGTGTCTGAGAGCTGGTTCTGGCATGTCCGCCAGATGATTCCGGAGTGTCCACCAAGTGGTTCTGGTATACCTGGCAGGTGATTTTGGCGTGTCAGGAAGGTGGTTCTGGCTAGTTGAGCAGGTGGATCAGGCGTGCTCGCCAGGGGGTTCATGCGGGTCTGGCAGGTGGTTTCGGTCTGTTCGGGGAGTGGTTCCGGCATCTCAGGCACATGGTTCTGGCACGTCTGAGAGGTGGTTCCGGCCGGCCGGAGAGGTGTTTCCGGAGTGTCCGCCAAGTGGTTCTGGCGTAGGTGAAAGGCGACGTTGGCGTGACCGGTAGGTGGTTCCAGCCAGCCCGGAGGTGATTCCAGAGTGTCTGCGGTGTGGTTCTGGCGTAGCTGGCAGGTGATTTTGGCGTGTCCAGCAGGTGGTTCCGGCGAGATCGGCAGGTGGTACCAGCGTGTCCGGAACATGGTTCTGGCACGGCTGAGAGATGGTTCCGTCATGCCCGGCAGGTGAATCCGGAGTGTCCGGCATGTGGTTCTGGCACCTCTGATATGTGGTTCCCCCATGCCCGGCAGGTGATTCCGGAGTGTTCGGCATGTGGTTCTGGCGCCTCTGAGAGGTGGTTCCAGCATGCCCGGCAGGTGGTTCCGGAGTGTCTGCCTAGTGGTTCTGGCGTAGTCGGCAGGTGATTCTGGCGTGTCCAGCAGGTGGTTCTGGGGAGTGGATCAGGTGGTTCCGGCATTCTCGGCAGGTGGTACCGGCGTGTCCGGAACATGGTTCTGGCAAGTCTGAGATGCGGTTCCGGCATGCCCGACAGGTGATTCCGGAGTGTTCGCCAAGTGGTTCTGGCGTAGCCGGCAGGTCATTTTGCATGTCCGGCGGTGGTTCCGCGAGTCGAGCCGGTGGTTCCGGTGTGTCCGGCAGGTGGTTCTGGCGTGACCGGCACGAGGTTCTGGCACGTCTGAGAGTTGGTTCCGGCGTGCCCGACAGGTGATTCCGGAGTGTCCGCCACGTGGTTCTGGCGTACCCGGCAGGTGATTTTGGCGTGTCTGGCAGGTGTTTCTTGCAAGTCGAGCATTTGGCTCAGGCATGCTCAGCAGGTGCTTCCGGCGTGTCTGGCAGGTGGTTCTGGTGTGTCTGAGAGCTGGTTCTGGCATGTCTGGCAGATGATTCCGGAGTGTCCACCAAGTGGTTGTGGCATACCCGGCAGGTGATTTTAGCGTGTCAGGTAGGTGGTTCCAGCGAGTCGAGTTGGTGGTTCCGGCGTGCTCGGCAGGTGGTTCAGGCGGGTCTGGCAGGTGGTTTCGGTCTGTTCGGGGAGTGGTTCCGGCATCTCAGGCACATGGTTCTGGCACGTCTGATAGGTGGTTCCGGCCGGCCCGAGAGGTGTTTCCATGGTGTCCGCCAAGTGGTTCTGGCATAGCTGGCAGGTGATGTTGGCGTGACCGACAGGTGGTTCCAGCCAGCCCGGCAGGTGATTCCGAAGTGTTCACCAAATGCTTGTGGAGTAGCCAGAAGTTGATTTTGGCATGTCCAGCAGGTGGTTTTGGCGAGTCGAGCAGGTGGTTCTGGCGTGCTCGGCAGGTGCTTCCGGTGTCATCGGCATGTGGTTCCGGCATGTCTGAGAGGTGGTTCCGCCATGCCCGGCAGATGATTCCGGAGTGTTCGCCAAGTGGTTCTGGCGTAGCCGGCAGGTCATTTTGCATGTCCGGCGGTGGTTCCGGCGAGTCGAGCCGGTGGTTCTGGCGTGTCCGGCAGGTGGTTCTGGCGTGACCGGCACGAGGTTCTGGCACGTCTGAGAGTTGGTTCCGGCATGCCCGACAGGTGATTCCGGAGTGTCCGCCACGTGGTTCTGGCGTACCCGGCAGGTGATTTTGGCGTGTCTGGCAGGTGTTTCTTGCAAGTCGAGCATGTGGCTCAGGCATGCTCAGCAGGTGCTTCCAGCGTGTCTGGCACATGGTTCTGGTGTGTCTGAGAGCTGGTTCTGGCATGTCCGGCAGATGATTCCGGAGTGTCCACCAAGTGGTTGTGGCATACCCGGCAGGTGATTTTAGCGTGTCAGGTAGGTGGTTCCAGCGAGTCGAGTAGGTGGTTCCGGCGTGCTCGGCAGGTGGTTCAGGCGGGTCTGGCAGGTGGTTTCGGTCTGTTCGGGGTGTGGTTCCGGAGTCTCAGGCACATGGTTCTGGCACGTCTGATAGGTGGTTCCGGCCGGCCCGACAGGTGTTTCCATGGTGTCCGCCAAGTGGTTCTGGCATAGCTGGCAGGTGATGTTTGTGTGACCGGCACGTGGTTCCAGAAAGCCCGGCAGGTGATTCCGAAGAGTTCACCAAATGGTTGTGGCCTAGCCGGCAGGTGATTTCGGCGTGTCCTGCAGGTGGTTTTGGCGAGTCAAGCAGGTCGTTCTGGCGTGCTCGGCAGGTGCTTGCGGTTTCATTGGCATGTGGTTCCGGCATGTTTGAGAGGTGGTTCCGCCATGCCCGGCAGGTGATTCCGGAGTGTTCGCCAAGTGGTTCTGGCGTAGCCGGCAGGTGATTTTGCATGTCCGGCAATGGTTCCGGCGAGTCGAGCCGGGGTTCTGGCATGTCCGGCAGGTGATTCCGGCATGTCCAGCAGGTTGTTCTGAGAAGTGGATCAGGTGGTTCCGGCAGGCACGGCAGGTGATTCCGGAGTGTCCGGCATGTGATTCTGTCACCTCTGAGAGTTTGTTCTGGCATGCCCGGCAGGTGATACCACAGTGTCCGGCATTTGGTTCTGGCACCTCTGACAGGTGGTTCCGGGATGCCTGGCATGTGATTCCGGAGTGTCTGCCGAGTGGTTCTGGCGTGTCCAGCAGGTGTTTCCGGTCTTTCCGGCAGGTGGTTCTGGCATGTCCGGCACGAGGTTCTGGCACGTCTGAGAGTTGGTTCCGGCGTGCCCGACAGGTGATTCCGGAGTGTCCGCCACGTGGTTCTGGCGTACCCGGCAGGTGATTTTGGCGTGTCTGGCAGGTGTTTCTTGCAAGTCGAGCATGTGGCTCAGGCATGATCAGCAGGTGCTTCCGGCCTGTCCGGCACGTGGTTCTGGTGTGTCTGAGAGCTGGTTCTGGCATGTCCGGCAGATGATTCCGGAGTGTCCACCAAGTGGTTGTGGCATACCCGGCAGGTGATTTTAGCGTGTCAGGTAGGTGGTTCCAGCGAGTCGAGTTGGTGGTTCCGGCGTGCTCGGCAGGTGGTTCAGGCGGGTCTGGCAGGTGGTTTCGGTCTGTTCGGTGTGTGGTTCCGGCATCTCAGGCACATGGTTCTGGCACGTCTGATAGGTGGTTCCGGCCGGCCCGACAGGTGTTTCCATGGTGTCCGCCAAGTGGTTCTGGCATAGCAGGCAGGTGACGTTGGCGTGACCGGCAGTTGGTTCCAGCCAGCCCGGCAGGTGATTCCGAAGTTTTCACCAAATGGTTGTGGCGTAGCCGGAATCTGATTTTTGCATGTCCAGCAGGTGGTTTTGGCGAGTCGAGCAGGTGGTTCTGGCGTGCTCGGCAGGTGCTTCCGGTGTCATTCGCATGTGGTTCCGGCATGTCTGAGAGGTGGTTCCGCCACGCCCGGCAGGTGATTCCGGAGTGTTCGCCAAGTGGTTCTGGCGTAGCCGGCAGGTGATTTTGCATGGCCGGCAATGGTTCCGGCGAGTCGAGCCGGTGGTTCCGGCATGTCCGGCAGGTGGTTCCGGCATGCCCGGCAGGTGATTCCGCAGTCTCCGTCATTTGGCCCTGGCACCTCTGAGAGGTGGTTCAGGCATGCCCGACAGGTGATTCCGGAGTGTTCGCCAAGTGGTTCTGGCGTAGCCGGCAGGTCATTTTGCATGTCCAGCGGTGGTTCCGGCGAGTCGAGCCGGTGGTTCCGGCGTAGCCGGCAGTTGCTCTTGGCGTGTCCACTAGGTGGTTCTGGGGAGTGGATCAGCTGGTTCCGGCATACTCGGCAGGTGGTACCGGCGTGTCCAGAACATGGTTCTGGCAAGTCTGAGAGGTGGTTCCGGCACGCCCGACAGTGATTCCGGAGCGTCCGCCAAGTGTTTCTGGCGTACCCGGCAGGTGATTTTGGCATGTCCGACAGGTGTTTCTTGCGAGTCGAGCAGGTGGCTCAGGCATGGTCAGCTGGTGCTTCCGGCGTCTCTGGCACGTGGTTCTGGTGTGTCTGAGAGCTGGTTCTGGCATGTCCGGCAGATGATTCCGGAGTGTCCACCAAGTGGTTCTGGTATACCTGGCAGGTGATTTTGGCGTGTCAGGAAGGTGGTTCCGGCTAGTTGAGCAGGTGGATCAGGCGTGCTCGCCAGGGGGTTCATGCGGGTCTGGCAGGTGGTTTCGGTCTGTTCGGGGAGTGGTTCCGGCATCTCAGGCACATGGTTCTGGCACGTCTGAGAGGTGGTTCCGGCCGGCCGGAGAGGTGTTTCCAGAGTGTCCGCCAAGTGGTTCTGGCGTAGGTGAAAGGCGACGTTGGCGTGACCGGTAGGTGGTTCCAGCCAGCCCGGAGGTGATTCCAGAGTGTCTGCGGTGTGGTTCTGGCGTAGCTGGCAGGTGATTTTGGCGTGTCCAGCAGGTGGTTCCGGCGAGATCGGCAGGTGGTACCAGCGTGTCCGGAACATGGTTCTGGCACGGCTGAGAGATGGTTCCGTCATGCCCGGCAGGTGAATCCGGAGTGTCCGGCATGTGGTTCTGCCACCTCTGAGATGTGGTTCCCCCATGCCCGGCAGGTGATTCCGGAGTGTTCGGCATGTGGTTCTGGCACCTCTGAGATGTGGTTCCCCCATGCCCGGCAGGTGATTCCGGAGTGTTCGGCATGTGGTTCTGGCACCTCTGAGAGGTGGTTCCAGCATGCCCGTCAGGTGGTTCCGGAGTGTCTGCCTAGTGGTTCTGGCGTAGTCGGCAGGTGATTCTGGCGTGTGCAGCAGGTGGTTCTGGGGAGTGGATCAGGTGGTTCCGGCATTCTCGGCAGGTGGTACCGGCGTGTCCGGAACATGGTTCTGGCAAGTCTGAGATGCGGTTCCGGCATGCCCGACAGGTGATTTCGGAGTGTTCGCCAAGTGGTTCTGGCGTAGCCGGCAGGTCATTTTGCATGTCCGGCGGTGGTTCCGCGAGTCGAGCCGGTGGTTCCGGTGTGTCCGGCAGGTGGTTCTGGCGTGACCGGCACGAGGTTCTGGCACGTCTGAGAGTTGGTTCCGGCGTGCCCGACAGGTGATTCCGGAGTGTCCGCCACGTGGTTCTGGCATACCCGGCAGGTGATTTTGGCGTGTCTGGCAGGTGTTTCTTGCAAGTCGAGCATTTGGCTCAGGCATGCTCAGCAGGTGCTTCCGGCGTGTCTGGCAGGTGGTTCTGGTGTGTCTGAGAGCTGGTTCTGGCATGTCTGGCAGATGATTCCGGAGTGTCCACCAAGTGGTTGTGGCATACCCGGCAGGTGATTTTAGCGTGTCAGGTAGGTGGTTCCAGCGAGTCGAGTAGGTGGTTCCGGCGTGCTCGGCAGGTGGTTCAGGCGGGTCTGGCAGGTGGTTTCGGTCTGTTCGGGGAGTGGTTCCGGCATCTCAGGCACATGGTTCTGGCACGTCTGATAGGTGGTTCCGGCCGGCCCGACAGGTGTTTCCATGGTGTCCGCCAAGTGGTTCTGGCATAGCTGGCAGGTGATGTTGGCGTGACCGGCAGGTGGTTCCAGAAAGCCCGGCAGGTGATTCCGAAGTGTTCACCAAATGCTTGTGGAGTAGCCAGAAGTTGATTTTGGCATGTCCAGCAGGTGGTTTTGGCGAGTCGAGCAGGTGGTTCTGGCGTGCTCGGCAGGTGCTTCCGGTGTCATCGGCATGTGGTTCCGGAATGTCTGAGAGGTGGTTCCGCCACGCCCGGCAGGTGATTCCGGAGTGTTCCCCAAGTGGTTCTGGCATAGCCGGCAGGTGATTTTGCATGTCCGGCAATGGTTCCGGCGAGTCGAGCCGCTGGTTCCGGCATGTCCGGCAGGTGGTTCCGGCATGCCCGGCAGGTGATTCCGCAGTGTCCGGCATGTGGTTCTGGCACCTCTGAGAGGTGGTTCCGGCATGCCCGGCAGGTGGTTCCGGCGTGTCTGCTGAGTGGTTCTGGCGTAGTCGGCAGGTGATTGTGGCGTGTCCAGCAGGTGGTTCTGAGGAGTGGATCAGGTGGTTCCGGCATACTCTGCAGGTGGTACCGGCGTGTCCGGAACATGGTTATGGCAAGTCTGAGAGGTGATTCCGGCATGTCCATCAGGTGGTTCTGAGAAGTGGATCAGGTGGTTCCGGCAGGCACGGCAGGTGATTCCGGAGTGTCCGTCATGTGATTCTGTCACCTCTGAGAGTTTGTTCTGGCATGCCCGGCAGGTGATACCACAGTGTCCGGCATTTGGTTCTGGCACCTCTGACAGGTGGTTCCGGGATGCCTGGCATGTGATTCCGGAGTGTCTGCCGAGTGGTTCTGGCGTGTCCAGCAGGTGTTTCCGGTCTTTCCGGCAGGTGGTTCTGGCGTGTCCGGCACGAGGTTCTGGCACGTCTGAGAGTTGGTTCCGGCATGCCCGACAGGTGATTCCGGAGTGTCCGCCACGTGGTTCTGGCGTACCCGGCAGGTGATTTTGGCGTGTCTGGCAGGTGTTTCTTGCAAGTCGAGCATGTGGCTCAGGCATGATCAGCAGGTGCTTCCGGCCTGTCCGGCACGTGGTTCTGGTGTGTCTGAGAGCTGGTTCTGGCATGTCCGGCAGATGATTCCGGAGTGTCCACCAAGTGGTTGTGGCATACCCGGCAGGTGATTTTAGCGTGTCAGGTAGGTGGTTCCGGCGAGTCGAGTTGGTGGTTCCGGCGTGCTCGGCAGGTGCTTCCGGCGTCATTGGCATGTGGTTCCGGCATGTCTGAGAGGTGGTTCCGGCATGCCCGGCAGGTGGTTCCGGAGTGTCTGTCGAGTGGTTCTGGAGCCAGCCCGGCAGGTGATTCCGAAGAGTTCACCAAATCGTTGTGGCGTAGCCGGCAGGTGATTTCGGCGTGTCTGGAATGTGCTTCTGGCTAGTTGAGCAGGTGGATCAGGCGTGCTCGCCAGGGGGTTCAGGCGGGTCTGGCAGGTGGTTTCGGTCTGTTCGGGGAGTGGTTCCGGCATCTCAGGCACATGGTTCTGGCACGTCTGAGAGGTGGTTGCGGCCGGCCCGACAGGTGTTTCCGGAGTGTCCGCCAAGTGGTTCTGGCGTAGCTGAAAGGTGATGTTGGCGGGACCGGCAGGTGGTTCCAGCCAGCCCGGCAGGTGATTCCGGAGTATCTGCCGCGTGGTTCAGGCGTAGCCGGCAGGTGATTTTGGCGTGTCCAGCAGGTGGTTCCGGCGAGCTCGGCAGGTGGTACCGGCGCGTCCGGTACATGGTTCTGGCACGTCTGAGAGATGGTTCCGGCATGCCCGGCAGGTGATTCCGGAGTGTCCGGCATGTGGTTCTGGCACCTCTGAGAGGTGGTTCCGGCATGCCCGGCAGGTGATTCCGGAGTGTTCGCCAACTGGTTCTGGCGTAGCCGGCAGGTCATATTGCATGTCTGGCGGTGGTTCCGGCGAGTCGAGCCGGTGGTTCCGGCGTAGCCGGCAGTTGATTTTGGCGTGTCCACTAGGTTGTTCTGGGGAGTGGATCAGCTGGTTCCGGCATACTCGGCAGGTGGTCCCGGCGTGTCCAGAACATGGTTCTGGCAAGTCTGAGAGGTGGTTCCGGCACGCCCAACAGGTGATTCCGGAGCGTCCGCCAAGTGTTTCTGGCGTACCCGGCAGGTGATTTGGCATGTCCGACAGGTGTTTCCTGTAAGTCGAGCAGGTGGCTCAGGCATGCTCAGCCGGTGCTTCCGGCGTCTCTGGCACGTGGTTCTGGTGTGTCTGAGAGCTGGTTCTGGCATGTCCGGCAGATGATTCCGGAGTGTCCACCAAGTGGTTCTGGTATACCTGGCAGGTGATTTTGGCGTGTCAGGTAGTTGGTGCCAGCTAGTTGAGCAGGTGGATCAGGCGTGCTCGCCAGGGGATTCTGGCGGGTCTGGCAGGTGGTTTCGGACTGTTCGGGGAGTGGTTCCGGCATCTCAGGCACATGGTTCTGGCACTTCTGAGAGGTGGTTCCGGCCGGCCCGACAGGTGTTTCCGGAGTGTCCGCCAAGTGGTTCTGGCGTAGGTGAAAGGTGATGTTGGCGTGACCGGCAGGTGATTCCAGCCAGCCCGGCAGGTGATTCCGGAGTGTCTGCCGAGTGGTTCTGGCGTAGCCGGCAGGTGATATTGGTGTGTCCAGCGGGTGGTTTTGGCGAGTCGAGCAGGTGCTTCTGTCGTGCTCGGCAGGTGCTTCCGGTGTCATTGGCATGTGGTTCCGGCATGTCTGAGAGGTGATTCCGCCATGCCCGGCAGGTGATTCCGGAGTGTCCGGCATGTGGTTCTGGCACCTCTGAGAGGTGGTTCCGGCATGCCCGGCAGGTGGTTCCGGCGTGTCTGCCGAGTGGTTCTGGCGTAGTCGGCAGGTGATTGTGGCGTGTCCAGCAGGTGGTTCTGAGGAGTGGATCAGGTGGTTCCGGCATACTCTGCAGGTGGTACCGGCGTGTCCGGAGCATGGTTCTGGCAAGTCTGAGAGGTGGTTCCGGCATGCCGGACAGTTGATTCCGGAGTGTTCGCCAAGTGGTTCTGGTGTAGCCGGCTGGTCATTTTGCATGTCAGGCGGTGGTTCCGGCGAGTCGAGCCGGTGGTTCCGGCGTGTCCGGCAGGTGGATCTGGCGTGACCGGCACGAGGTTCTGGCACGTCTGAGAGTTGGTTCCGGCATGCCCGACAGGTGATTCCGGAGTGTCCGCCACGTGGTTCTGGCGTACCCGGCAGGTGATTTTGGTGTGTCTGGCAGGTGTTTCTTGCAAGTCGAGCATTTGGCTCAGGCATGCTCAGCAGGTGCTTCCAGCGTGTCTGGCACGTGGTTCTGGTGTGTCTGAGATCTGGTTCTGGCATGTCCGGCAGATGATTCCGGATTGTCCACCAAGTGGTTGTGGCATACCCGGCCGGTGATTTTAGCATGTCAGGTAGGTGGCTCCAGCGAGTCGAGAAGGTGGTTCCAGTGTGCTCGGCAGGTGGTTCAGGCGGGTCTGGCAGGTGGTTTCGGTCTGTTCGGGGTGTGGTTCCAGCATCTCAGGCACATGGTTCTGGCTCGTCAGATAGGTGGTTCCGGCCGGCCCGACAGGTGTTTCCATGGTGTCCGCCAAGTGGTTCTGTCATAGCTGGCAGGTGATGTTGGCGTGACCGGCAGGTGGTTCCAGCCAGCCCGGCAGGTGATTCCGAAGTGTTCACCAAATGGTTGTGGCGTAGCCGGAAGGTGATTTTGGCGTGTCCAGAAGGTGGTTTTGGCGAGTCGAGCAGGTGATTCTGGCGTGCTCGGCAGGTGCTTCCGGTGTCATTGGCATGTGGTTCCGGCATGTGTGAGAAGTGGTTCCGCCATGCCCGGCAGGTGATTCCGGAGTGTTCCCCAAGTGGTTCTGGCATAGCCGACAGGTGATTTTGCATGTCCGGCAATGGTTCCGGCGAGTCGAGCCGGTGGTTCCGGCAAGTCCGGCAGGTGATTCCGGCATGTCCAGCAGGTTGTTCCGGCATGCCCGGCAGGTGATACCGGAGTGTCCGGCATTTGGTTCTGGCTCCTCTGAGAGGTGGTTCCGGATGCCTGGCATGTGATTCCGGAGTGTCTGCCGAGTGGTTCTGGCGTAGCCGGCAGTTGATTTTTGCGTGTCCAGGAGGTGGTTCTGGGGAGTGGATCAGGCGGTTCCGGCATACTCGGCAGGTGGTACCGGCGTGTCAGGAACATGGTTCTGGCAAGTCTGAGAGGTGGTTCTGGGATGCCCGACAGGTGATTCTGGAGTGTTCGCCAAGTGCTTCTGGCGTAGCCGACATGTCATTTTGCATGTCCGGCGGTGGTTCCGGCGAGTCGAGCCGGTGGTGCCGGCGTGTCCAGCAGGTGTTTCTGGTCTGTCCGGCAAGTGGTTCTGGCGTGTCCGGCACGAGGTTCTGGCACGTCTGAGAGTTGGTTCCAGCAAACCCGGCAGGTGATTCCGAAGAGTTCACCAAATGGTTGTGGCGTAGCCGGCAGGTGATTTTGGCGTGTCCAGCAGGTGGTTTTGGCGAGTCGAGCAGGTGGTTCTGGCATGCACGGCCGGTGCTTCCGGTGTCATTGACATGTGGTTCCGGCATGTCCGAGAGGTGGTTCCGGCATGCCCGGCAGGTGGTTCCGGAGAGTCTGCCGAGTGGTTCTGGAGCCAGCCCAGCAGGTGATTCTGAAGAGTTCACCAAATGGTTGTGGCGTAGCCGGCAGGTGATTTTGGCGTGTCAGGAAGGTGGTTCCAGCTAGTTGAGCAGGTGGATCAGGCGTGCTCGCCAGTGGGTTCAGGCGGGTCTGGCAGGTGGTTTCGGTCTGTTCGGGGAGTGGTTCCGGCATCTCAGGCACATGGTTCTGACATGTCTGAGAGGTGTTTCCGGCCGGCCGGAGAGGTGTTTCCGGAGTGTCCGCCTTGTCGTTCTGGCGTAGCTGAAAGGTGATGTTGGCGTGACCGGCAGGTGGTTCCAGCCAGCCCGGCAGGTGATTCCGGAGTGTCTGCCTTGAGGTTCTGGCGTAGCTGGCAGGTGATTTTGGCGTGTCCAGCAGGTGGTTCTGGCGAGCTCGGCAGGTGGTACCAGCGTGTCCGGAACATGGTTCTGGCACGTCTGAGAGATGGTTCCGGCATGCCCGGCAGGTGATTCCGGAGTGTCCGGCATGTGGTTCTGGCACCTCTGAGAGGTGGTTCCGGCATGCCCGGCAGGTGGTTCCGGAGTGTCTGCCGAGTGGTTCTGGCGTAGTCGGCAGGTGATTCTGGCGTGTCCAGCATGTGGTTCTGGGGAGAGGATCAGGTGGTTCCGGCATACTCGGCAGGTGGTACCGGCGTGTCCGGAACATGGTTCTGGCAAGTCTGAGAGGCGGTTCCGGCATGCCCGACAGGTGATTCCGGAGTGTTCGCCAAGTGGTTCTGGCGTAGCCGGCAAATCATTTTGCATGTCCGGCGGTGGTTCCGGCGAGTCGATCCGGTGGTTCCGGCATGCCCGGCAGGTGCTTCCGGCGTGTCCGGCACGTGGTTCTGGTGTGTCAGAGGGCTGGTTCTGGCATTTCCGGCAGATGATTCCGGAGTGTCCAGCATATGGTTCTCGCACCTCTGAGAGGTGGTTCCAGCATGCCCGGCAGGTGATACCGGAGTGTCCGGAATGTGGTTCTGGCACCTCTGAGAGGTGGTTCCGGCATGCCCGACAGGTGATTCCGGAGTGTTCGCCAAGTGGTTCTGGCGTAGCCGCCAGGTGATTTTGCATGTCCGGCAATGGTTCCGGCGAGTCGAGCCGGTGGTTCCGGCGTGTCCAGCAGGTGTTTCCGGTCTGTCCGGCAGGTGGTTCTGGCGTGTCCGGCTCGAGGTTCCGGCACGTCTGAGAGTTGGTTCCGGCATGCCCGACAGGTGATTCCGGAGTGTCCGGCATGTCGTTCTGGCACCTCTGAGAGGTGGTTCCGGAATGCCCGGCATGCGATTCCGGAATGTCTGCCAAGTGGTTCTGGCGTAGCCGGCAGTTGATTTTGGCGTGTCCACTAGGTGGTTCTGGGGAGTGGATCAGCTGGTTCCGGCATACTCGGCGGGTGGTACCGGCGTGTCCAGAACATGGTTCTGGCAAGTCTGAGAGGAGGTTCCGGCACGCCCGACAGGTGATTCCGGAGCGTCCGCCAAGTGTTTCTGGCATACCCGGCAGGTGATTTTGGCATGTCCGACAGGTGTATCTTGCGAGTCGAGCAGGTGGCTCAGGCATGCTCAGCTGGTGCTTCCGGCGTCTCTGGCACGTGGTTCTGGTGTGTCTGAGAGCTGGTTCTGGCATGTCCGGCAGATGATTCCGGAGTGTCCACCAAGTGGTTCTGGTAGACCTGGCAGGTGATTTTGGCGTGTCTGGAAGGTGGTTCCGGCTAGTTGAGCAGGTGGATCAGGCGTGCTCGCCAGGGGGTTCAGGCGGGTCTGGCAGGTGGTTTCGGTCTGTTCGGGGAGTGGTTCCGGCATCTCAGGCACATGGTTATGACACGTCTGAGAGGTGTTTCCGGCCGGCCGGAGAGGTGTTTCCGGAGTGTCCGCCTTGTCGTTCTGGCGTAGCTGAAAGGTGATGTTGGCGTGACCGGCAGGTGGTTCCAGCCAGCCCGGCAGGTGATTCCGGAGTGTCTGCCGAGTGGTTCTGGCGTAGCCGGCAGGTGATTTTGGCGTGTCCAGCAGGTGGTTCCGGCGAGCTCGGCAGGTGGTACCGGCGTGTCCGGAACACGGTTCTGGCACATCTGAGAGATGGTTCCGGCATGCCCGGCAGGTTACTCCGGAGTGTCCGGCATGTGGTTCTGGCACCTCTGAGAGGTGGTTCTGGCATGCCCGGCAGGTGATACCGGAGTGTCCAGCATTTGGTTCTTGCACCTGTGAGATATGGTTCCGGCATGTCCAGCAGGTGATTCCGGAGTTTCCGGCATGTGGTTCTGGCACCTCTGAGAGGTGGTTCCGGCATGCCCGGCAGGTGATACCGTAGTGTTCGCAAACTGGTTCTGGCGTAGCCGGCAGGTGATTTTGCATGTCCGGCAATGGTTCCGGCGAGTCGAGCCGGTGGTTCCGGAATGTCCGGCAGGTGGTTCCGGCATGTCCTGCAGGTGGTTCCGGCATGTCCAGCACGTGGTTCGAGCATGCCCGGCAGGTGATTCCGGAGTGTCCGGCATGTGGTTCTGGCAGCTCTGAGAGGTGGTTCCGGAATGCCTGGCCTGTGATTCCGGAGTGTCTGCCGACTGGTTCTGGCGTAGCCGGCAGTTGATTTTGGCGTGACCACTAGGTGGTTCTGGGGAGTGGATCAGCTGGTTCCGGCATACTCGGCAGGTGGTACCGGCGTGTCCAGAACATGGTTCTGGCAAGTCTGAGAGGAGGTTCCGGCACGCCCGACAGGTGATTCCGGAGTGTTCCCCAAGTGGTTCTGGCATAGCCGGCAGGTGATTTTGCATGTCCGGCAATGGTTCCGGCGAGTCGAGCCGGTGGTTCCGGCGTGTCCAGCAGGTGTTTCCGGGGTGTCCAGCAGGTGGTTCTGGCGTGTCCGGCACGAGGTTCTGGCACGTCTGAGAGTTGGTTCCGGCATGCCCGAAAGGTGATTCCGGAGTGTTCGCCAAGTGGTTCTGGCGTAGCCATCAGGTCATTTTGCATGTCCGGCGGTGGTTCCGGCGAGTCGAGCCGGTGGTTCCGGCATGTCCGGCAGGTATTTCCGGGCTGTCCGGCAGGTGGTTCTGGCGTGTCCGACACGAGGTTCTGGCACGTCTGAGAGTTGGTTCCGGCATGCCCGAATGGTGATTCCGGAGTGTCTGGCATGTGGTTCTGGCACCTCTGAGAGGTGGTTACGGCATGCACGGCAGGTGATACCGGAGTCTCCGGCATTTGGTTCTGGCACCTCTGAGAGGTGGTTCCGGAATGCCTGGCCTGTGATTCCGGAGTGTCTGCCGAGTGGTTCTGGCGTAGCCGGCAGTTGATTTTGGCGTGTCCACTAGGTGGTTCTGGGGAGTGGATCAGCTGGTTCCGGCATACTCGGCAGGTGGTACCGGCGTGTCCAGAACATGGTTCTGGCACGTCTGAGAGGAGGTTCCGGCACGCCCGACAGGTGATTCCGGAGCGTCCGCCAAGTGTTTCTGGCGTACCCGGCAGGTGATATTGGCATGTCCGACAGGTGTATCTTGCGAGTCGAGCAGGTGGTTCTGGCGTGCTCGGCAGGTGCTTCCGTGCCGGGGTCCCGCCCCGGCGGAGTCCAGGTTCCTGAGGGATGGACGGCGTCGGCGCGATGAGGGAGGGGGAAAATAAAGGGGACGTGAGACTTGGGTTGGTGTTAGCAAGTCCGACTTTACTGTGCACGAGTGTCGTTTATATATTTTTCAGGATTAGTACAGAAATAGTTTTACAAATATTCTCAGAGAGATAAGGAAGTAAGAAACGAGCACAAGAATATTTATTAGCATTCCATTCTATAGAGCATAAGGTTAATGATCGTCTTCTCTGCAATTAACTAGTGTTTGTTGTCTCTAAGCTAAAGGAGATAGGTACCTAGGCGTCTGTTGTAATTCATGGTAAAGTTAAATCAAAGAGAGAAGGTCCAGGCCTCCGGACAGGGCAGCAGCCCGTCTGGTTACATCCTGGTGGAGCCATCCCTGCCTCCCTCAATCATTTACGCCATTAGTGTAGATGGTTAATGGGAACAAAAGGTGACTCCAGGGTGTCTTATCCCCAGGGCTATCTGCATTCTCAGCGGGCAGTTAAACATCTTTACTTTTTCGCGCCCTTTAGGGGGTGGAAGCATTCCTTTGTCTTTTAGATTGTAGAGCTAACGGTCCCTTAAGTACACTGCCGGAGAAAGTATCATATTGTTAGTAAAGTAAAGGGCTGAAAAGCTAAGCTAAACTATAAATCTTCAAGAATAAAAAAGAGAAATAAGTATACACATAACCTTGATAGAAAGCATGCATATAATTCAGAAAATATCGGGGGTGTTGGCCGGCCATTCTTCACCGAGGGGCATTCTTGCACCCCTCGGCCCTTCTACTCACCAATTATTTATTGTTTATTGCTTTTAGGAGAAAACCTCTATAACATTTTAACAGAAAGCAGAAGGTCAAGAATAATATATAGATACTTCTTGATCATCCAATTAACCAGCAAACTTAGAAGGACGATGCATATGTATATTTAGACAAAGAACTGGAGGGAGAAGGAAACATTAACCAGATGGAGGCCATAAACCTAATTCGACATCTTATCTGGGCAGGATTCCTTTCTGATTGTCTCACATGGGACTGTGTGCTCCTCCAATAATTAACTGAAAAATATCTTGAAAGTTACCTGCAGGTGGTCACATTCTCTTACTGTATCTAATTTTCCCGGGAGGTAGTGCCTCCCAAGCAGCCACCCAAAGGAGTGAAAACTGGAGGTTAAGAAAGGAAAAGGAATGAAGGGCAATTAGAAGCAGCACAGGTTTCAGAACTATGTGAGGGGCTGGCCGGTTATTCTTCACCAAGGGGCGGCCCTGCACCCCTCGGCGTTAATCGGCTGGACCCTGTCAAACAGCCGATCAAATGATGTAGCCACGGCTCCCAGCATCTCCCCCTTTTTTACTTTTTAAGGCCAACAGATGTAATTCTGCTGAAACCCGACTTATAGAGTTGAATATTAACTTGAGAAAGACTGGAAAAAGGCAAAGACAAATCATTAGAGCACCAATGGTGACAGCAATATTAACAATAAAGGAGCTCCAATTTTTCTCCCCTACAAAAGAGGTCAGAGAGGTGAAAAAGTTGGTGGCCACTTCAGAAGCAGAAAAGGATTCTTTAGCCTGATTAATATTATTAATTTGTCTATGTAAGTCACAAATGTCTAGACTAAAGTCTGAATGGTTCCATATTCCCTGGATATGATTTTTAATTTTCTCCCAGGAGTGTAGAGATTGATTTACCTTAAGAGGAGTCCCACAGATCCATCTATAGGACACATAACATCGCAAGGCCAGTTTAACCTTCAAATTTGTAAGTTCTTGTCCTATCTGTAATATTGCCTCTTCCAGAGCGTTTCCTTTGCCTCCAGTTTTTCGTCTATTATTTCTTGGGTAGTTAGGGCAAGAGTGGTATTCTTAGAAAGATCGTCTACATAAGAGGCAGTATGTATTTGTTTAGTCAGCGCTACAGCAGATACAGTGAGAGAGGTTGCTAATGCAATCAAGGCTGAGATACCCAATATTAAAGCAGAGATAAACCGGCGGGGGCGCTGTAAAAGATCAGTAGCCTGTTTCAAAGTAAGCAATCCAACATCATCATACCAGGGTTCAGACAAATGAACGGGTAGCATAAGATAGGGGGGTTGTTGTAATATGATTACAGCTCGTACCTCTATATCAGGGCTCAAACAATTAGTTAAAAATACAATCTGGACAGGAGATATCATAACGAGAATTATTAAAAGAGATAGACATAGCAAAACTGTGTACAGGAAAGGCCAAGAAATCATAAGGGGCCAGGACACAGGCCTTAACCTTATACAACTGTGATCCTGTTGGTCTAATCAGTACAACATTGTGTAAAGCGGCTATGGCCTGCAACAAGTGTGGTTGAATTTTGCCAGAGTCAGTAGAAAGAATAGGAGGGCGGAGGCGAGTGCGGACGGGGAGCCAGACGTTTAGAAGGTTTCTCGCGGAGTGAAAGTCGTCTCATCTGGGCTACTGGGGGAGATTCATCATCTATCTTGACTCGGAAGCTGGGGCTCGTCTGCCTTGGTGGAGGTGGGGGCAGAGGCTGCTTGCGGTACATGTCGAATCAGATGATCAGGAATCCACCAAGGAGATGAAGTGTCCTGTGGAAATATGCAAGCATATCCTCGACCGATAGTTAAGAGAATATCAGGACCTTTCCACTGTCCTGTAAGCAGGTCCTTCCATTTGACCTGTAGTAAAATATTTTGTTTATTATCATTCCAATGTCTCATCATAGGTGACTCACCATGAAAATCTAAATTGAGAAAATTTATCACAAACAGAGCATGACTTAGTAAAAGACGGGGAGAGCTATATTTGAGCTCTCCTCCTTGTAATTTTTCCAATTGTTGTTTTGGGGGGCTCAGATAGCGAGGAAAAGACAAATGTTTCAATTTTGTTTATAAATTGCTGTAAGTCATAGTTCTTTAAGAGAATAGAGAAAAAGATTTTCTTAACTCTGGAAAAAAGCAAAATATTAAAAATCAGTAATATCTCAATTAAAAAGTCATAAAAATTATAATCATCCCTATCAGTTTATTCTGTCCTGTGTAATTGGTTCTTGATCTTAATCTTCTGTCAGCAGTTTGTGAGGTCATCAGTTTCTCTGTTGGAGTTCTGTAATTTTTACCCAGTTTAGTTTTACAATCTGAGCGTTTATTAGAAACCTGTATTCTAGAGTGTTAGAGTCCTTTCCATGAATTTTCCTGAAGATGAGACATATTTGCAAAAGCAAAAAGTAGAGTAAAACAATAACGGACTGTAAACAATAAAAGACTTAAAAATGATGATTGACAGAGAAACTTGGTTATCTCTGTGATATACAACACCTTAAACTAATAATTAGAATTATGGCTGATAGCCAGGATACATCAGAATTTAGGCATGTATATAATTTCTAAAACACTTATATCAGTAACATTTACCCACATACTACCAACCAAGAAAGATTATTATCACTTTATCTGACAATGTTTCCCATGTAACTTTAGACCAAATAAGCCTGATTAGTTTAGAATTAACAAAACAGATTTGTCTTTTAGGTAGAGTTAGAAACCATTTGTTCCCAACAATGATGTTTAGATTACCCACAAGAACTTTGAGACATTAGACAAACAGCTATCATTTAAAGTTATTATGCTGACAAATTTCTAACAGACAACATGAACTTATTTGACTAGGAAACCCAGGCTGCATATTTGCATATGCAGTGCTAACTCTGAGGACATATCCAAACATTTCAATCAAACCAACAAACTTAAGTTTTCATTAACCAAAGATTAATCCATATCATCTTAAAAGACAGTGGGTTAATTTCTATTGTGTTTAGAATGTATGAGAGCGCTTAATTTAAGCCAATTAAACAGAACTCTTAGTATTGGCCATATCACCCGGAGGTAAAAATATCACACACATATAGACACACAGACACAGAGCCTTCACACCTATTGTTTTAAAAATCACTGCCATCAATCAGGTAATGAGTCAATCTCCAAGAGAGGGCACCCCACTTGGTTGCCAGGGTGATCAGGCCCGGAAACCAGAGGGGGGGGGCGCTCCCAGAGGTGGAGACTATGATATTTTAAAGATTTCTTTGTTTCTCAATTGCAAAGCTCAAAAGGAGCCAAAATGGTCACTGTAACTTTAAGAGAGAGGAAAGAAAAGGTTCCATTAACTTGAAAATCTCCTGAACCTAGGGCAGCGTCCTACTTGTTCTGCCTGTGAGATTCCTATAGCAAGGGGTGATGGGGGCGTCCCCCAGCATATATCTCTTGTCCCCCTGCATGCATCTCTTGTATACCTTCCCTATTATGCCTGGCAGTCATAAGTGCCTGGTGAATGATTCCCAGGATAAAGGGATAGAGAAAAACAGTGAGGAACTTTCCGCCAGTCTGGGGGACATTCTACCCAATTGCAGCCTGGAGCCATTCTCCCAAGAAGGGGTTCCCATACTCCACCAAAGGTTAGAGTTTGGTACTTTCCTTGAACTGGAGTCCCGATTGGGACTTTTCCCGCAGTTCAGAGTATGGTCAGGTGCCAGAGGGAGGGGTCCCATTCCAGCCTTAGGAAAAGAAACCTTCCACGGGAGTCTTGGAGATTGGCAGCCGTCCTAATGACTTAAGTGGCCGACCCGTGCCCATGTAAAATTTGTCTATTAGAGATAGAGTCAGGAAGGAATGGATTAATTCATTTTCCATCACCCTCAGGCTTAAGGTACTGATTCTCTTCAGGCTGAATGCCACAATTTGCCCCATAGAGTAGCCATGGGCAGCAAAAGTGGATTCATACAGCTGTCCGAGAAGGTTCCCTATGGAGCAGTGAATTTAGATCCATCCTTGAAAAAGAGAAAGTCACAAGGAAAAAATAGGGCACTTACCAGAACTTGAGCTCACAAGCCGATGAAGCAAGTCCACCAGAAATGATGCAGGGTTGGTGAGCCGAGGAGTCGAGAGAAAGATTTCCTGGGCTCTCAAGATTTGGTGGCAGTGCTCTTTTATTTAGAGAATAGCGTGGAATAGCATGGGGACAGGACCCATGGGCAGGCAGAGCTGCTGCGTGGTGACAGGACCCACGGCCAGAACTTAACAGGTCTTGCTCTTATAATGTTGCACAAGGAAGTATTCCCAGTTAGACATTTTAAAACATACTTAGGCAAAGTTGATATAACCTCTTTATAAAGAAAATCAGCTTCTAAGTTGTGTTCCCACTATCATCCAGGTTTCCAAATTAACAGTTTCCTCTTCGGGGAACCAGGGACATTGTTCTTGTAAAAATGTAGGAATGTAGAAATCTGTCCCAAAGAGGCTTTTATGTCTCTTTTTTGCAAGCATACATGTTATTATTTCTATACAGAGCCTTCTTTCTTTAGACTCAGTATGGCCCAAAACTTCTCAAAATTCTTAATACTTCTTATTCTTCCTAACCTTATTTCACTCTCCCTTTCCGGAGAGGGACTAAAACTTCTCTATTATTATTATTATTATTATTATTATTATTTTTTATTTCACTCTCCCTTTCTAGACAGGGGCAAAAACTTCTCAATTATTATTATTATTATTATTATTATTATTTCACTCTCCCTTTCTAGAGAGGGGCAAAAACTTCTCTATTATTATTATTATTATTATTATTATTTATTTCACTCTCCCTTTCTAGAGAGGGGCAAAAACTTCTCTATTATTATTATTATTATTATTATTATTATTATTTTTATTTCACTCTCCCTTTCTAGAGAGGGGCAAAAAACTTCTCAATTATTATTATTATTATTATTATTATTATTATTTCACTCTCCCTTTCTAGAGAGGGGCAAAAACTTCTCAAAGTTCTTAACACCTACTACCCTTCTGTCCTTTCCTCACTCTCCCTTTGGCAGAGAGGGGCTAAAGGGGGCTCTTCTTTCCAGCCCTGGGTAGGATCCTATCCGTCCCGAGAAGTGGGGGGAACTTACCCTTCAGGTCCCTGTTCGGGCGCCACTTGCCGGGGTCCCGCCCCGGCGGAGTCCAGGTTCCTGAGGGATGGACGGCGTCGGCGTGATGAGGGAGGGGGAAAATAAAGGGGACGTGAGACTTGGGTTGGTGTTAGCAAGTCCGACTTTACTGTGCACGAGTGTCGTTTATATATTTTTCAGGATTAGTACAGAAATAGTTTTACAAATATTCTCAGAGAGATAAGGAAGTAAGAAACGAGCACAAGAATATTTATTAGCATTCCATTCTATAGAGCATAAGGTTAATGATCGTCTTCTCTGCAATTAACTAGTGTTTGTTGTCTCTAAGCTAAAGGAGATAGGTACCTAGGCGTCTGTTGTAATTCATGGTAAAGTTAAATCAAAGAGAGAAGGTCCAGGCCTCCGGACAGGGCAGCAGCCCGTCTGGTTACATCCTGGTGGAGCCATCCCTGCCTCCCTCAATCATTTACGCCATTAGTGTAGATGGTTAATGGGAACAAAAGGTGACTCCAGGGTGTCTTATCCCCAGGGCTATCTGCATTCTCAGCGGGCAGTTAAACATCTTTACTTTTTCGCGCCCTTTAGGGGGTGGAAGCATTCCTTTGTCTTTTAGATTGTAGAGCTAACGGTCCCTTAAGTACACTGCCGGAGAAAGTATCATATTGTTAGTAAAGTAAAGGGCTGAAAAGCTAAGCTAAACTATAAATCTTCAAGAATAAAAAAGAGAAATAAGTATACACATAACCTTGATAGAAAGCATGCATATAATTCAGAAAATATCGGGGGTGTTGGCCGGCCATTCTTCACCGAGGGGCATTCTTGCACCCCTCGGCCCTTCTACTCACCAATTATTTATTGTTTATTGCTTTTAGGAGAAAACCTCTATAACATTTTAACAGAAAGCAGAAGGTCAAGAATAATATATAGATACTTCTTGATCATCCAATTAACCAGCAAACTTAGAAGGACGATGCATATGTATATTTAGACAAAGAACTGGAGGGAGAAGGAAACATTAACCAGATGGAGGCCATAAACCTAATTCGACATCTTATCTGGGCAGGATTCCTTTCTGATTGTCTCACATGGGACTGTGTGCTCCTCCAATAATTAACTGAAAAATATCTTGAAAGTTACCTGCAGGTGGTCACATTCTCTTACTGTATCTAATTTTCCCGGGAGGTAGTGCCTCCCAAGCAGCCACCCAAAGGAGTGAAAACTGGAGGTTAAGAAAGGAAAAGGAATGAAGGGCAATTAGAAGCAGCACAGGTTTCAGAACTATGTGAGGGGCTGGCCGGTTATTCTTCACCAAGGGGCGGCCCTGCACCCCTCGGCGTTAATCGGCTGGACCCTGTCAAACAGCCGATCAAATGATGTAGCCACGGCTCCCAGCACTTCCGGTGTCATTGGCATGTGGTTCCGGCATGTCTGAGAGGTGGTTCCGGCATGCCCGGCAGGTGGTTCCGGAGAGTCTGCCGAGTGGTTCTGGAGCCAGCCCGGCAGGTGATTCCGAAGAGTTCACCAAATGGTTGTGGCGTAGCCGGCAGGTTATTTTGGCGTGTCAGGAAGTTGGTTCCGGCTATTTGAGCAGGTGGATCAGGCGTGCTCGCCAGGGGGTTCAGGCGGGTCTGGCAGGTGGTTTCGGTCTGTTCGGGGAGTGGTTCCGGCATCTTAGGCACATGGTTCTGGCACGTCTGAGAGGTGGTTCCGGCCAGCCGGAGAGGTGTTTCCGGAGTGTCCGCCAAGTGGTTCTGGCGTAGCTGAAAGGTGATGTTGGCGTGACTGGCAGGTGGTTCCAGGCAGCCCGGCACGTGATTCCGGAGTGTCTGCCGTGTGGTTCTGGCGTAGCTGGCAGGTGATTTTGGCGTGTCCAGCAGGTGGTTCTGGGGAGTGGATCAGGTGGTTCCGGCATACTCTGCAGGTGGTACCGGCGTGTCCGGAGCATGGTTCTGGCAAGTCTGAGAGGTGGTTCCGGCATGCCGGACAGTTGATTCCGGAGTGTTCGCCAAGTGGTTCTGGTGTAGCCGGCTGGTCATTTTGCATGTCAGGCGGTGGTTCCGGCGAGTCGAGCCGGTGGTTCCGGCGTGTCCGGCAGGTGGATCTGGCGTGACCGGCACGAGGTTCTGGCACGTCTGAGAGTTGGTTCCGGCATGCCCGACAGGTGATTCCGGAGTGTCCGCCACGTGGTTCTGGCGTACCCGGCAGGTGATTTTGGTGTGTCTGGCAGGTGTTTCTTGCAAGTCGAGCATTTGGCTCAGGCATGCTCAGCAGGTGCTTCCAGCGTGTCTGGCACGTGGTTCTGGTGTGTCTGAGATCTGGTTCTGGCATGTCCGGCAGATGATTCCGGATTGTCCACCAAGTGGTTGTGGCATACCCGGCCGGTGATTTTAGCATGTCAGGTAGGTGGCTCCAGCGAGTCGAGAAGGTGGTTCCAGTGTGCTCGGCAGGTGGTTCAGGCGGGTCTGGCAGGTGGTTTCGGTCTGTTCGGGGTGTGGTTCCAGCATCTCAGGCACATGGTTCTGGCTCGTCAGATAGGTGGTTCCGGCCGGCCCGACAGGTGTTTCCATGGTGTCCGCCAAGTGGTTCTGTCATAGCTGGCAGGTGATGTTGGCGTGACCGGCAGGTGGTTCCAGCCAGCCCGGCAGGTGATTCCGAAGTGTTCACCAAATGGTTGTGGCGTAGCCGGAAGGTGATTTTGGCGTGTCCAGAAGGTGGTTTTGGCGAGTCGAGCAGGTGATTCTGGCGTGCTCGGCAGGTGCTTCCGGTGTCATTGGCATGTGGTTCCGGCATGTGTGAGAAGTGGTTCCGCCATGCCCGGCAGGTGATTCCGGAGTGTTCCCCAAGTGGTTCTGGCATAGCCGACAGGTGATTTTGCATGTCCGGCAATGGTTCCGGCGAGTCGAGCCGGTGGTTCCGGCAAGTCCGGCAGGTGATTCCGGCATGTCCAGCAGGTTGTTCCGGCATGCCCGGCAGGTGATACCGGAGTGTCCGGCATTTGGTTCTGGCTCCTCTGAGAGGTGGTTCCGGATGCCTGGCATGTGATTCCGGAGTGTCTGCCGAGTGGTTCTGGCGTAGCCGGCAGTTGATTTTTGCGTGTCCAGGAGGTGGTTCTGGGGAGTGGATCAGGCGGTTCCGGCATACTCGGCAGGTGGTACCGGCGTGTCAGGAACATGGTTCTGGCAAGTCTGAGAGGTGGTTCTGGGATGCCCGACAGGTGATTCTGGAGTGTTCGCCAAGTGCTTCTGGCGTAGCCGACATGTCATTTTGCATGTCCGGCGGTGGTTCCGGCGAGTCGAGCCGGTGGTGCCGGCGTGTCCAGCAGGTGTTTCTGGTCTGTCCGGCAAGTGGTTCTGGCGTGTCCGGCACGAGGTTCTGGCACGTCTGAGAGTTGGTTCCAGCAAACCCGGCAGGTGATTCCGAAGAGTTCACCAAATGGTTGTGGCGTAGCCGGCAGGTGATTTTGGCGTGTCCAGCAGGTGGTTTTGGCGAGTCGAGCAGGTGGTTCTGGCATGCACGGCCGGTGCTTCCGGTGTCATTGACATGTGGTTCCGGCATGTCCGAGAGGTGGTTCCGGCATGCCCGGCAGGTGGTTCCGGAGAGTCTGCCGAGTGGTTCTGGAGCCAGCCCAGCAGGTGATTCTGAAGAGTTCACCAAATGGTTGTGGCGTAGCCGGCAGGTGATTTTGGCGTGTCAGGAAGGTGGTTCCAGCTAGTTGAGCAGGTGGATCAGGCGTGCTCGCCAGTGGGTTCAGGCGGGTCTGGCAGGTGGTTTCGGTCTGTTCGGGGAGTGGTTCCGGCATCTCAGGCACATGGTTCTGACATGTCTGAGAGGTGTTTCCGGCCGGCCGGAGAGGTGTTTCCGGAGTGTCCGCCTTGTCGTTCTGGCGTAGCTGAAAGGTGATGTTGGCGTGACCGGCAGGTGGTTCCAGCCAGCCCGGCATGTGATTCCGGAGTGTCTGCCTTGAGGTTCTGGCGTAGCTGGCAGGTGATTTTGGCGTGTCCAGCAGGTGGTTCTGGCGAGCTCGGCAGGTGGTACCAGCGTGTCCGGAACATGGTTCTGGCACGTCTGAGAGATGGTTCCGGCATGCCCGGCAGGTGATTCCGGAGTGTCCGGCATGTGGTTCTGGCACCTCTGAGAGGTGGTTCCGGCATGCCCGGCAGGTGGTTCCGGAGTGTCTGCCGAGTGGTTCTGGCGTAGTCGGCAGGTGATTCTGGCGTGTCCAGCAGGTGGTTCTGGGGAGAGGATCAGGTGGTTCCGGCATACTCGGCAGGTGGTACCGGCGTGTCCGGAACATGGTTCTGGCAAGTCTGAGAGGCGGTTCCGGCATGCCCCACAGGTGATTCCGGAGTGTTCGCCAAGTGGTTCTGGCGTAGCCGGCAAATCATTTTGCATGTCCGGCGGTGGTTCCGGCGAGTCGATCCGGTGGTTCCGGCATGCCCGGCAGGTGCTTCCGGCGTGTCCGGCACGTGGTTCTGGTGTGTCAGAGGGCTGGTTCTGGCATTTCCGGCAGATGATTCCGGAGTGTCCAGCATATGGTTCTGGCACCTCTGAGAGGTGGTTCCGGCATGCCCGGCAGGTGATACCGGAGTGTCCGGAATGTGGTTCTGGCACCTCTGAGAGGTGGTTCCGGCATGCCCGACAGGTGATTCCGGAGTGTTCGCCAAGTGGTTCTGGCGTAGCCGGCAGGTCATTTTGCATGTCCGTCGGTGGTTCCGGCGAGTCGAGCCGGTGGTTCCGGCGTGTCCAGCAGGTGTTTCCGGTCTGTCCGGCAGGTGGTTTTGGCGTGTCCGGCTCGAGGTTCCGGCACGTCTGAGAGTTGGTTCCGGCATGCCCGACAGGTGATTCCGGAGTGTCCGGCATGTCGTTCTGGCACCTCTGAGAGGTGGTTCCGGAATGCCCGGCATGCGATTCCGGAATGTCTGCCAAGTGGTTCTGGCGTAGCCGGCAGTTGATTTTGGCGTGTCCACTAGGTGGTTCTGGGGAGTGGATCAGCTGGTTCCGGCATACTCGGCGGGTGGTACCGGCGTGTCCAGAACATGGTTCTGGCAAGTCTGAGAGGAGGTTCCGGCACGCCCGACAGGTGATTCCGGAGCGTCCGCCAAGTGTTTCTGGCATACCCGGCAGGTGATTTTGGCATGTCCGACAGGTGTATCTTGCGAGTCGAGCAGGTGGCTCAGGCATGCTCAGCTGGTGCTTCCGGCGTCTCTGGCACGTGGTTCTGGTGTGTCTGAGAGCTGGTTCTGGCATGTCCGGCAGATGATTCCGGAGTGTCCACCAAGTGGTTCTGGTAGACCTGGCAGGTGATTTTGGCGTGTCTGGAAGGTGGTTCCGGCTAGTTGAGCAGGTGGATCAGGCGTGCTCGCCAGGGGGTTCAGGCGGGTCTGGCAGGTGGTTTCGGTCTGTTCGGGGAGTGGTTCCGGCATCTCAGGCACATGGTTCTGACATGTCTGAGAGGTGTTTCCAGCCGGCCGGAGAGGTGTTTCCGGAGTGTCCGCCTTGTCGTTCTGGCGTAGCTGAAAGGTGATGTTGGCGTGACCGGCAGGTGGTTCCAGCCAGCCCGGCAGGTGATTCCGGAGTGTCTGCCGAGTGGTTCTGGCGTAGCCGGCAGGTGATTTTGGCGTGTCCAGCAGGTGGTTCCGGCGAGCTCGGCAGGTGGTACCGGCGTGTCCGGAACACGGTTCTGGCACATCTGAGAGATGGTTCCGGCATGCCCGGCAGGTTACTCCGGAGTGTCCGGCATGTGGTTCTGGCACCTCTGAGAGGTGGTTCTGGCATGCCCGGCAGGTGATACCGGAGTGTCCAGCATTTGGTTCTTGCACCTGTGAGATATGGTTCCGGCATGTCCAGCAGGTGATTCCGGAGTGTCCGGCATGTGGTTCTGGCACCTCTGAGAGGTGGTTCCGGCATGCCCGGCAGGTGATACCGTAGTGTTCGCAAAGTGGTTCTGGCGTAGCCGGCAGGTGATTTTGCATGTCCGGCAATGGTTCCGGCGAGTCGAGCCGGTGGTTCCGGAATGTCCGGCAGGTGGTTCCGGCATGTCCGGTAGGTGGTTCCGGCATGTCCAGCACGTGGTTCGAGCATGCCCGGCAGGTGATTCCGGAGTGTCCGGCATGTGGTTCTGGCAGCTCTGAGAGGTGGTTCCGGAATGCCTGGCCTGTGATTCCGGAGTGTCTGCCGACTGGTTCTGGCGTAGCCGGCAGTTGATTTTGGCGTGACCACTAGGTGGTTCTGGGGAGTGGATCAGCTGGTTCCGGCATACTCGGCAGGTGGTACCGGCGTGTCCAGAACATGGTTCTGGCAAGTCTGAGAGGAGGTTCCGGCACGCCCGACAGGTGATTCCGGAGTGTTCCCCAAGTGGTTCTGGCATAGCCGGCAGGTGATTTTGCATGTCCGGCAATGGTTCCGGCGAGTCGAGCCGGTGGTTCCGGCGTGTCCAGCAGGTGTTTCCGGGGTGTCCAGCAGGTGGTTCTGGCGTGTCCGGCACGAGGTTCTGGCACGTCTGAGAGTTGGTTCCGGCATGCCCGAAAGGTGATTCCGGAGTGTCCGCCACGTGGTTCTGGCGTACCCGGCAGGTGATTTTGGCGTGTCTGGCAGGTGTTTCTGGCAAGTCGAGCATTTGGCTCAGGCATGATCAGTAGGTGCATCCGGCGTGTCTGGCACGTGGTTCTGGTGTGTCTGAGAGCTGGTTCTGGCATGTCCGGCAGATGATTCCGGAGTGTCCACCAAGTGGTTGTGGCATACCCGGCAGGTGATTTTTGCGTGTCAGGTAGGTGGTTCCGGCGAGTCGAGTAGGTGGTTCCGCCGTGCTCGTCAGGTGGTTCAGGCGGGTCTGGCCGGTGGTTTTGGTCTTTTCAGTGTGTGGTTCCGGCATCTCAGGCACATGGTTCTGGCACGTCTGAGAGGTGGTTCCGGCCGGACCGACAGGTGTTTCCATGGTGTCCGCCAAGTGGTTGTGGCATAGCTGGCAGGTGATGTTGGCGTGACCGGCAGGTGGTTCCAGCCAGCCCGGCAGGTGATTCCGGAGTGTCTGCCGAGTGGTTCTGGCGTAGCCGGCAGGTGATTTTGGCGTGTCCAGCAGGCGGTTTTGGCGAGTCGAGCAGGTGGTTCTGGCGTGCTCGGCAGGTGCTTCCGTTGTCATTGGCATGTGGTTCCGGCATGTCTGAGAGGTGGTTCCGCCATGCCCGGCAGGTGATTCTGGAGTGTTCGCCAAGTGGTTCTGGCGTAGCCGGCAGGTGATTTTGCATGTCCGGCAATGGTTCCGGCGAGTCGAGCCCGTGGTTCCGGCATGTCCAGCAGGTGGTTCCGGCATGCCCAGCAGGTGGTTCCGGAGTGTCTGCCGAGTGGTTCTTGCGTAGCCGGCAGGTGATTCTGGGGTGTCCAGCAGGTGGTTCTGGGGAGTGGATCAGCTGGTTCTGGCATACTCGGCAGGTGGTACCGATGTGTCCGGAACATGGTTCTGGCAAGTCTGAGAGGTGGTTCCGGCATGCCCCGCAGGTGGTTCCAGAGTGTCCAGCATGTAGTTCTGGCACCTCTGAGAGGTGGTTCCGGCATGCCCGGCAGGTGATAACGGAGTTGCCGGCATGTGGTTCTGGCACCTCTGAGAGGTGGTTCCGGCATGCCCGTCAGGTGATTCCGGAGTGTTCGCCAACTGGTTCTGGCGTAGCCGGCAGGTCATATTGCATGTCCGGCGGTGGTTCCGGCGAGTCGAGCCGGTGGTTCCGGCGTAGCCGGCAGTTGATTTTGGCGTGTCCACTAGGTGGTTCTGGGGAGTGGATCAGCTGGTTCCGGCATACTCGGCAGGTGGTCCCGGCGTGTCCAGAACATGGTTCTGGCAAGTCTGAGAGGTGGTTCCGGCACGCCCAACAGGTGATTCCGGAGCGTCCGCCAAGTGTTTCTGGCGTACCCGGCAGCTGATTTCGCATGTCCGACAGGTGTTTCTTGTAAGTCGAGCAGGTGGCTCAGGCATGCTCAGCTGGTGCTTCCGGCGTCTCTGGCACGTGGTTCTGGTGTGTCTGAGAGCTGGTTCTGGCATGTCCGGCAGATGATTCCGGAGTGTCCTCCAAGTGGTTCTGGTATATCTGGCAGGTGATTTTGGCGTGTCAGAAGTTGGTTCCAGCTAGTTGAGCAGGTGGATCAGGCGTGCTCGCCAGGGGTTTCAGGCGGGTCTGGCAGGTGGTTTCGGTCTGTTCGGGGAGTGGTTCCGGCATCTCAGGCACATGGTTGTGCCACGTCTGATAGGTGGTTCCGGCCGGCCGGAGAGGTGTTTCCGGAGTGTCCGCCAAGTGGTTCTGGCGTAGGTGAAAGGTGATGTTGGCGTGACCGGCAGGTGGTTCCAGCCAGCCCGGCAGGTGATTCCGGAGTGTCTGCCGAGTGGTTCTGGCGTAGCCGGCAGGTGATATTGGTGTGTCCAGCGGGTGGCTTTGGCGAGTCGAGCAGGTGGTTCTGGCGTGCTCGGCAGGTGCTTCCGGTGTCATTGGCATGTGGTTCCGGCATGTCTGAGAGGTGGTTCCGCCATGCCCGGCAGGTGATTCCGGAGTGTTCACCAAGTGGTTCTGGCGTAGCTGGCAGGTGATTTTGGCGTGTCCAGCAGGTGGTTCCGGCGAGCTCGGCAGGTGGTACCAGCGTGTCCGGAACTTGGTTCTGGCACGTCTGAGAGATGGTTCTGGCATGCCTGGCAGGTGATTCCGGAGTGTCCGGCATGTGGTTATGGCACCTCTGATAGGTGGTTCCGGCATGCCCGGCAGGTGATTCCGGAGTGTCCGGCATGTGGTTCTGGCTAGTCTGAGAGGCGGTTCCGGCATGCCCGACAGGTGATTCCGGAGTGTTCGCCAAGTGGTTCTGGCGTAGCCTGCAGGTCAATTTGCGTGTCCGGCGGTGGTTCCGGCGAGTCGAGCCTGTGGTTCCGGAGTGTCCGGCAGGTGGTTCTGGCGTGACCGGCACGAAGTTCTGGCACGTCTGAGAGTTGTTTCCGGCATGCCCGACAGGTGATTCCGGAGTGTTCGCCAAGTGGTTCTGGCGTAGCCGTCAGGTGATTTTGCATGTCCGGCAATGGTTCCTGCGAGTCGAGCCGGTGGTTCCGGCATGTCCAGCAGGTGGTTCCGGTATGCCCGGCAGGTGATTCCGGAGTGTCCGGCATGTGGTTTTGGCACCTCTGAGACGTGGTTCCGGCATGCCCGGCAGGTGATTCCGGAGTGTCCGGCATGTGGTTCTGGCACCTCTGAGAGGTGGTTCCGGCAAGCCCGTCAGTTGGTTACGGAGTGTCTGCCAAGTGGTTCTGGAGTAGCCGGCAGGTGATTCTGGCGTATCCAGCAGGTGGTTCTGGGGAGTGGATCAGGTGGTTCCGGCATACTCGGCAGGTGGTACCGGCGTGTCCGGAACATGGTTCTGGCAAGTCTGAGAGGTGGTACCGGCATGCCAGACAGGTGATTCCGGAGTGTTCGCCAAGTGGTTCTGGCGTAGCCGGCAGGTCATTTTGCATGTCCGGCGGTGGTTCCGGCGAGTCGAGCCGGTGGTTGCGGCGTATCCAGCAGGTGTTTCCGGACTGTCCGGCAGGTGATTCTGGCGTGACCGGGACGAGGTTCTGGCACGTCTGAGAGTTGGTTCCGGCATGCCCGACAGGTGATTCCAGAGTGTCCGCCACGTGGTTCTGGCATACCCGGCAGGTGATTTTGGCGTGTCTGGCAGGTGTTTCTGGCAAGTCGAGCATTTGGCTCAGGCATGCTCAGCAGGTGCTTCCGGCGTGTCCGGCACGTGGTTCTGGTGTTTCTGAGAGCTGGTTCTGGCATGTCCGGCAGATGATTCCGGAGTGTCCACCAAGTGGTTGTGGCATACCCGGCAGGTGATTTTAGCGAGTCAGGAACGTGGTTCCGGCTAGTTGAGCAGGTGGATCAGGCGTGCTCGCCAGGGGGTTCAGGCGGGTCTGGCAGGTGCTTTCGGTCTGTTCGGGGTGTGGTTCCGGCGTCTCAGGCACATGGTTCTGGCACGTCTGATAGGTGGTTCCGGCAGGCCCGACAGGTGTTTCCATGGTGTCCGCCAAGTGGTTCTGGCATAGCTGGCAGTTGATGTTTGTGTGACCGGCACGTGGTTCCAGAAAGCCCGGCAGGTGATTCCGAAGAGTTCACCAAATGGTTGTGGCCTAGCCGGCAGGTGATTTCGGCGTGTCCTGCAGGTGGTTTTGGCGAGTCAAGCAGGTCGTTCTGGCGTGCTCGGCAGGTGCTTGCGGTTTCATTGGCATGTGGTTCCGGCATGTCTGAGAGGTGGTTCCGCCATGCCCGGCAGGTGATTCCGGAGTGTTCGCCAAGTGGTTCTGGCGTAGCCGGCAGGTGATTTTGCATGTCCGGCAATGGTTCCGGCGAGTCGAGCCGGTGGTTCCGGCATGTCCGGCAGGTGATTCCGGCATGTCCAGCAGGTGGTTCTGAGAAGTGGATCAGGTGGTTCCGGCAGGCACGGCAGGTGATTCCGGAGTGTCCGGCATGTGATTCTGTCACCTCTGAGAGGTTGTTCTGGCATGCCCGGCAGGTGATACCACAGTGTCCGGCATTTGGTTCTGGCACCTCTGACAGGTGGTTCCGGGATGCCTGGCCTGTGATTCCGGAGTGTCTGCCGAGTGGTTCTGGCATGTCCAGCAGGTGTTTCCGGTCTTTCCGGCAGGTGGTTCTGGCGTGTCCGGCACGAGGTTCTGGCACGTCTGAGAGTTGGTTCCGGCATGCCCGACAGGTGATTCCGGAGTGTCCGCCACGTGGTTCTGGCGTACCCGGCAGGTGATTTTGGCGTGTCTGGCAGGTGTTTCTTGCAAGTCGAGCATGTGGCTCAGGCATGATCAGCAGGTGCTTCCGGCCTGTCCGGCACGTGGTTCTGGTGTGTCTGAGAGCTGGTTCTGGCATGTCCGGCAGATTATTACGGAGTGTCCACCAAGTGGTTGTGGCATACCCGGCAGGTGATTTTAGCGTGTCAGGTAGGTGGTTCCGGCGAGTCGAGTTGGTGGTTCCGGCGTGCTCGGCAGGTGGTTCAGGCGGGTCTGGCAGGTGGTTTCGGTCTGTTCGGTGTGTGGTTCCGGCATCTCAGGCACATGGTTCTGGCACGTCTGATAGGTGGTTCCGGCCGGACCGACAGGTGTTTCCATGGTGTCCGCCAAGTGGTTCTGGCATAGCAGGCAGGTGACGTTGGCGTGACCGGCAGGTGGTTCCAGCCAGCCCGGCAGGTGATTCCGAAGTTTTCACCAAATGGTTGTGGCGTAGCCGGAATCTGATTTTTGCATGTCCAGCAGGTGGTTTTGGCGAGTCGAGCAGGTGGTTCTGGCGTGCTCGGCAGGTGCTTCCGGTGTCATTGGCATGTGGTTCCGGCATGTCTGAGAGGTGGTTCAGCCATGCCCGGCAGGTGATTCCGGAGTGTTCGCCAAGTGGTTCTGGTGTAGTCGGCAGGTGATTTTGCATGGCCGGCAATGGTTCCGGCGAGTCGAGCCGGTGGTTCCGGCATGTCCGGCAGGTGGTTCCGGCATGCCCGGCAGGTGATTCCGGAGTGTCCGGCATGTGTTTCTGACACCTCTGAGAGGTGGTTCCGGCATGCCCGGCAGGTGGTTCCGGAGTGTCTGCCGAGTGGTTCTGGCGTAGTCGGCAGGTGATTCTGGCGTGTCCAGCAGGTGGTTGTGGGGAGTGGATCAGGTGGTTCCGGCATACTCGGCAGGTGTTACCAGCGTGTCCGGAACATGGTTCTGGGAAGTCTGAGAGGTGGTTCCGGCATGCCCGACAGGTGATTCCGGAGTGTTCGCCAAGTGGTTCTGGCGTAGCCGGCAGGTCATTTTGCATGTCCGGCGGTGGTTCCGGCGAGTCGAGCCGGTGGTTCCGGCGTGTCCGACAGGTATTTCCGGGCTGTCCGGCAGGTAGTTCTGGCGTGTCCGGCACGAGGTTCTGGCACATCTGAGAGTTGGTTCCGGCATGCCCGAACGGTGATTCCGGAGTGTCTGGCATGTGGTTCTGGCACCTCTGAGAGGTGGTTCCGGCATGCACGGCAGGTGATACCGGAGTCTCCGGCATTTGGTTCTGGCACCTCTGAGAGGTGGTTCCGGAATGCCTGGCCTGTGATTCCGGAGTGTCTGCCGAGTGGTTCTGGCGTAGCCGGCAGTTGATTTTGGCGTGTCCAATAGGTGGTTCTGGGGAGTGGATCAGCTGGTTCCGGCATACTCGGCAGGTGGTACCGGCGTGTCCAGAACATGGTTCTGGCACGTCTGAGAGGAGGTTCCGGCACGCCCGACAGGTGATTCCGGAGCGTCCGCCAAGTGTTTCTGGCGTACCCGGCAGGTGATATTGGCATGTCCGACAGGTGTATCTTGCGAGTCGAGCAGGTGGTTCTGGCGTGCTCGGCAGGTGCTTCCGGTGTCATTGGCATGTGGTTCCGGCATGTCTGAGAGGTGGTTCCGGCATGCCCGGCAGGTGGTTCCGGAGAGTCTGCCGAGTGGTTCTGGAGCCAGCCCGGCAGGTGATTCCGAAGAGTTCACCAAATGGTTGTGGCGTAGCCGGCAGGTTATTTTGGCGTGTCAGGAAGTTGGTTCCGGCTAGTTGAGCAGGTGGATCAGGCGTGCTCGCCAGGGGGTTCAGGCGGGTCTGGCAGGTGGTTTCGGTCTGTTCGGGGAGTGGTTCCGGCATCTTAGGCACATGGTTCTGGCACGTCTGAGAGGTGGTTCCGGCCAGCCGGAGAGGTGTTTCCGGAGTGTCCGCCAAGTGGTTCTGGCGTAGCTGAAAGGTGATGTTGGCGTGACTGGCAGGTGGTTCCAGGCAGCCCGGCAGGTGATTCCGGAGTGTCTGTCGTGTCGTTCTGGCGTAGCCGGCAGGTGATTTTGCATGTCCGGTGTTGGTTCCGGAGAGTCAAGCCAGTGGTTCCGGTGTGTCCAGCATGTGGTTCCAGTCTGTCCTAGAGGTGGTTGCAGAGTGTCTGACGAGTGATTCTTGCATAGCCAGCAGGTGATTTGGTGTGTCCGGCAGGTGGGACCAGTAAGTGAAGCAGGTGGTTCCGGGGAGTGTTTCCCGTGGTTCCGGTCTGTCAGGGAGATGGTTCCGGCCTGTCCGGCACGTGCTTCTGGCACTTCTGAGAGGTTGTGCTGGTATGTCCGGCAGGAGATTCTGGAGTGTCCGCCAAGTGGTTCTGGCGTAGCCGGCAGTTGATTTTGGCATGTCCAGCAGGTGGTTCCGGAGAGCTCTGCAGGTGGTACCGGCGTGTCCGGAACATGGTTCTGGCACGTCTGAGAGATGGTTCCGGCATGCCCGGCAGGTGATCCGGAGTGTCCGGCATGTGGTTCTGGCACCTCTGAGTGGTGGTTCCGGCATGCCCGGCAGGTGGTTCCGGAGTGTCTGCCGAGTGGTTCTGGCGTAGCCGGCAGGTGATTCTGGCGTGTCCAGCAGGTGGTTGTGGGGAGTGGATCAGGTGGTTCCGGCATACTCGGCAGGTGGTACCGGCGTGTCCGGAACATGTTTCTGGCAAGTCTGAGAGGAGGTTCCGGCATGCCCGGCCGGTGATTCCGGAGTGTTCGCCAAGTGGTTCTGGCGTAGCCGGCAAATCATTTTGCATGTCCGGCGGTGGTTCCGGCGAGTCGATCCGGTGGTTCCGGCATGCCCGGCAGGTGCTTCCGGCGTGTCCGGCACGTGGTTCTGGTGTGTCAGAGGGCTGGTTCTGGCATTTCCGGCAGATGATTCCGGAGTGTCCAGCATGTGGTTCTGGCACCTCTGAGAGGTGGTTCCGGCATGCCCGGCAGGTGATACCGGAGTGTCCGGAATGTGGTTCTGGCACCTCTGAGAGGTGGTTCCGGCATGCCCGACAGGTGATTCCGGAGTGTTCGCCAAGTGGTTCTGGCGTAGCCGGCAGGTCATTTTGCATGTCCGGCGGTGGTTCCGGCGAGTCGAGCCGGTGGTTCCGGCGTGTCCAGCAGGTGTTTCCGGTCTGTCCGGCAGGTGGTTCTGGCGTGTCCGGCACGAGGTTCCGGCACGTCTGAGAGTTGGTTCCGGCATGACCGACAGGTGATTCCGGAGTGTCCGGCATGTCGTTCTGGCACCTCTGAGAGGTGGTTCCGGAATGCCCGGCATGCGATTCCGGAATGTCTGCCAAGTGGTTCTGGCGTAGCCGGCAGTTGATTTTGGCGTGTCCACTAGGTGGTTCTGGGGAGCGGATCAGCTGGTTCCGGCATACTCGGCGGGTGGTATCGGCGTGTCCAGAACATGGTTCTGGCAAGTCTGAGAGGAGGTTCCGGCACGCCCGACAGGTGATTCCGGAGCGTCCGCCAAGTGTTTCTGGCATACCCGGCAGGTGATTTTGGCATGTCCGACAGGTGTATCTTGCGAGTCGAGCAGGTGGCTCAGGCATGCTCAGCTGGTGCTTCCGGCGTCTCTGGCACGTGGTTCTGGTGTGTCTGAGAGCTGGTTCTGGCATGTCCGGCAGATGATTCCGGAGTGTCCACCAAGTGGTTCTTGTATACCTGGCAGGTGATTTTGGCGTGTCAGGAACGTGGATCTGGCTAGTTGAGCAGGTGGATCAGGCGTGCTCGCCGGGGGGTTCAGGCGGGTCTGGCAGGTGGTTTCGGTCTGTTCGGGGAGTGGTTCCGGCATCTCAGGCACATGGTTCTTGCACGTCTGAGAGGTCGTTCAGGCATGCCCGACAGGTGATTCCGGAGTGTTCGCCAAGTGGTTCTGGTGTAGCTGAAAGGTGATGTTGGCGTGACCGGCAGGTGGTTGCAGCCAGCCCCGCAGGTGATTCCGGAGTGTCTGCCGAGTGGTTCTGGCGTAGCCGGCAGGTGATTTTGGCGTGTCCAGCAGGTGGTTTCGGCGAGCTTAGCAGGTGGTACCGGCGTGTCCGGAACATGGTTCTGGCACGTCTGAGAGATGGTTCCGGCATGCCCGGCAGGTGATTCCGGAGTGTTCGCCAAGTGGTTCTGGTGTAGCCGGCAGGTGATTTTGCATGGCCGGCAATGGTTCCGGCGAGTCGAGCCGGTGGTTCCGGCATGCCCGGCAGGTGATTCCGGAGTGTCCGTCATGTGGTTCTGGCACCTCTGAGAGGTGGTTCCGGCATGCCCGGCAGGTGATACCGGAGTGTTCGCCAAGTGGTTCTGGTGTAGCCGGCAGGTGATTTTGCATGTCCGGCAATGGTTCCGGCGAGTCGAGCCGTGGTTCCGGAATGTCCAGCACGTGGTTCCAGCATGCCCGGCAGGTGATTCCGGAGTGTCCGGCATGTGGTTCTGGCACCTCTGAGAGGTGGTTCCGGCATGCCCGGCAGGTGATACCGGAGTGTCCGGCATTTGGTTGTGGCACCTCTGAGAGGTGGTTCCGGAATGCCTGGCATGTGATTCCGGAGTGTCTGCCGAGTGGTTCTGGCGTAGCCGGCAGTTGATTTTGGCGTGTCCACTAGGTGGTTCTGGGGAGTGGATCAGCTGGTTCCGGGATGCCCGGCAGGTGATTCCGCAGTCCCCGGCAATTCGTCCTGGCACCTCTGAGAGGTGGTTCCGGCATGCCAGACAGGTGATTCCGGAGTGTTCGCCAAGTGGTTCTGGCGTAGCCGGCAGGTCATTTTGCATGTCCGGCGGTGGTTCCGGCGAGTCGAGCCGGTGGTTCCGGCGTAGCCGGCGGTTGCTCTTGTCGTGTCCACTAGGTGGTTCTGGGGAGTGGATCAGCTGGTTCCGGCATGCCCGGCAGGTGATACCGGAGTGTCCGGCATTTGGTTCTGGCACCTCTGAGAGGTGGTTCCGGAATGCCTGGCATGTGATTCCGGAGTATCTGCCGAGTGCTTCTGGCGTAGCCGGCAGTTGATTTTGGCGTCTCCACTAGGTGGTTCTGGGGAGTGGATCAGCTGGTTCCGGCTTACTCGGCAGGTGGTACCGGCGTGTCCAGAACATGGTTCTGGCAAGTCTGAGAGGTGGTTCCGGCACGCCCGACAGGTGATTCCGTAGCGTCCGCCAAGTGTTTCTGGCGTACCCGGCAGGTGATTTTGGCATGTCCGACAGGTGTTTCTTGGGAGTCGAGCAGGTGGCTCAGGCATGCTCAGCTGGTGCTTCAGGCGTCTCTGGCACGTGGTTCAGGTGTGTCTGAGAGCTGGTTCTGGCATGTCCGGCAGATGATTCCGGAGTGTCCAACAAGTGGTTCTGGTATACCTGGCAGGTGATTTTGGCGTGTCAGGAAGGTGGTTCCGGGTAGTTGAGCAGGTGGATCAGGCGTGCTCGCCAGGGGGTTCAGGCGGGTCTGGCAGGTGGTTTCGGTCTGTTCGGGGAGTGGTTCCGGCATCTCAGGCACATGGTTCTGGCACGTCTGAGAGGTGGTTCCGGCCGGCCCGACAGGTGTTTACGGAGTGTCTGCCAAGTGGTTCTGGCGTAGCTGAAAGGTGATGTTGGCGTGACCGGCAGGTGGTTCCAGCCAGCCCCGCAGGTGATTCCGGAGTGTCTGCCGAGTGGTTCTGGCGTAGCCGGCAGGTGATTTTGGCGTGTCCAGCAGGTGGTTCCGGCGAGCTCGGCAGTTGGTACCGGCGTGTCCGGAACATGGTTCTGGCACGTCTGAGAGATGGTTCCGGCATGCACGGCAGGTGATTCCGGAGTGTCCGGCAGCGGTTCTGGCACTTCTGAGGGATGGTTCCGGCATGCCCGGCAGGTGGTTCCGGAGTGTCTGCCGAGTGGTTCTGGCGTGACCGGCACGAGGTTCTGGCACATCTGAGAGTTGGTTCTGGCATGCCCGACAGGTGATTACGGAGTGTCCGCCACGTGGTTCTGGCGTACCAGGCAGGTGATTTTGGCGTGTCTGGCAGGTGTTTCTTGCAAGTCGAGCATTTGGCTCAGGCATGCTCAGCAGGTGCTTCCGGCGTGTCTGGCACGTGGTTCTGGTGTGTCTGAGAGCTGGTTCTGGCATCTCCGGCAGATGATTCCGGAGTGTCCACCAAGTGGTTCTGGTATAATTGGCAGGTGATTTTGGCATGTCAGGAAGGTGGTTCCGGCTAGTTGAGCAGGTGGATCAGGCGTGCTCGCCAGGGGGTTCAGGCGGGTCTGGCAGGTGGTTTCGATCTGTCGGGGAGTGGTTCCGGCATCTCAGGCTCATGGTTCTGGCACGTCTGAGAGGTGGTTCCGGCCGGCCCGACAGGTGTTTCCATGGTGTCCGCCAAGTGGTTCTGGCATAGCTGGCAGGTGATGTTGGCGTGACCGGCAGGTGGTTCCAGACAGGCCGGCATGTGATTCCGGAGTGTCTGCCGAGTGGTTCTGGCGTAGCCGGCAGGTGATTTTGGCGTGTCCAGCAGGTGGTTCCGGCGAGCTCGGCAGGTGGTACCGGCGTGTCCGGAACATGGTTCTGGCACCTCTGAGAGATGGTTCCGGCATGCCTGGCAGGTGAACCCGGAGTGTCCGGCATGTGGTTCTGGCACCTCTGAGAGGTGGTCCCTGCCGGCTCGACATGTGTTTCCGGAGTGTCCGCCAAGTGGTTCTGGCGTAGCTGAAAGGTGCTGTTGGCGTGACCGGCAGGTGGTTCCAGCCAGCCCGGCAGGTGATTCCGGAGTGTCTGCCGAGTGGTTCTGGCATAGCTGACAGGTGATTTTGGCGTGTCCAGCGGGTGGTTTTGGCGAGTCGAGCAGGTGGTTCTGGCGTGCTCGCCAGGTGCTTCCGGGGTCATTGGCATGTGGTTCCGGCATGTCTGAGAGGTGGTTCCGCCATGCCCGGCAGGTGATTCCGGAGAGTTCGCCAAGTGGTTCTGGTGTAGCCGGCAGGTGATTTTGCATGTCCAGCAATGGTTCCGGCGAGTCGAGCCGGTGGTTCCGGCATGTCCAGCAGGTCGCTCCGGCATGCCCGGCAGGTGATTCCGGAGTGTCCGGCATGTGGTTCTGACACCTCTGAGAGGTAGTTCCGGCATGCCCGGCAGGTGATACCGGAGTGTCCGGCATTTGGTTCTGGCACCTCTGAGAGGTGGTTCCGGAATGCCTGGCATGTGATTCCGTAGTATCTGCCGAGTGCTTCTGGCGTAGCCGGCAGTTGATTTTGGCGTGTCCACTAGGTGGTTCTGGGGAGTGGATCAGCTGGTTCCGGCTTACTCGGCAGGTGGTATCGGCGTGTCCAGAACATGGTTCTGGCAAGTCTGAGAGGTGGTTCCGGCACGCCCGACAGGTGATTCCGGAGCGTCCGCCAAGTGTTTCTGGCGTACCCGGCAGGTGATTTTGGCATGTCCGACAGGTGTTTCTTGGGAGTCGAGCAGGTGGCTCAGGCATGCTCAGCTGGTGCTTCAGGCGTCTCTGGCACGTGGTTCAGGTGTGTCTGAGAGCTGGTTCTGGCATGTCCGGCAGATGATTCCGGAGTGTCCACCAAGTGGTTCTGGTATACCTGGCAGGTGATTTTGGCGTGTCAGGAAGGTGGTTCCGGGTAGTTGAGCAGGTGGATCAGGCGTGCTCGCCAGGGGGTTCAGGCGGGTCTGGCAGGTGGTTTCGGTCTGTTCGGGGAGTGTTTCCGGCATCTGAGGCACATGGTTCTGGCACGTCTGAGAGGTGGTTCCGGCCGGCTCAACAGGTGTTTCCGGAGTGTCCGCCAATTGGTTCTGGCGTAGCTGAAAGGTGATGTTGGCGTGACCGGCAGGTGGTTCCAGCCGGCCCGGCAGGTGATTCCGGAGTGTCTGCCGAGTGGTTCTGGCGTACCAGGCAGCTGATTTTGGCGTGTCCAGCAGGTGGTTCCGGCGAGATCGGCAGGTGGTACCAGTGTGTCTGGAACATGCTTCTGGCACGTCTGAGAGATGGTTCCGGCATGCCCGGCATTTGATTCCGGAGTGTCCACCATGTGGTTCTGGTATACCTGGCAGGTGATTTTGGCGTGTCAGGAAGTTGGTTCCGGCTAGTTGAGCAGGTGGTTCAGGCGGGTCTGGCAGGTGGTTTCGGTCTGTTCGGGGTGTGGTTCCGGCATCTCAGGCACATGGTTCTGGCACGTCTGATATGTGGTTCCGGCCGGCCCGACAGGTGTTTCCATGGTGTCCGCCAAGTGGTTCTGGCATAGCTGGCAGGTGATGTTGGCGTGACCGGCAGGTGGTTCCAGCCAGCCCGGCAGGTGATTCCGAAGAGTTCACCAAATGGTTGTGGCGTAGCCGGCAGGTGATTTTGGCGTGTCCAGCAGGTGGTTTTGGCGAGTCGATCAGGTGGTTCTGGCGTTCTCGGCAGGTGCTTCCGGTGTCATTGGCATGTGGTTCCGGCATGTCTGAGAGGTGGTTCCGGCATGCCCGGCAGGTGGTTCTGGAGAGTCTGCCGAGTGGTTCTGGAGCCAGCCCGGCAGGTGATTCCGAAGAGTTCACCAAATGGTTGTGGCTTAGCCGGCAGGTTATTTTGGCGTGTCAGGAAGGGGGTTCCAGCTAGTTGAGCAGGTGGATCAGGCGTGCTCGCCAGTGGGTTCAGGCGGGTCTGCCAGGTGGTTTCGGTCTGTTCGGGGAGTGGTTAAATCTTCTTAGGCACATGGTTCTGGCACGTCTGAGAGGTGTTTCCGGCAGGCCGGTGAGGTGTTTCCGGAGTGTCCGCCAAGTGGTTCTGGCGTAGCTGAAAGGTGATTTTGGCGTGTCCAGAGGGGGTTCTGGCCAGCTCGGCAGGTTGTACCGGCGTGTCCGGAACATGGTTCTGGCACGTCTGAGAGATGGTTCCGTCATGCCCGGCAGGTGATTCCGGAGTGTCCGGCATGTGGTTCTGGCACCTCTGAGAGGTGGTTCCGGCATGCCCGGCAGGTGGTTCCGGAGTGTCTGCCGAGTGGTTCAGGCGTAGTGGGCAGGTGATTCTGGCGTGTCCAGCAGGTGGTTCTGGGGAGTGGATCAGGTGGTTCCGGCATACTCTGCAGGTGGTACCGGCGTGTCCAGAACATGGTTCTTGCAAGTCTGAGAGGTGGTTCCGGCATGCCCGACAGGTGGTTCCGGAGTGTTCGCCAAGTGGTTCTGGCGTGGCAGGCAGGTCATTTTGCATGTCCAGCGGTGGTTCCGGCGAGTCGAGCCGGTGGTTCCGGCGTGTCCGGCAGGTGGTTCTGGCGTGACCGGCACGAGTTTCTGGCACGTCTGAGAGTTGGTTCCGGCATGCCCGACAGGTGATTCCGGAGTGTCTGCCACATGGTTCTGGCGTACCCGGCAGGTGATTTTAGCGTGTCAGGTAGGTTGTTCCAGCGAGTCGAGTAAGTGGTTCCGGCGTGCTCGCTAGGTGGTTCAGGCGGGTCTGGCAGGTGGTTTCAGTCTGTTCGGGGTGTGGTTCCGGCATCTCAGGCACATGGTTCTGGCACGTCTGAGAGGTGGTTGCGGCCGGCCCGACAGGTGTTTCCATGGTGTCCGCCAAGTGGTTCTGGCATAGCTGGCAGGTGATGTTGGCGTGACCGGCAGGTGGTTCCAGCCAGCCTGGCAGGTGATTCCGAAGTGTTCACCAAATGGTTGTGGCGTAGCCGGCAGGTGATTTTGGCGTGTCCAGCAGGTGGTTTTGGCGAGTCGAGCAGGTGGTTCTGGCGTGCTCGGCAGGTGCTTCCGGTGTCATTGGCATGTGGTTCCGTCATGTTGAGAGGTGGTTCCGCCATGCCCGGCAGGTGATTCCGGAGTGTTCGCCAAGTGGTTCTGGCGTAGCCGGCAGGTGATTTTGCATGGCCGGCAATGGTTCCGGCGAGTCGAGCCGGTGGTTCGGGCATGTCTGGCAGGTGGTTCCTGCATTCCCGGCAGGTGATTCCGGAGTGTCCGGCATGTGGTTCTGGCACCTCTGAGAGGTGGTTCCGGCATGCCCGGCAGGTGATACCGGAGTGTTCGCCAAGTGGTTCTGGCGTAGCCGGCAGGTGATTTTGCATGTCCGGCAATGGTTCCGGAGAGTCGAGCCAGTGGTTCCGGAATGTCCGGCAGGTGGTTCCGGCATGTCCGGCTGTTGGTTCCGACATGTCCAGCAGGTGGTTCCGGCATGCTCGGCCGGTGATGCCGGAGTGTCCGGCATGTGGTTCTGGCACCTCTGAGAGGTGGTTCCGGCATGCCCGGCAGGTGATACCGGAGTATCCGGCATTTGGTTCTGGCACCTCTGAGAGGTGGTTCCAGAATGCCTGGCATGTGATTCCGGAGTGTCTGCCGAGTGTTTCTGGCGTAGCCGGCAGTTGATTTTGGCGTGTCCACTAGGTGGTTCTGGTGAGTGGATCAGCTGGTTCCGGCATACTCGGCAGGTTGTACCGGTGTGTCCAGAACATGGTTCTGGCAAGTCTGAGAGGTGGTTCCGGTATGCCCGACAGGTGATTCCGGAGCGTCCGCCAAGTGTTTCTGGCGTACCCGGCAGGTGATTTTGGCATGTCCGACAGGTGTTTCCTGGGAGTCGAGCAGGTGGCTCAGGCATGCTCAGCTGGTGCTTCCGGCGTCTCTGGCACGTGGTTCTGGTGTGTCTGAGAGCTGGTTCTGGCATGTCCGGCAGATGATTCCGGAGTGTCCACCAAGTGGTTCTTGTATACCTGGCAGGTGATTTTGGCGTGTCAGGAAGGTGGTTCCGGCTAGTTGAGCAGGTGGATCAGGCGTGCTCGCCAGGGGGTTCAGGCGGGTCTGGCAGGTGGTTTCGGTCTGTTCGGGGAGTGGTTCCGGCATCTCAGGCACATGGTTCTGGCACCTCTGAGAGGTGGTTGCGGCCAGCCCGACAGGTGTTTCCGGAGTGTCCGACAAGTGGTTCTGGCGTAGCTGAAAGGTGATGTTGGCGTGACCGGCAGGTGGTTGCAGCCAGCCCCGCAGGTGATTCCGGAGTGTCTGCCGAGTGGTTCTGGCGTAGCCGGAAGGTGATTTTGGCGTGTCCAGCAGGTGGTTCCGGCGAGCTCGGCAGGTGGTACCGGCGTGTCCGGAACATGGTTCTGGCACGTCTGAGAGATGGTTCCGGCATGCCCGGCAGGTGATTCCGGAGTGTTCGCCAAGTGGTTCTGGTGTAGCCGGCAGGTGATTTTGCATGGCCGGCAATGGTTCCGGCGAGTCGAGCCGGTGGTTCCGGCATGCCCGGCAGGTGATTCCGGAGTGTCCGTCATGTGGTTCTGGCACCTCTGAGAGGTGGTTCCGGCATGCCCGGCAGGTGATTCCGGAGTGTTCGCCAAGTGGTTCTGGCGTAGCCGGCAGGTCATTTTGCATGTCCGGCGGTGGTTCCGGCGAGTCGAGCCGGTGGTTCCGGCGTAGCCGGCGGTTGCTCTTGTCGTGTCCACTAGGTGGTTCTGGGGAGTGGATCAGCTGGTTCCGGCATGCCCGGCAGGTGATACCGGAGTGTCCGGCATTTGGTTCTGGCACCTCTGAGAGGTGGTTCCGGAATGCCTGGCATGTGATTCCGGAGTATCTGCCGAGTGCTTCTGGCGTAGCCGGCAGTTGATTTTGGCGTCTCCACTAGGTGGTTCTGGGGAGTGGATCAGCTGGTTCCGGCTTACTCGGCAGGTGGTACCGGCGTGTCCAGAACATGGTTCTGGCAAGTCTGAGAGGTGGTTCCGGCACGCCCGACAGGTGATTCCGGAGCGTCCGCCAAGTGTTTCTGGCGTACCCGGCAGGTGATTTTGGCATGTCCGACAGGTGTTTCTTGGGAGTCGAGCAGGTGGCTCAGGCATGCTCAGCTGGTGCTTCAGGCGTCTCTGGCACGTGGTTCAGGTGTGTCTGAGAGCTGGTTCTGGCATGTCCGGCAGATGATTCCGGAGTGTCCACCAAGTGGTTCTGGTATACCTGGCAGGTGATTTTGGCGTGTCAGGAAGGTGGTTCCGGGTAGTTGAGCAGGTGGATCAGGCGTGCTCGCCAGGGGGTTCAGGCGGGTCTGGCAGGTGGTTTCGGTCTGTTCGGGGAGTGTTTCCGGCATCTGAGGCACATGGTTCTGGCACGTCTGAGAGGTGGTTCCGGCCGGCTCAACAGGTGTTTCCGGAGTGTCCGCCAATTGGTTCTGGCGTAGCTGAAAGGTGATGTTGGCGTGACCGGCAGGTGGTTCCAGCCGGCCCGGCAGGTGATTCCGGAGTGTCTGCCGAGTGGTTCTGGCGTACCAGGCAGCTGATTTTGGCGTGTCCAGCAGGTGGTTCCGGCGAGATCGGCAGGTGGTACCAGTGTGTCTGGAACATGCTTCTGGCACGTCTGAGAGATGGTTCCGGCATGCCCGGCATTTGATTCCGGAGTGTCCACCATGTGGTTCTGGTATACCTGGCAGGTGATTTTGGCGTGTCAGGAAGTTGGTTCCGGCTAGTTGAGCAGGTGGTTCAGGCGGGTCTGGCAGGTGGTTTCGGTCTGTTCGGGGTGTGGTTCCGGCATCTCAGGCACATGGTTCTGGCACGTCTGATATGTGGTTCCGGCCGGCCCGACAGGTGTTTCCATGGTGTCCGCCAAGTGGTTCTGGCATAGCTGGCAGGTGATGTTGGCGTGACCGGCAGGTGGTTCCAGCCAGCCCGGCAGGTGATTCCGAAGAGTTCACCAAATGGTTGTGGCGTAGCCGGCAGGTGATTTTGGCGTGTCCAGCAGGTGGTTTTGGCGAGTCGATCAGGTGGTTCTGGCGTTCTCGGCAGGTGCTTCCGGTGTCATTGGCATGTGGTTCCGGCATGTCTGAGAGGTGGTTCCGGCATGCCCGGCAGGTGGTTCTGGAGAGTCTGCCGAGTGGTTCTGGAGCCAGCCCGGCAGGTGATTCCGAAGAGTTCACCAAATGGTTGTGGCTTAGCCGGCAGGTTATTTTGGCGTGTCAGGAAGGGGGTTCCAGCTAGTTGAGCAGGTGGATCAGGCGTGCTCGCCAGTGGGTTCAGGCGGGTCTGCCAGGTGGTTTCGGTCTGTTCGGGGAGTGGTTAAATCTTCTTAGGCACATGGTTCTGGCACGTCTGAGAGGTGTTTCCGGCAGGCCGGTGAGGTGTTTCCGGAGTGTCCGCCAAGTGGTTCTGGCGTAGCTGAAAGGTGATTTTGGCGTGTCCAGAGGGGGTTCTGGCCAGCTCGGCAGGTTGTACCGGCGTGTCCGGAACATGGTTCTGGCACGTCTGAGAGATGGTTCCGTCATGCCCGGCAGGTGATTCCGGAGTGTCCGGCATGTGGTTCTGGCACCTCTGAGAGGTGGTTCCGGCATGCCCGGCAGGTGGTTCCGGAGTGTCTGCCGAGTGGTTCAGGCGTAGTGGGCAGGTGATTCTGGCGTGTCCAGCAGGTGGTTCTGGGGAGTGGATCAGGTGGTTCCGGCATACTCTGCAGGTGGTACCGGCGTGTCCAGAACATGGTTCTTGCAAGTCTGAGAGGTGGTTCCGGCATGCCCGACAGGTGGTTCCGGAGTGTTCGCCAAGTGGTTCTGGCGTGGCAGGCAGGTCATTTTGCATGTCCAGCGGTGGTTCCGGCGAGTCGAGCCGGTGGTTCCGGCGTGTCCGGCAGGTGGTTCTGGCGTGACCGGCACGAGTTTCTGGCACGTCTGAGAGTTGGTTCCGGCATGCCCGACAGGTGATTCCGGAGTGTCTGCCACATGGTTCTGGCGTACCCGGCAGGTGATTTTAGCGTGTCAGGTAGGTTGTTCCAGCGAGTCGAGTAAGTGGTTCCGGCGTGCTCGCTAGGTGGTTCAGGCGGGTCTGGCAGGTGGTTTCAGTCTGTTCGGGGTGTGGTTCCGGCATCTCAGGCACATGGTTCTGGCACGTCTGAGAGGTGGTTGCGGCCGGCCCGACAGGTGTTTCCATGGTGTCCGCCAAGTGGTTCTGGCATAGCTGGCAGGTGATGTTGGCGTGACCGGCAGGTGGTTCCAGCCAGCCTGGCAGGTGATTCCGAAGTGTTCACCAAATGGTTGTGGCGTAGCCGGCAGGTGATTTTGGCGTGTCCAGCAGGTGGTTTTGGCGAGTCGAGCAGGTGGTTCTGGCGTGCTCGGCAGGTGCTTCCGGTGTCATTGGCATGTGGTTCCGTCATGTTGAGAGGTGGTTCCGCCATGCCCGGCAGGTGATTCCGGAGTGTTCGCCAAGTGGTTCTGGCGTAGCCGGCAGGTGATTTTGCATGGCCGGCAATGGTTCCGGCGAGTCGAGCCGGTGGTTCGGGCATGTCTGGCAGGTGGTTCCTGCATTCCCGGCAGGTGATTCCGGAGTGTCCGGCATGTGGTTCTGGCACCTCTGAGAGGTGGTTCCGGCATGCCCGGCAGGTGATACCGGAGTGTTCGCCAAGTGGTTCTGGCGTAGCCGGCAGGTGATTTTGCATGTCCGGCAATGGTTCCGGAGAGTCGAGCCAGTGGTTCCGGAATGTCCGGCAGGTGGTTCCGGCATGTCCGGCTGTTGGTTCCGACATGTCCAGCAGGTGGTTCCGGCATGCTCGGCCGGTGATGCCGGAGTGTCCGGCATGTGGTTCTGGCACCTCTGAGAGGTGGTTCCGGCATGCCCGGCAGGTGATACCGGAGTATCCGGCATTTGGTTCTGGCACCTCTGAGAGGTGGTTCCAGAATGCCTGGCATGTGATTCCGGAGTGTCTGCCGAGTGTTTCTGGCGTAGCCGGCAGTTGATTTTGGCGTGTCCACTAGGTGGTTCTGGTGAGTGGATCAGCTGGTTCCGGCATACTCGGCAGGTTGTACCGGTGTGTCCAGAACATGGTTCTGGCAAGTCTGAGAGGTGGTTCCGGTATGCCCGACAGGTGATTCCGGAGCGTCCGCCAAGTGTTTCTGGCGTACCCGGCAGGTGATTTTGGCATGTCCGACAGGTGTTTCCTGGGAGTCGAGCAGGTGGCTCAGGCATGCTCAGCTGGTGCTTCCGGCGTCTCTGGCACGTGGTTCTGGTGTGTCTGAGAGCTGGTTCTGGCATGTCCGGCAGATGATTCCGGAGTGTCCACCAAGTGGTTCTTGTATACCTGGCAGGTGATTTTGGCGTGTCAGGAAGGTGGTTCCGGCTAGTTGAGCAGGTGGATCAGGCGTGCTCGCCAGGGGGTTCAGGCGGGTCTGGCAGGTGGTTTCGGTCTGTTCGGGGAGTGGTTCCGGCATCTCAGGCACATGGTTCTGGCACCTCTGAGAGGTGGTTGCGGCCAGCCCGACAGGTGTTTCCGGAGTGTCCGACAAGTGGTTCTGGCGTAGCTGAAAGGTGATGTTGGCGTGACCGGCAGGTGGTTGCAGCCAGCCCCGCAGGTGATTCCGGAGTGTCTGCCGAGTGGTTCTGGCGTAGCCGGAAGGTGATTTTGGCGTGTCCAGCAGGTGGTTCCGGCGAGCTCGGCAGGTGGTACCGGCGTGTCCGGAACATGGTTCTGGCACGTCTGAGAGATGGTTCCGGCATGCCCGGCAGGTGATTCCGGAGTGTTCGCCAAGTGGTTCTGGTGTAGCCGGCAGGTGATTTTGCATGGCCGGCAATGGTTCCGGCGAGTCGAGCCGGTGGTTCCGGCATGCCCGGCAGGTGATTCCGGAGTGTCCGTCATGTGGTTCTGGCACCTCTGAGAGGTGGTTCCGGCATGCCCGGCAGGTGATTCCGGAGTGTTCGCCAAGTGGTTCTGGCGTAGCCGGCAGGTCATTTTGCATGTCCGGCGGTGGTTCCGGCGAGTCGAGCCGGTGGTTCCGGCGTAGCCGGCGGTTGCTCTTGTCGTGTCCACTAGGTGGTTCTGGGGAGTGGATCAGCTGGTTCCGGCATGCCCGGCAGGTGATACCGGAGTGTCCGGCATTTGGTTCTGGCACCTCTGAGAGGTGGTTCCGGAATGCCTGGCATGTGATTCCGGAGTATCTGCCGAGTGCTTCTGGCGTAGCCGGCAGTTGATTTTGGCGTCTCCACTAGGTGGTTCTGGGGAGTGGATCAGCTGGTTCCGGCTTACTCGGCAGGTGGTACCGGCGTGTCCAGAACATGGTTCTGGCAAGTCTGAGAGGTGGTTCCGGCACGCCCGACAGGTGATTCCGGAGCGTCCGCCAAGTGTTTCTGGCGTACCCGGCAGGTGATTTTGGCATGTCCGACAGGTGTTTCTTGGGAGTCGAGCAGGTGGCTCAGGCATGCTCAGCTGGTGCTTCAGGCGTCTCTGGCACGTGGTTCAGGTGTGTCTGAGAGCTGGTTCTGGCATGTCCGGCAGATGATTCCGGAGTGTCCAACAAGTGGTTCTGGTATACCTGGCAGGTGATTTTGGCGTGTCAGGAAGGTGGTTCCGGGTAGTTGAGCAGGTGGATCAGGCGTGCTCGCCAGGGGGTTCAGGCGGGTCTGGCAGGTGGTTTCGGTCTGTTCGGGGAGTGGTTCCGGCATCTCAGGCACATGGTTCTGGCACGTCTGAGAGGTGGTTCCGGCCGGCCCGACAGGTGTTTACGGAGTGTCTGCCAAGTGGTTCTGGCGTAGCTGAAAGGTGATGTTGGCGTGACCGGCAGGTGGTTCCAGCCAGCCCCGCAGGTGATTCCGGAGTGTCTGCCGAGTGGTTCTGGCGTAGCCGGCAGGTGATTTTGGCGTGTCCAGCAGGTGGTTCCGGCGAGCTCGGCAGTTGGTACCGGCGTGTCCGGAACATGGTTCTGGCACGTCTGAGAGATGGTTCCGGCATGCACGGCAGGTGATTCTGGAGTGTCCGGCAGCGGTTCTGGCACTTCTGAGGGATGGTTCCGGCATGCCCGGCAGGTGGTTCCGGAGTGTCTGCCGAGTGGTTCTGGCGTGACCGGCACGAGGTTCTGGCACATCTGAGAGTTGGTTCTGGCATGCCCGACAGGTGATTACGGAGTGTCCGCCACGTGGTTCTGGCGTACCAGGCAGGTGATTTTGGCGTGTCTGGCAGGTGTTTCTTGCAAGTCGAGCATTTGGCTCAGGCATGCTCAGCAGGTGCTTCCGGCGTGTCTGGCACGTGGTTCTGGTGTGTCTGAGAGCTGGTTCTGGCATCTCCGGCAGATGATTCCGGAGTGTCCACCAAGTGGTTCTGGTATAATTGGCAGGTGATTTTGGCATGTCAGGAAGGTGGTTCCGGCTAGTTGAGCAGGTGGATCAGGCGTGCTCGCCAGGGGGTTCAGGCGGGTCTGGCAGGTGGTTTCGATCTGTCGGGGAGTGGTTCCGGCATCTCAGGCTCATGGTTCTGGCACGTCTGAGAGGTGGTTCCGGCCGGCCCGACAGGTGTTTCCATGGTGTCCGCCAAGTGGTTCTGGCATAGCTGGCAGGTGATGTTGGCGTGACCGGCAGGTGGTTCCAGACAGGCCGGCATGTGATTCCGGAGTGTCTGCCGAGTGGTTCTGGCGTAGCCGGCAGGTGATTTTGGCGTGTCCAGCAGGTGGTTCCGGCGAGCTCGGCAGGTGGTACCGGCGTGTCCGGAACATGGTTCTGGCACCTCTGAGAGATGGTTCCGGCATGCCTGGCAGGTGAACCCGGAGTGTCCGGCATGTGGTTCTGGCACCTCTGAGAGGTGGTCCCTGCCGGCTCGACATGTGTTTCCGGAGTGTCCGCCAAGTGGTTCTGGCGTAGCTGAAAGGTGCTGTTGGCGTGACCGGCAGGTGGTTCCAGCCAGCCCGGCAGGTGATTCCGGAGTGTCTGCCGAGTGGTTCTGGCATAGCTGACAGGTGATTTTGGCGTGTCCAGCGGGTGGTTTTGGCGAGTCGAGCAGGTGGTTCTGGCGTGCTCGCCAGGTGCTTCCGGGGTCATTGGCATGTGGTTCCGGCATGTCTGAGAGGTGGTTCCGCCATGCCCGGCAGGTGATTCCGGAGAGTTCGCCAAGTGGTTCTGGTGTAGCCGGCAGGTGATTTTGCATGTCCAGCAATGGTTCCGGCGAGTCGAGCCGGTGGTTCCGGCATGTCCAGCAGGTCGCTCCGGCATGCCCGGCAGGTGATTCCGGAGTGTCCGGCATGTGGTTCTGACACCTCTGAGAGGTAGTTCCGGCATGCCCGGCAGGTGATACCGGAGTGTCCGGCATTTGGTTCTGGCACCTCTGAGAGGTGGTTCCGGAATGCCTGGCATGTGATTCCGTAGTATCTGCCGAGTGCTTCTGGCGTAGCCGGCAGTTGATTTTGGCGTGTCCACTAGGTGGTTCTGGGGAGTGGATCAGCTGGTTCCGGCTTACTCGGCAGGTGGTATCGGCGTGTCCAGAACATGGTTCTGGCAAGTCTGAGAGGTGGTTCCGGCACGCCCGACAGGTGATTCCGGAGCGTCCGCCAAGTGTTTCTGGCGTACCCGGCAGGTGATTTTGGCATGTCCGACAGGTGTTTCTTGGGAGTCGAGCAGGTGGCTCAGGCATGCTCAGCTGGTGCTTCAGGCGTCTCTGGCACGTGGTTCAGGTGTGTCTGAGAGCTGGTTCTGGCATGTCCGGCAGATGATTCCGGAGTGTCCACCAAGTGGTTCTGGTATACCTGGCAGGTGATTTTGGCGTGTCAGGAAGGTGGTTCCGGGTAGTTGAGCAGGTGGATCAGGCGTGCTCGCCAGGGGGTTCAGGCGGGTCTGGCAGGTGGTTTCGGTCTGTTCGGGGAGTGTTTCCGGCATCTGAGGCACATGGTTCTGGCACGTCTGAGAGGTGGTTCCGGCCGGCTCAACAGGTGTTTCCGGAGTGTCCGCCAATTGGTTCTGGCGTAGCTGAAAGGTGATGTTGGCGTGACCGGCAGGTGGTTCCAGCCGGCCCGGCAGGTGATTCCGGAGTGTCTGCCGAGTGGTTCTGGCGTACCAGGCAGCTGATTTTGGCGTGTCCAGCAGGTGGTTCCGGCGAGATCGGCAGGTGGTACCAGTGTGTCTGGAACATGCTTCTGGCACGTCTGAGAGATGGTTCCGGCATGCCCGGCATTTGATTCCGGAGTGTCCACCATGTGGTTCTGGTATACCTGGCAGGTGATTTTGGCGTGTCAGGAAGTTGGTTCCGGCTAGTTGAGCAGGTGGTTCAGGCGGGTCTGGCAGGTGGTTTCGGTCTGTTCGGGGTGTGGTTCCGGCATCTCAGGCACATGGTTCTGGCACGTCTGATATGTGGTTCCGGCCGGCCCGACAGGTGTTTCCATGGTGTCCGCCAAGTGGTTCTGGCATAGCTGGCAGGTGATGTTGGCGTGACCGGCAGGTGGTTCCAGCCAGCCCGGCAGGTGATTCCGAAGAGTTCACCAAATGGTTGTGGCGTAGCCGGCAGGTGATTTTGGCGTGTCCAGCAGGTGGTTTTGGCGAGTCGATCAGGTGGTTCTGGCGTTCTCGGCAGGTGCTTCCGGTGTCATTGGCATGTGGTTCCGGCATGTCTGAGAGGTGGTTCCGGCATGCCCGGCAGGTGGTTCTGGAGAGTCTGCCGAGTGGTTCTGGAGCCAGCCCGGCAGGTGATTCCGAAGAGTTCACCAAATGGTTGTGGCTTAGCCGGCAGGTTATTTTGGCGTGTCAGGAAGGGGGTTCCAGCTAGTTGAGCAGGTGGATCAGGCGTGCTCGCCAGTGGGTTCAGGCGGGTCTGCCAGGTGGTTTCGGTCTGTTCGGGGAGTGGTTAAATCTTCTTAGGCACATGGTTCTGGCACGTCTGAGAGGTGTTTCCGGCAGGCCGGTGAGGTGTTTCCGGAGTGTCCGCCAAGTGGTTCTGGCGTAGCTGAAAGGTGATTTTGGCGTGTCCAGAGGGGGTTCTGGCCAGCTCGGCAGGTTGTACCGGCGTGTCCGGAACATGGTTCTGGCACGTCTGAGAGATGGTTCCGTCATGCCCGGCAGGTGATTCCGGAGTGTCCGGCATGTGGTTCTGGCACCTCTGAGAGGTGGTTCCGGCATGCCCGGCAGGTGGTTCCGGAGTGTCTGCCGAGTGGTTCAGGCGTAGTGGGCAGGTGATTCTGGCGTGTCCAGCAGGTGGTTCTGGGGAGTGGATCAGGTGGTTCCGGCATACTCTGCAGGTGGTACCGGCGTGTCCAGAACATGGTTCTTGCAAGTCTGAGAGGTGGTTCCGGCATGCCCGACAGGTGGTTCCGGAGTGTTCGCCAAGTGGTTCTGGCGTGGCAGGCAGGTCATTTTGCATGTCCAGCGGTGGTTCCGGCGAGTCGAGCCGGTGGTTCCGGCGTGTCCGGCAGGTGGTTCTGGCGTGACCGGCACGAGTTTCTGGCACGTCTGAGAGTTGGTTCCGGCATGCCCGACAGGTGATTCCGGAGTGTCTGCCACATGGTTCTGGCGTACCCGGCAGGTGATTTTAGCGTGTCAGGTAGGTTGTTCCAGCGAGTCGAGTAAGTGGTTCCGGCGTGCTCGCTAGGTGGTTCAGGCGGGTCTGGCAGGTGGTTTCAGTCTGTTCGGGGTGTGGTTCCGGCATCTCAGGCACATGGTTCTGGCACGTCTGAGAGGTGGTTGCGGCCGGCCCGACAGGTGTTTCCATGGTGTCCGCCAAGTGGTTCTGGCATAGCTGGCAGGTGATGTTGGCGTGACCGGCAGGTGGTTCCAGCCAGCCTGGCAGGTGATTCCGAAGTGTTCACCAAATGGTTGTGGCGTAGCCGGCAGGTGATTTTGGCGTGTCCAGCAGGTGGTTTTGGCGAGTCGAGCAGGTGGTTCTGGCGTGCTCGGCAGGTGCTTCCGGTGTCATTGGCATGTGGTTCCGTCATGTTGAGAGGTGGTTCCGCCATGCCCGGCAGGTGATTCCGGAGTGTTCGCCAAGTGGTTCTGGCGTAGCCGGCAGGTGATTTTGCATGGCCGGCAATGGTTCCGGCGAGTCGAGCCGGTGGTTCGGGCATGTCTGGCAGGTGGTTCCTGCATTCCCGGCAGGTGATTCCGGAGTGTCCGGCATGTGGTTCTGGCACCTCTGAGAGGTGGTTCCGGCATGCCCGGCAGGTGATACCGGAGTGTTCGCCAAGTGGTTCTGGCGTAGCCGGCAGGTGATTTTGCATGTCCGGCAATGGTTCCGGAGAGTCGAGCCAGTGGTTCCGGAATGTCCGGCAGGTGGTTCCGGCATGTCCGGCTGTTGGTTCCGACATGTCCAGCAGGTGGTTCCGGCATGCTCGGCCGGTGATGCCGGAGTGTCCGGCATGTGGTTCTGGCACCTCTGAGAGGTGGTTCCGGCATGCCCGGCAGGTGATACCGGAGTATCCGGCATTTGGTTCTGGCACCTCTGAGAGGTGGTTCCAGAATGCCTGGCATGTGATTCCGGAGTGTCTGCCGAGTGTTTCTGGCGTAGCCGGCAGTTGATTTTGGCGTGTCCACTAGGTGGTTCTGGTGAGTGGATCAGCTGGTTCCGGCATACTCGGCAGGTTGTACCGGTGTGTCCAGAACATGGTTCTGGCAAGTCTGAGAGGTGGTTCCGGTATGCCCGACAGGTGATTCCGGAGCGTCCGCCAAGTGTTTCTGGCGTACCCGGCAGGTGATTTTGGCATGTCCGACAGGTGTTTCCTGGGAGTCGAGCAGGTGGCTCAGGCATGCTCAGCTGGTGCTTCCGGCGTCTCTGGCACGTGGTTCTGGTGTGTCTGAGAGCTGGTTCTGGCATGTCCGGCAGATGATTCCGGAGTGTCCACCAAGTGGTTCTTGTATACCTGGCAGGTGATTTTGGCGTGTCAGGAAGGTGGTTCCGGCTAGTTGAGCAGGTGGATCAGGCGTGCTCGCCAGGGGGTTCAGGCGGGTCTGGCAGGTGGTTTCGGTCTGTTCGGGGAGTGGTTCCGGCATCTCAGGCACATGGTTCTGGCACCTCTGAGAGGTGGTTGCGGCCAGCCCGACAGGTGTTTCCGGAGTGTCCGACAAGTGGTTCTGGCGTAGCTGAAAGGTGATGTTGGCGTGACCGGCAGGTGGTTGCAGCCAGCCCCGCAGGTGATTCCGGAGTGTCTGCCGAGTGGTTCTGGCGTAGCCGGCAGGTGATTTTGGCGTGTCCAGCAGGTGGTTCCGGCGAGCTCGGCAGGTGGTACCGGCGTGTCCGGAACATGGTTCTGGCACGTCTGAGAGATGGTTCCGGCATGCCCGGCAGGTGATTCCGGAGTGTTCGCCAAGTGGTTCTGGTGTAGCCGGCAGGTGATTTTGCATGGCCGGCAATGGTTCCGGCGAGTCGAGCCGGTGGTTCCGGCATGCCCGGCAGGTGATTCCGGAGTGTCCGTCATGTGGTTCTGGCACCTCTGAGAGGTGGTTCCGGCATGCCCGGCAGGTGATACCGGAGTGTTCGCCAAGTGGTTCTGGTGTAGCCGGCAGGTGATTTTGCATGTCCGGCAATGGTTCCGGCGAGTCGACCCATGGTTCCGGAATGTCCGGCAGGTGGATCCGGCATGTCCGGCAGGTGGTTACGGCATGTCCAGCACGTGGTTCCAGCATGCCCGGCAGGTGATTCCGGAGTGTCCGGCATGTGGTTCTGGCACCTCTGAGAGGTGGTTCCGGCATGCCCGGCAGGTGATACCGGAGTGTCCGGCATTTGGTTGTGGCACCTCTGAGAGGTGGTTCCGGAATGCCTGGCATGTGATTCCGGAGTGTCTGCCGAGTGGTTCTGGCGTAGCCGGCAGTTGATTTTGGCGTGTCCACTAGGTGGTTCTGGGGAGTGGATCAGCTGGTTCCGGGATGCCCGGCAGGTGATTCCGCAGTCCCCGGCAATTCGTCCTGGCACCTCTGAGAGGTGGTTCCGGCATGCCCGACAGGTGATTCCGGAGTGTTCGCCAAGTGGTTCTGGCGTAGCCGGCAGGTCATTTTGCATGTCCGGCGGTGGTTCCGGCGAGTCGAGCCGGTGGTTCCGGCGTAGCCGGCGGTTGCTCTTGTCGTGTCCACTAGGTGGTTCTGGGGAGTGGATCAGCTGGTTCCGGCATGCCCGGCAGGTGATACCGGAGTGTCCGGCATTTGGTTCTGGCACCTCTGAGAGGTGGTTCCGGAATGCCTGGCATGTGATTCCGGAGTATCTGCCGAGTGCTTCTGGCGTAGCCGGCAGTTGATTTTGGCGTCTCCACTAGGTGGTTCTGGGGAGTGGATCAGCTGGTTCCGGCTTACTCGGCAGGTGGTACCGGCGTGTCCAGAACATGGTTCTGGCAAGTCTGAGAGGTGGTTCCGGCACGCCCGACAGGTGATTCCGGAGCGTCCGCCAAGTGTTTCTGGCGTACCCGGCAGGTGATTTTGGCATGTCCGACAGGTGTTTCTTGGGAGTCGAGCAGGTGGCTCAGGCATGCTCAGCTGGTGCTTCCGGCGTCTCTGGCACGTGGTTCAGGTGTGTCTGAGAGCTGGTTCTGGCATGTCCGGCAGATGATTCCGGAGTGTCCAACAAGTGGTTCTGGTATACCTGGCAGGTGATTTTGGCGTGTCAGGAAGGTGGTTCCGGCTAGTTGAGCAGGTGGATCAGGCGTGCTCGCCAGGGTGTTCATGCGGGTCTGGCAGGTGGTTTCGGTCTGTTCGGGGAGTGGTTCCGGCATCTCAGGCACATGGTTCTGGCACGTCTGAGAGGTGGTTCCGGCCGGCCCGACAGGTGTTTCCGGAGTGTCTGCCAAGTGGTTCTGGCGTAGCTGAAAGGTGATGTTGGCGTGACCGGCAGGTGGTTCCAGCCAGCCCCGCAGGTGATTCCGGAGTGTCTGCCGAGTGGTTCTGGTGTAGCCGGCAGGTGATTTTGGCGTGTCCAGCATGTGGTTCCGGCGAGCTCGGCAGGTGGTACCGGCGTGTCCGGAACATGGTTCTGGCACGTCTGAGAGATGGTTCCGGCATGCACGGCAGGTGATTCCGGAGTGTCCGGCATGCGGTTCTGGCACTTCTGAGGGATGGTTCCGGCATGCCCGGCAGGTGGTTCCGGAGTGTCTGCCGAGTGGTTCTGGCGTGTCCAACAGGTGGTTCTAGGGAGTGGATCAGGTGGTTCCGGCATACTCGGCAGGTGGTACCGGCGTGTCCGTAACATGGTTCTGGCAAGTCTGAGAGGCGGTTCCGGCATGCCCGACAGGTGATTCCGGAGTGTTCGCCAAGTGGTTCTGGCGTAGCCGGCAGGTCATTTTGCATGTCCGGCGGTGGTTCCGGTGAGTCGAGCCGGTGGTTCTGGCGTGTCCGGCAGGTGGTTCTGGCGTGACCGGCACGAGGTTCTGGCACATCTGAGAGTTGGTTCCGGCATGCCCGACAGGTGATTACGGAGTGTCCGCCACGTGGTTCTGGCGTACCAGGCAGGTGATTTTGGCGTGTCTGGCAGGTGTTTCTTGCAAGTCGAGCATTTGGCTCAGGCATGCTCAGCAGGTGCTTCCGGCGTGTCTGGCACGTGGTTCTGGTGTGTCTGAGAGCTGGTTCTGGCATCTCCGGCAGATGATTCCGGAGTGTCCACCAAGTGGTTCTGGTATAATTGGCAGGTGATTTTGGCATGTCAGGAAGGTGGTTCCGGCTAGTTGAGCAGGTCTATCAAGCGTGCTCGCCAGGGGGTTCAGGCGGGTCTGGCAGGTGGTTTCGATCTGTCGGGGAGTGGTTCCGGCATCTCAGGCTCATGGTTCTGGCACGTCTGAGAGGTGGTTCCGGCCGGCCCGACAGGTGTTTCCATGGTGTCCGCCAAGTGGTTCTGGCATAGCTGGCAGGTGATGTTGGCGTGACCGGCAGGTGGTTCCAGACAGGCCGGCATGTGATTCCGGAGTGTCTGCCGAGTGGTTCTGGCGTAGCCGGCAGGTGATTTTGGCGTGTCCAGCAGGTGGTTCCGGCGAGCTCGGCAGGTGGTACCGGCGTGTCCGGAACATGGTTCTGGCACGTCTGAGAGATGGTTCCGGCATGCCTGGCAGGTGATTCCGGAGTGTCCGGCATGTGGTTCTGGCACCTCTGAGAGGTGGTCCCTGCCGGCTCGACATGTGTTTCCGGAGTGTCCGCCAAGTGGTTCTGGCGTAGCTGAAAGGTGCTGTTGGCGTGACCGGCAGGTGGTTCCAGCCAGCCCGGCAGGTGATTCCGGAGTGTCTGCCGAGTGGTTCTGGCGTAGCTGACAGGTGATTTTGGCGTGTCCAGCGGGTGGTTTTGGCGAGTCGAGCAGGTGGTTCTGGCGTGCTCGCCAGGTGCTTCCGGGGTCATTGGCATGTGGTTCCGGCATGTCTGAGAGGTGGTTCCGCCATGCCCGGCAGGTGATTCCGGAGAGTTCGCCAAGTGGTTCTGGTGTAGCCGGCAGGTGATTTTGCATGTCCAGCAATGGTTCCGGCGAGTCGAGCCGGTGGTTCCGGCATGTCCAGCAGGTGGCTCCGGCATGCCCGGCAGGTGATGCCGGAGTGTCCGGCATGTGGTTCTGACACCTCTGAGAGGTAGTTCCGGCATGCCCGGCAGGTGATACCGGAGTGTCCGGCATTTGGTTCTGGCACCTCTGAGAGGTGGTTCCGGAATGCCTGTCATGTGATTCCGTAGTATCTGCCGAGTGCTTCTGGCGTAGCCGGCAGTTGATTTTGGCGTGTCCACTAGGTGGTTCTGGAGAGTGGATCAGCTGGTTCCGGCTTACTCGGCAGGTGGTATCGGCGTGTCCAGAACATGGTTCTGGCAAGTCTGAGAGGTGGTTCCGGCACGCCCGACAGGTGATTCCGGAGCATCCGCCAAGTGTTTCTGGCGTACCCGGCAGGTGATTTTGGCATGTCCGACAGGTGTTTCTTGGGAGTCGAGCAGGTGGCTCAGGCATGCTCAGCTGGTGCTTCCGGCGTCTCTGGCACGTGGTTCAGGTGTGTCTGAGAGCTGGTTCTGGCATGTCCGGCAGATGATTCCGGAGTGTCCACCAAGTGGTTCTGGTATACCTGGCAGGTGATTTTGGCGTGTCAGGAAGGTGGTTCCGGCTAGTTGAGCAGGTGGATCAGGCGTGCTCGCCAGGGGGTTCAGGCGGGTCTGGCAGGTGGTTTCGGTCTGTTCGGGGAGTGTTTCCGGCATCTGAGGCACATGGTTCTGGCACGTCTGAGAGGTGGTTCCGGCCGGCTCAACAGGTGTTTCCGGAGTGTCCGCCAATTGGTTCTGGCGTAGCTGAAAGGTGATGTTGGCGTGACCGGCAGGTGGTTCCAGCCGGCCCGGCAGGTGATTCCGGAGTGTCTGCCGAGTGGTTCTGGCGTACCAGGCAGCTGATTTTGGCGTGTCCAGCAGGTGGTTCCGGCGAGATCGGCAGGTGGTACCAGTGTGTCTGGAACATGCTTCTGGCACGTCTGAGAGATGGTTCCGGCATGCCCGGCATTTGATTCCGGAGTGTCCACCATGTGGTTCTGGTATACCTGGCAGGTGATTTTGGCGTGTCAGGAAGTTGGTTCCGGCTAGTTGAGCAGGTGGTTCAGGCGGGTCTCGCAGGTGGTTTCGGTCTGTTCGGGGTGTGGTTCCGGCATCTCAGGCACATGGTTCTGGCACGTCTGATATGTGGTTCCGGCCGGCCCGAAAGGTGTTTCCATGGTGTCCGCCAAGTGGTTCTGGCATAGCTGGCAGGTGATGTTGGCGTGACCGGCAGGTGGTTCCAGCCAGCCCGGCAGGTGATTCCGAAGAGTTCACCAAATGGTTGTGGCGTAGCCGGCAGGTGATTTTGGCGTGTCCAGCAGGTGGTTTTGGCGAGTCGATCAGGTGGTTCTGGCGTTCTCGGCAGGTGCTTCCGGTGTCATTGGCATGTGGTTCCGGCATGTCTGAGAGGTGGTTCCGGCATGCCCGGCAGGTGGTTCCGGAGAGTCTGCCGAGTGGTTCTGGAGCCAGCCCGGCAGGTGATTCCGAAGAGTTCACCAAATGGTTGTGGCTTAGCCGGCAGGTTATTTTGGCGTGTCAGGAAGGGGGTTCCGGCTAGTTGAGCAGGTGGATCAGGCGTGCTCGCCAGTGGGTTCAGGCGGGTCTGCCAGGTGGTTTCGGTCTGTTCGGGGAGTGGTTCCGGCATCTCAGGCACATGGTTCTGGCACGTCTGAGAGGTGTTTCCGGCCGGACGGTGAGGTGTTTCCGGAGTGTCCGCCAAGTGGTTCTGGCGTAGCTGAAAGGTGATTTTGGCGTGTCCAGCAGGTGGTTCTGGCCAGCTCGGCAGGTGGTACCGGCGTGTCCGGAACATGGTTCTGGCACGTCTGAGAGATGGTTCCGGCATGCCCGGCAGGTGAATCCGGAGTGTCCGGCATGTGGTTCTGGCACCTCTGAGAGGTGGTTCCGGCATGCCCGGCAGGTGGTTCCGGAGTGTCTGCCGAGTGGTTCAGGCGTAGTCGGCAGGTGATTCTGGCGTGTCCAGCAGGTGGTTCTGGGGAGTGGATCAGGTGGTTCCGGCATACTCTGCAGGTGGTACCGGCGTGTCCAGAACATGGTTCTTGCAAGTCTGAGAGGTGGTTCCGGCATGCCCGACAGGTGATTCCGGAGTGTTCGCCAAGTGGTTCTGGCGTGGCAGGCAGGTCATTTTGCATGTCCAGCGGTGGTTCCGGTGAGTCCAGCCGGTGGTTCCTGCGTGTCCGGCAGGTGGTTCTGGCGTGACCGGCACGAGTTTCTGGCACGTCTGAAAGTTGGTTCCGGCATGCCCGACAGGTGATTCGGGAGTGTCCGGCATGTGGTTCCGGCACCTCTGAGAGGTGGTTCCGGCATGCCCGGCAGGTGATTCCGGAGTGTCCGGCATGTGGTTCTGGCACCTCTGAGAGGTGGTTCCGACATGCCCGGCAGGTGGTTCCGGAGTGTCTGCCGAGTGGTTCTGGCGTAGTCGGCAGGTGATTCTGGGGTGTCCAGCAGGTGGTTCTGGGGAGTGGATCAGGTGGTTCCGGCATACTCGGCAGGTGGTACAGGCGTGTCCGGAACATGGTTCTGGCAAGTCTGAGAGGTGGTTCCGGCATGCCCGACAGGTGATTCCGGAGTGTTCGCCAAGTGGTTCTGGCGTAGCCGGCAGGTCATTTTGCATGTCCGGCGGTGGTTCCGGCGAGTCGAGCCGGTGGTTCCGGCGTATCCAGCAGGTGTTTCCGGTCTGTCCGGCAGGTGGTTCTGGCGTGACCGGCACGAGGTTCTGGCACGTCTGAGAGTTGGTTCCGGCTTGACCGACAGGTGATTCTGGAGTGTCCGCCACGTGGTTCTGGCGTACCCGGCTGGTGATTTTGGCGTGTCTGGCAGGTGTTTCTAGCAAGTCGAGCATTTTGCTCAGGCATGGTCAGCAGGTGCTTCCGGCGTGTCTGGCACGTGGTTCTGGTGTGTCTGAGAGCTGGTTCTGGCATCTCCGGCAGATGATTCCGGAGAGTCCACCAAGTGGTTCTGTCAAACCCGGCAGGTGATTTTAGCGTGTCAGGTAGGTGGTTCCGGCGAGTCGAGTAGGTGGTTCCGGCGTGCTCGGCATGTGGTTCAGGCGGGTCTGGCAGGTGGTTTCGGTCTGTTCGGGATGTGGTTCCGGCATCTCAGGCACATGGTTCTGGCACCTCTGATAGGTGGTTCCGGCCGGACCGACAGGTGTTTCCATGGTGTCCGCCAAGTGGTTCTGGCGTAGCTGGCAGGTGATGTTGGTGTGACCGGCAGGTGGTTCCAGCCAGCCCGGCAGGTGATTCCGAAGTGTCCGGCATGTGGTTCTGGCACCTCTGAGAGGTGGTTCCGGCATGCCCGGCAGGTGATACCGGAGTGTTCGCCAAGTGGTTCTGGCGTAGCCGGCAGGTGATTTTTCATGTCCGGCCATGGTTCCGGCGAGTCGAGCCGGTGGTTCCGGAATGTCCGGCAGGTGGTTCCGGCATGTCCGGCAGTTGGTTCCGACATGTCCAGCAGATGGTTCCGGCATGCTCGGCCGGTGATGCCGGAGTGTCCGGCATTTGGTTCTGGCACCTCTGAGATGTGGTTCCGGAATGCCTGGCTTGTGATTCCGGAGTATCTGCCGAGTGCTTCTGGCGTAGCCGGCAGTTATTTTTCGCGTCTCCACTAGGTGGTTCTGGGGAGTGTATCAGCTGGTTCCGGCTTACTCGGCAGGTGGTACCGGCGTGTCCAGAACATGGTTCTGGCAAGTCTGAGAGGTGGTTCCGGCACGCCCAACAGGTGATTCCGGAGCGTCCGCCAAGTGTTTCTGGTGTACCCGGCAGGTGATTTTCGCCTGTCCGACAGGTGTATCTTGCGAGTCGAGCAGGTGGCTGAGGCATGCTCAGCTGGTGCTTCCGGCGTCTCTGGCACGTGGTTCTGGTGTGTCTGAGAGCTGGTTCTGGCATCTCCGGCAGATGATTCCGGAGTGTCCACCAAGTGGTTCTGGTATAATTGGCAGGTGATTTTGGCATGTAAGGAAGGTGGTTCCGGCTAGTTGAGCAGGTGAATCAGGCGTGCTCGCCAGGGGGTTCATGCGGGTCTGGCAGGTGGTTTCGGACTGTTCTGGGAGTGGTTCCGGCATCTCAGGCACATGGTTCTGGCACGTCTGAGAGGTGGTTCCGGCTGGCCCGATAGGTGTTTCCATGGTGTCCGCCAAGTGGTTCTGGCATAGCTGGCAGGTGATATTGGCGTGACCGGCAGGTGGTTCCAGCCAGCCCGGCAGGTGATTCCGAAGAGTTCACCAAATGGTTGTTGCCTAGCCGGCAGGTGATTTTGGCGTGTCCAGCAGGTGGTTTTGGCGAGTCGAGCAGGTGGTTCTGGCGTGCTCGGCAGGTGCTTCCGGTGTCATTGGCATGTGGTTCCGGCATGTCTGAGATGTGGTTCCGCCATGCCCGTCAGGTGATTCCAGAGTGTTCGCCAAGTGGTTCTGGCGTAGCCGGCAGGTGATTTTGCATGTCCGGCAATGGTTCCGGCGAGTCGAGCCGGTTGTTCCGGAATGTCCGGCAGGTGGTTCCGGCATGTCCGGCAGGTGGTTCCGGCATGTCCAGCACGTGGTTCCAGCATGCCCGGCAGGTGTTTCCGGAGTGTCCGGCATGTGGTTCTGGCAGCTCTGAGAGGTGGTTCCGGAATGCCTGGCCTGTGATTCCGGAGTGTCTGCCGAGTGGTTCTGGCGTAGCCGGCAGTTGATTTTGGCGTGTCCACTCGGTGGTTCTGGGGAGTGGATCAGCTGGTTCCGGCATGCCCGGCAGGTGATTCCGCAGTCCCCGTCATTTGGTCCTGGCACCTCTGAGAGGTGGTTCCGGCCTGCCAGACAGGTGATTCCGGAGTGTTCGCCAAGTGGTTCTTGCGTAGCCGGCAGGTCATTTTGCATGTCCGGCGGTGGTACCGGCGAGTCAAGCCGGTTGTTCCGGCGTAGCCGGCGGTTGCTCTTGGCGTGTCCACTAGGTGGTTCTGGGGAGTGGATCAGCTGGTTCCGGCATACTCGGCAGGTGGTACCGGCGTGTCCAGAACATGGTTTTGGCAATTTGAGAGGTGGTTCCGGCACGCCCGACAGGTGATTCCGGAGCGTCCGCCAAGTGTTTCTGGCGTACCCGGCAGGTGATTTTGGCATGTCCGACAGGTGTTTCTTGCGAGTCGAGCAGGTGGCTCAGGCATGCTCAGCTGCTGCTTCCGGCGTCTCTGGCACGTGGTTCTGGTGTGTCTGAGAGCTGGTTCTGGCATGTGCGGCAGATGATTCCGGAGTGTCCACCAAGTGGTTCTGGTATACCTGGCAGGTGATTTTGGCGTGTTAGGAAGGTCGTTCCGGCTAGTTGAGCAGGTGGATCAGGCATGCTCGCCAGGGGGTTCAGGTGGGTCTGGCAGGTGGTTTCGGTCTGTTCGGGCAGTGGTTCTGGCATCTGAGGCACATGGTTCTGGCACATCTGAGAGGTGGTTCCGGCCGGCCCGACAGGTGTTTCCGGAGAGCCCGCCAAGTGGTTCTGGAGTAGCTGAAAGGTGATGTTGGCGTGACCAGCAGGTGGTTCCAGCCAGCCCCGCAGCTGATTCCGGAGTGCCTGCCGAGTGGTTCTGGCGTAGCCGGCAGGTGATTTTGGCATGTCCAGCAGGTGGTTCCGGCGTGCTCGGCAGGTGGTACCGGCGGTTCCGGAACATGTTTCTGGCACGTGTGAGAGATGGTTCAGCATGCCCGGCAGGTGATTCCGGAGTTTCCGGCATGTGGTTCTGGCACCCCTGAGAGGTGGTCCCTGCCGGCTCTACAGGTGTTTCCGGAGTGTCCGCCAAGTGGTTCTGGCGTAGCTGAAAGGTGATGTTGGCGTGACCGGAAGGTGGTTCCAGCCAGCCCGGCAGGTGATTCCGGAGTGTCTGCCGAGTGGTTCTGGCGTACCCGGCAGGTGATGTTGGCATGTCCCACAGCTGTTTCTTGCGAGTCGAGCAGGTGGCTCAGGCATGCTCAGCTGGTGCTTCCGGCGTCTCTGGCACTTGGTTCAGGTGTGTCTGAGAGCTGGTTCGGGCATGTCCGGAAGATGATTCCGGAGTGTTCGCCAAGTGGTTCTGGCGTAGCCGGCAGGTCATTTTGCATGTCCGGCGGTGGTTCTGGCGAGTCAAGCCGGTGGTTCCGGCGTGTCCGGCAGGTGTTTCCGGTCTGTCCGGCACGTGGTTCTGGCGTGTCCGGCACGAGGTTCTGGCATGTCTGAGAGTTGGTTCCGGCATGCCCGAAAGGTGATTCCGGAGTGTGCGCCACGTGGTTCTGGCGTACCCGGCAGGTGATTTTGGCGTGTCTGGCAGGTGTTCCTTGCAAGTCGAGCATTGGCTCAGGCATGATCAGCAGGTGCTTCCGGCCTGTCCGGCCCGTGGTTCTGGTGTTTCTGAGAGCTGGTTCTGGCATGTCCGGCAGATGATTCCGGAGTGTCCACCAAGTGGTTGTGGCATACCCGGCAGGTGATTTTAGCGTGTCAGGTAGGTGGTTCCGGCGAGTCGAGTAGGTGGTTCCGGCGTGCTCGGCAGGTGGTTCAGGCGGGTCTGGCAGGTGGTTTCGGTCTGTTCGGTGTGTGGTTCCGGCATCTCAGGCACATGGTTCTGGCACGTCTGATAGGTGGTTCCGGCCGGCCCGACATGTGTTTCCATGGTGTCCGCCAAGTGGTTCTGGCATAGCTGGCAGGTGATGTTGGCGTGACTGGCAGGTGGTTCCTGCCAGCCCTGCAGGTGATTCTGGAGTGTCTGCCGAGTGGTTGTGGAGACAGCCCGGCAGGTGATTCCGAAGAGTTCACCAAATGGTTGTGGCGTAGCCGGAAGGTTATTTTGGCGTGTCAGGAAGTTGGTTCCGGCTAGTTGAGCAGGTGGATCAGGCGTGCTCGCCAGGGAGTTCAGTCGGGTCTGGCAGGTGGTTTCGGTCTGTTCGGGGAGTGGTTCCGGCATCTCAGGCACATGGTTCTGGCACGTCTGAGAGGTGGTTCCGGCCGGCCGGAGAGGTGTTTCCGGAGTGTCCGCCAAGTGGTTCTGGCGTAGCTGAGAGGTGATGTTGGCGTGACCGGCAGGTGGTTCCAGCCAGCCCGGCAGGTGATTCCGATGTGTTCACCAAATGGTTGTGGCGTAGCCGGCAGGTGATTTTGGCGTGTCCAGCAGGTGGTTTTGGCGAGTCGAGCAGGTGGTTCTGGCGTGCTCGGCAGGTGCTTCCGGTGTCATTGGCATGTGGTTCCGGGATGTCTGTGACGTGCTTCCGCCATGCCCGGCAGGTGATTCCGGAGTGTTCCCCAAGTGGTTCAGGCATAGCCGGCAGGTGATTTTGCATGTCTGGCAATGGTTCCGGCGAGTCGAGCCTGTGGTTCCGGCATGTCTGGTAGGTGGTTCCGGCATGCCCGGCAGGTGATTCCGGAGTGTCCGCCAAGTGATTCTGGCGTAGCTGAAAGGTGATGTTGGCGTGACCGGCAGGTGGTTCCAGCCAGCCCGGCAGGTGATTCCGGAGTGTCTGCCGTGAGGTTCTGGCGTAGCTGAAAGGTGATGTTGGCATGACCGGCAGGTGGTTCCAGCAAGCCCGGCAGGTGATTCCGAAGAGTTCACCAAATGGTTGTGGCGTAGCCGGCAGGTGATTTTTTTGTGTCCAGCGGGTGGTTTTGGCGAGTCGAGCAGGTGGTTCTGGCGTGCTCGGCAGGTGCTTCCGGTGTCATTGGCATGTGGTTCCGGCATGTCTGAGAGGTGGTTCCGCAAGGCCCGGCAGGTGATTCCGGAGTGTCCGGCATGTGGTTCTGGCACCTCTGAGACGTGGTTCCGGCATGCCCGGCAGGTGATACCAGAGTGTCCGGCATTTGGTTCTGGCACCTCTGAGAGGTTGTTCCGGAATGCCTGGCATGTGATTCCGGAGTGTCTGCCGAGTGGTTCTGGCGTAGCCGGCAGTTGATTTTGGCGTGTCCACTAGGTGGTTCTGGTGAGTGGATCAGCTGGTTCCGGCATACTCGGCAGGTGGTACCGGCGTGTCCAGAACATGGTTCTGGCAAGTCTGAGAGGTGGTTCCGGCACGCCCGACAGGTGATTCCGGAGCGTCCGCCATGTGTTTCTGGCGTACCCGGCAGGTGATTTTGGCATGTCCGACAGGTGTTTCTTGCGAGTCGAGCAGGTGGCTGATGCATGCTCAGCTGGTGCTTCCGGCGTCTCTGGCACGTGGTTCTGGTGTGTCTGAGAGCTGGTTCTGGCATGTCCGGCAGATGATTCCGGAGTGTCCACCAAGTGGTTCTGGTATACCTGGCAGGTGATTTTGGCGTGTCAGGAAGGTGGTTCCGGCTAGTTGAGCAGGTGGATCAGGTGTGCTCGCCGGGGGGTTCAGGCGGGTCTGGCAGGTGGTTTCGGTCTGTTCGGGGTGTGGTTCCGGCATCTCAGGCACATGGTTCTAGCACGTCTGAGAGGTGGTTGCGGCCGGCCCGACAGGTGTTTCCGGAGTGTCCGCCAAGTGGTTCTGGCGTAGCTGAAAGGTGATGTTGGCGTGACCGGCAGGTGGTTCCAGCCAGCCTGGCAGGTGATTCCGGAGTGTCTGCCGAGTGGTTCTGGCGTAGCCGGCATGTGATTTTGGCGTGTCCAGCGTGTGGTTTTGGCGAGTTGAGCAGGTGGTTCTGGCATGCTCGGCAGGTGCTTCCGGTGTCATTGACATGTGATTCCGGCATGTTTGACAGGTGGTTCCGCCATGCCCGGCAGGTGATTCCGGAGTGTTGGCCAAGTGGTTCTGGCGTAGCCGGCAGGTGATTTTGCATGTCCGGCAATGGTTCCGGCGAGTCGAGCCGGTGGTTCCGGCATGTCCGGCAGGTGGTTCCGGCATGCCCGGCACGTGATTCCGGAGTGTCCGGCATGTGGTTCTGGCACCTCTGAGAGGTGGTTCCGGCATGCCCGGCAGGTGACACCGGAGTGTCCAGCATTTCGTTCTGGCACCTGTGAGAGGTGGTTCCGGAATGCCCGGCATGTGATTCCGGAGTGTCTGCCGAGTGGTTCTGGCGTAGCCGGCAGGTGGTTTTAGCGAGTCGAGCAGGTGGTTCTGGCGTGCTCGGCAGGTGCTTCCAGTGTCATTGCCATGTGGTTCCAGAATGTCTGAGAGGTGGTTCCGCCATGCCCGGCAGGTGATTCCGGAGTGTTCGCCAAGTAGTTCTGGTGTAGCCGTCAGGTTATTTTGCATGTCCGGCAATGGTTCTAGCGAGTCGAGCCGGTGGTTCCGGCATGTCCGGCAGGTGATTCCGGCATGTACAGCAGGTGGTTCCGGCATGCCCGGCAGGTGATTCCGCAGTGTCTGGCATGTGGTTCTGGCACCTCAGAGAGGTGGTTCCGGAATGCCTGGCATGTGATTCCAGAGTGTCCGGCATTTGGTTCTGGCACCTCTGAGAGGTGTTTCCGGAATGCCAGGCATGTGATTCCGGAGTGTCTGCCGAGTGGTTCTGGCGTAGCCGGCAGTTGATTTCGGCGTGTCCACTAGGTGGTTCTGGGGAGTGGATCAGCTGGTTCCGGCATACTCGGCTGGTGGTACCGGCGTGTCCCGAACATGGTTCTGGCAAGTCTGAGAGGTGGTTCCGGCATGCCCGACAGGTGATTCCGGAGTGTTCGCCAAGTGGTTCTGGCGTAGCCGGCAGGTCATTTTGCATGTCCGACGGTGGTTCCGGCGAGTCGAGCCGGTGGTTCCGGCGTGTCCGGCAGGTGGTTCTGGCATGACCGGCACGTGGTTCTGGTGTGTCTGAGAGCTGGTTCTGGCATGTCCAGCAGACGATTCCGGAGTGTCCACCAAGTGGTTGTGGCATACCCGGCAGGTGGTTTTAGCGTGTCAGGTAGGTGGTTCCAGCGAGTCGAGTAGGTGGTTCCGGCGTGCTCGGCAGGTGGTTCAGGCGGGTCTGGCAGGTGGTTTCGGTCTGTTCGGGGAGTGGTTCTGGCATCTCAGGCACATGGTTCTGGCACGTCTGAGAGGTGGTTCCGGCCGGCCCGACAGGTGTTTCCATGGTGTCTGCCAAGTGATTCTGGCATAGCTGGCAGGTGATGTTGGCGTGACCGGCAGGTGGTTCCAGCCAGCCCGGCAGGTGATTCCGAAGTGTTCACCAAATGGTTGTGGCGTAGCCGGCAGGTGATTTTGGCGTGTCCAGCAGGTGGTTTTGGCGAGTCGAGCAGGTGGTTCTGGCGTGCTCGGCAGGTGCTTCCGGTGTCATTGGCATGTGGTTCCGGCATGTCTGTGAGGTGCTTCCGCCATGCCCGGCAGGTGATTCCGGAGTGTTCCCCAAGTGGTTCAGGCATAGCCGGCAGATGATTTTGCATGTCCGGCAATGGTTCCGGCGAGTCGAGCCGGTGGTTCCGGCATGTCCGGCAGGTGGATCCGGCATATCCGGCAGGTGCTTCCGGCGTGTCTGGCACGTGGTTCTTGTGTGTGTGAGAGCTGGTTCTGGCATGTCCGGCAGATGATTCCGGAGTGTCCACCAAGTGGTTGTGGCATACCCGGCAGGTGATTTTAGCGTGTCTGGTAGGTGGTTCCAGCGAGTCGAGTAGGTGGTTCCGGCCTGCCCGGCAGGTGGTTCAGGCGGGTCAGGCAGGTGGTTTCGGTCTGTTCGGGGTGTGGTTCCGGCATCTCAGGCACATGGTTCTCGCACGTCTGAGAGGTGGTTCAGGCAGGCCCGACAGGTGTTTCCGGAGTGTCCGCCAAGTGCTTCCGGCGTAGCTGAAAGGTGATGTTAGCGTGACGGGCAGGTGGTTCCAGCCAGCCCGGCAGGTGATTCCGGAGTGTCTGCCGCGTGGTTCTGGTCTAGCCGACAGGTGATTTTGGCGTGTCCAGCAGGTGGTTCCCGCGAGCTCGGCAGGTGGTACCGGCCTGTCCGGAACATGGTTCTGGCACGTCTGAGAGATGGTTCCAGCAACCCCGGCAGGTGATTCCGGAGTGTCCGGCATGTGGTTCTGGCACCTCTGAGAGGTGGTTCCGGCATGCCCGGCAGGTGATTCCGTAGTGTCTGGCATGTGGTTCTCGCACCTCTGAGAGGTGGTTCAGGCATGCCCGGCAGGTGGTTCCGGAGTGTCTGCCGAGTGGTTCTGGCATAGTCGGCAGGTGATTCTGGCATGTCCAGCAGGTGGTTCTGGGGAGTGCATCATGTGGTTCCGGCATACTCGGCAGGTCGTACCGGCGTGTCCAGAACATGGTTCTGGCAAGTCTGAGAGGCGGTTCCGGCATGCCCGACAGGTGATTCCGGAGTTTTCGCCAAGTGGTTGTGGTGGAGCCGGCAGGTCATTTTGCATGTCCGGCGGTGGTTCCGGCGAGTCGAGCCGGACGTTCCGGCGTGTCCGGCAGGTGGTTCTGGCGTGACCGGAACGAGGTTCTGGCATGTCTGAGAGTTGCTTCCGGCATGCCCGACAGGAGATTCTTTAGTGTCCACCACGTGGTTCTGGCGTACCCGGCAGGTGATTTTGGCGTGTCTGGCAGGTGTTTCTTGCAAGTCGAGCATTTGGCTCAGGCATGCTCAGCTGGTGCTTCCGGCGTCTCTGGCACGTGGTTCTTGTGTGTCTGAGAGCTGGTTCTGGCATGTCCGGCAGATGATTCCGGAGTGTCCACCAAGTGGTTCTGGTATACCTGGCAGGTGATTTTGGCGTGTCTGGAAAGTGGTTCCGGCTAGTTGAGCAGGTGGATCAGGCGTGCTCGCCAGGGGGTTCAGGCGGGTCTGGCAGGTGGTTTTGGTCTGTTCGGGGAGTGGTTCCGGCATCTCAGGCACATGGTTCTGGCACATCTGAGAGGTGGTTGCGGCCGGCCCGACAGGTGATTCCGGAGTGTCCGCCAAGTGGTTCTGGCGTAGCTGAAAGGTGATGTTGGCGTGACCGGCAGGTGGTTCCAGCCAGCCCCGCAGGTGATTCCGGAGTGTCTGCCGAGTGGTTCTGGCGTAGTCGGCAGGTGATTCTGGCGTGTCCAGCAGGTGGCTCTGGGGAGTGGATCAGGTGGTTCCAGCATACTCGGCAGGTGGTACCGTCTTGTCCGGAACATGGTTCTGGCAAGTCTGAGAGGCGGTTCCGGCATGCCCGACAGGTGATTCCGGAGTGTTCGCCAAGTGGTTCTGGCGTAGCCGGCAGGTCATTTTGCATGTCTGGCGGTGGTTCCGGCGAGTCAAGCCGGTGGTTCCGGCGTGTCCGGCAGGTGGTTCTGGCGTGACCGGCACGACGTTCTGGCACGTCTGAGAGTTGGTTCTGGCATGCCCGACAGGTGATGCCGGAGTGTCCGGCACGTGGTCCTGGCGTACCCGGCAGGTGATTTTGGCGTGTCTGGCAGGTGTTTCTTGCAAGTCGAGCATTTGGCTCAGGCATGCTCAGCAGGTGATTCGGGCGTGTCTGGCACGTCGTTCTGGTGTGTCTGAGAGCTTGTACTGGCATCTCCGGCAGATGATTCCGGAGTGTCCACCAAGTGGTTGTGGCATACCCGGCAGGTGATTTTAGCGTGTCAGGTAGGTGGTTCCAGCGAGTCGAGTAGGTGGTTCCGGCGTGCTCGACAGGTGCTTCAGGCGGGTCTGGCAGGTGGTTTCGGTCTGTTCGGGGTGTGGTTCCGGCATCTCAGGCACATGGTTCTGGCACGTCTGATAGGTGGTTCCGGCCGGCCCGACAGGTGTTTCCATGGTGTCCGCCAAGTGATTCTGGCATAGCTTGCAGGTGATGTTGGCGTGACCGGCAGGTGGTTCCAGCCAGCCCGGCATGTGATTCCGAAGTGTTCACCAAATGGTTGTGGCGTAGCCGGCAGGTGATTTTGGCGTGTCCAGAAGGTGGTTTTGGCGAGTCGGACAGGTGGTTCTCGCGTGCTCGGCAGGTGCTTCCGGTGTCATTGGCATGTGGTTCCAGCATGTCTGACAGGTGGTTCCGCCATGCCCGGAAGGTGATTCCGGAGTGTTCCCCAAGTGGTTCTGGCATAGCCGGCAGGTGATTTTGCATGTCCGGCATTGGTTCCGGCGAGTCGAGCCGGTGGTTCCGGCATGTCCGGCATGTGGTTCTGGCATGCCCGTCAGGTGATTCCGGAGTGTCCGGCATGTGGTTCTGGCACCTCTGAGAGGTGGTTCCGGCATGCCCAGCAGGTGATACCGGAGTGTTCGCCAAGTGGTTCTGGCGTAGCTGGCAGGTGATATTGCATGTCCGGCAATGGTTCCGGCGAGTCGAGCCAGTGGTTCCGGAATGTCCGGCAGGTGGTTCCGGCATGTCCGGCAGGTGGTTCCGGCATGTGTAGCACGTGGTTCCAGCATGCCCGGCAGGTGATTCCGGAGTGTCCGGCATGTGGTTCTGGCACCTCTGAGAGATAGTTCCGGCATGCCCGGTGGGTGATACCGGAGTGTCCGGCATTTGGTTGTGGCACCTCTGAGAGGTGGTTCCGGAATGCCTGGCATGTGATTCCGGAGTGTCTGCCGAGTGGTTCTGGCGTAGCCGGCAGTTGATTTTGGCGTGTCCACTAGGTGGTTCTGGGGAGTGGATCAGCTGGTTCTGGCATACTCGGCAGGTGGTACCGGCGTGTCCAGAACTTGGTTCTGGCAAGTCTGAGAGGTGGTTCCGGCCCGCCCGACAGGTGAAACCGGAGCCTCCGCCAAGTGTTTCTGGCGTACCCGGCGGGTGATTTTCGCCTGTCCGACAGGTGTATCTTGCGAGTCAAGCAGGTGGCTGAGGCATGCTCAGCTGGTGCTTCTGGGGTCTCTGGCACGTGGTTCTGGTGTGTCTGAGAGCTGGTTCTGGCATGTCCGGCAGATGATTCCGGAGTGTCCACCAAGTGGTTCTGGTATACCTGCAAGGTGATTTTGGCGTGTCAGGAAGGTGGTTCCGGCTAGTTGAGCAGGTGGATCAGGCGTGCTCGACAGGGGGTTCAGGCGGGTCTGGCAGGTGGTTTCGGTCTGTTCGGGGAGTGGTTCCGGCATCTCAGGCACATGGTTCTGGCACGTCTGAGAGGTGGTTCTGGCCGGCCCGACAGGTGTTTCCGGAGTGTCCTCCAAGTGGTTCTGGCGTAGGTGAAAGGTGATGTTGGCGTGACCGACAGGTGGTTCCAGCCAGACCGGCAGGTGATTCCGGAGTGTCTGCCGAGTGGTTCTGGAGTAGCCGGCAGGTGATTTTGGCGTGTCCAGCGGGTGGTTTTGGCAAGTCAAGCAGGTGGTTCTGGCGTGCTCGGCAGGTGCTTCCGGTGTCATTGGCATGCGGTTCCGGCATGTCTGAGAGGTGGTTCCGCCATGCCCGGCAGGTGATTCCGGAGTGTTCGCCAAGTGGTTCTGGCGTAGCCGGCAGGTGATTTTGCCTGTCCGGCACTGGTTCTGGCGAGTCGAGCCGGTGGTTCTGGCATGTCCAGCAGGTGGTTCCGGTATGTCCGGCAGGTGATTCCGGATTGTCCGGCATGTGGTTTTGGCACCTCTGAGAGGTGGTTCTGGCATGCCCGACAGGTGATTCCGGAGTGTTCGCCAAGTGGTTCTGGCGTAGCCGGCAGGTCATTTTGCATGTGCGGCTGTGGTTCTGGCGACTCGAGCCGGTGGTTCCGGCGTGTCCAGCAGGTGTTTCCGGTCTGTCCGGCAGGTGGTTCTGGCGTGACCGGCACGAGGTTCTGGCACGTCTCAGAGTTGGTTCCGGCATGCCCGACAGGTTATTCCCGAGTGTCCGCCACGTGGTTGTGGCATACCCGGCAGGTGATTTTAGCGTGTCAGGTAGGTGGTTCCAGCGAGTCGTGTAGGTGGTTCCGGCGTGCTCGGCAGGGGGTTCAGGCAGGTCTGGCAGGTGGTTTCGGTCTGTTCGGGGTGTGGTTCCGGCATCTCAGGCACATGGTTCTGGCACGTCTGATAGGTGGTTCCGGCCGGCCCGACAGGTGTTTCCATGGTGTCCGCCAAGTGGTTCTGGCATAGCCGGCAGGTGATGTTGGCGTGACCGGCAAGTGGTTCCAGCCAGCCCGGCAGGTGATTCCGAAGTGTTCACCAAATGGTTGTGGCGTAGCTGGAAGGTGATTTTGGCGTGTCCAGCACGTGGTTTTGGCGAGTCGAGCAGGTGGTTCTGACGTGCTCGGCAGGTGCTTCTGGTGTCATTGGCATGTGGTTCCGGCATGTCTGAGAGGTGGTTCTGCCATGCCCGGCAGGTGATTCCGGAGTGTTCCCCAAGTGGTTCTGGCATAGCCGGCAGGTGATTTTGCATGTCCGGCCATGTTTCCGGCGAGTCGAGCCGGTGGTTCCGGCATGACCGGCAGGTGGTTCCGTCATGCCCGGCAGGTGATTCCGGAGTGTCCGGCATGTGGTTCTGGCATCTCTGAGAGGTGGTTCCGGCATGCCCGGCAGGTGATACCGGAGTGTCCGGCATTCCGTTCTGGCACCTCTGAGAGGTGGATCCGACATGCCCGGCAGGTGATACCGGAGTGTCCGGAATTTGGTTCTGGCACCTCTGAGAGGTGGTTCCGGAATGCCTGGCATGTGATTCCGGAGTGTCTGCCGAGTGGTTCTGGCGTAGCCGGCAGTTGATTTTGGCGTGTCCACTAGGTGGTTTTGGGGAGTGGATCAGCTGGTTCCGGCATACTCGGCAGGTGGTACCGGCGTGTCCAGAACATGGTTCTGGCAATTCTGAGAGGTGGTTCCGGCCGGCCGGAGAGGTGTTTCCGGAGTGTCCGCCAAGTTGTTCTGGTGTAGCTGAAAGGTGATGTTGGCGTGACCGGCAGGTGGTTCCAGCCAGCCAGGGTGGTGATTCCGGAGTGTCTGCCGTGTGGTTCTGGCGTAGCCGGCAGGTGATTTTGGCGTGTCCATAGGGTGGTTTTGGCGAGTCGAGCAGGTGGTTCTGGCGTGCTCGGCAGGTGCTTCCCGTGTCATTGGCATGTGGTTCTGGCATGTCTGAGAGGTGGTTCCGCCATGCCCGGCAGGTGATTCCGGAGTGTTCGCCAAGTGGTTCTGGCGCAGCCGGCAGGTGATTTTGCATGTCCGGCAATGGTTCCGGCGAGTCGAGCCGGTGGTTCCGGCATGTCCAGCAGTTGGTTCTGGCATGCCCGGCAGGTGATTCCGGAGTGTCAGGCATTTTGTTCTGGCACCTCTGAGAGGTGGTTGCGGTTGGCCCGACAGGTGTTTCCGGAGTGTCCGCCAAGTGGTTCTGGCGTAGCTGAAAGGTGATGTTGGCGTGACCAGCAGGTGGTTCCACCCAGCCCGGCAGGTGATTCCGGAGTTTCTGCCGTGTGGTTCTGGCGTAGCCGGCAGGTGATTTTGGTGTGTCCAGCAGGTGGTTCCGGCGAGCTCGGCAGGTGGTAGCGGCGTGTCCGGAACATGGTTCTGGCACATCTGAGAGATGGTTCCGGCATGCCTGGCAGGTGATTCCGGAGTGTCCGGCATGTGGTTCTGGCACCTCTGAGAGGTGGTTCCGGCATGCCCGGCAGGTGGTTCCGGAGTGTCTGCCGAGTGCTTCTGGCGTAGCCGGCAGGTGATTCTGGCGTCTACAGCAGGTGGTTCTGGGGTGTGGATCATGTGGTTCCAGCATACTCGGCAGGTGGTACCGGCGTGTCCGGAACATGGTTCTGGCAAGTCTGAGAGGTGGTTCTGGCATGTCCGGCAGATGATTCCGGAGTGTCCACCAAGTGGTTCTGGTATACCTGGCAGGTGATTTTGGCGTGTCCAGAAGGTCGTTTTGGCGAGTCGAGCAGGTGGTTCTCGCGTGCTCGGCAGGTGCTTCCGGTGTCATTGGCATGTGGTTCCAGCATGTCTGACAGGTGGTTCCGCCATGCCCGGAAGGTGATTCCGGAGTGTTCCCCAAGTGGTTCTGGCATAGCCGGCAGGTGATTTTGCATGTCCGGCATTGGTTCCGGCGAGTCGAGCCGGTGGTTCCGGCATGTCCGGCATGTGGTTCTGGCACCTCTGAGAGGTGCTTCCGTCATGCCCGGCAGGTGATACCGGAGTGTTCGCCAAGTGGTTCTGGCGTAGCCGGCAGGTCATTTTGCATGTCCGGCGGTGGTTCCGGCGAGTCGAGCCGGTGGTTCCGGCCTATCCAGCAGGTGTTTCCGGTCTGTCCGGAAGGTGGTTCTGGCACCTCTGATAGGTGGTTCCGGAATGCGTGGCCTGTGATTCCGGAGTGTCTGCCGAGTGGTTCTGGCGTAGCCGGCAGTTGATTTTGGCGTGTCCACCAGGTGGTTCTGGGGAGTGGATCAGCTGGTTCCGGCATACTCGGCAGGTGGTACCGGCGTGTCCAGAACATGGTTCTGGCAAGTCTGAGAGGTGGTTCCGGCACGCCCGACAGGTGATTCCGGAGCGTCCGCCAAGTGTTTCTGGCGTACCCGGCGGGTGATTTACGCCTGTCCGACAGGTGTATCTTGCGAGTCGAGCAGGTGGCTCAGGCATGCTCAGCTGGTGCTTCCGGCGTCTCTGGCACGTGGTTCTGGTGTGTCTGAGAGCTGGTTCTGGCATCTCCGGCAGATGATTCCGGAGTGTCCACCAAGCGGTTCTTGTATACCTGGCAGGTGATTTTGGCGTGTCAGGAAGGTGGTTCCGGCTAGTTGAGCAGGTGGATCAGGCGTGCTCGCCAGGGGGTTCAGGCGGGTCTGGCAGGTGGTTTTGGTCTGTTCGGGGAGTGGTTCCGGCATCTCAGGCTCATGGTTCTGGCACGTCTGAGAGGTGGTTCAGGCCGGCCCGACAGGTGTTTCCATGGTGTCCGCCAAGTGGTTCTGGCATAGCTGGCAGGTGATGGTGGCGTGACCAGCAGGTGGTTCCAGCAAGCCCGGCAGGTGATTCCGAAGAGTTCACCAAATGGTTGTGGCGTAGCCGGCAGGTGATTTTGGCGTGTCCAGCAGGTGGTTTTGGCGAGTCGAGCAGGTGGTTCTGGCGTGCTCGGCTGGTGCTTCCGGTGTCATTGGCATGTGGTAACGGCATGTCTGAGAGGTGGTTCCGGCATGCCCGGCAGGTGGTTCCGAAGAGTTCACCAAATGGTTGCGGCGTAGCAGGCAGTTGCTTTTGGCGTGTCAGGAAGGTGGTTCCGGCTAGTTGAGCAGGTGGATCAGGCGTGCTCGCCAGGGGGTTCATGCGGGTCTGGCAGGTGGTTTCGGTCTGTTCGGGGAGTGGTTCCGGCATCTCAGGCACATGGTTCTGGCACGTCTGAGAGGTGGTTCCGGCCGGCCGGAGAGGTGTTTCCGGAGTGTCCGCCAAGTGGTTCTGGCGTAGGTGAAAGGCGACGTTGGCGTGACCGGTAGGTGGTTCCAGCCAGCCCGGCAGGTGATGCCGGAGTGTCTGCCGTGTGGTTCTGGCGTAGCTGGCAGGTGATTTTGGCGTGTCCAGCAGGTGGTTCCGGCGAGATCGGCAGGTGGTACCAGCGTGTCCGGAACATGGTTCTGGCACGGCTGAGAGATGGTTCCGTCATGCCCGGCAGGTGAATCCGGAGTGTCCGGCATGTGGTTCTGGCACCTCTGAGATGTGGTTCCCCCATGCCCGGCAGGTGATTCCGGAGTGTTCGGCATGTGGTTCTGGCACCTCTGCGAGGTGGTTCCAGCATGCCCGGCAGGTGGTTCCGGAGTGTCTGCCTAGTGGTTCTGGCGTAGTCGGCAGGTGATTCTGGCGTGTACAGCAGGTGGTTCTGGGGAGTGGATCAGGTGGTTCCGGCATTCTCGGCAGGTGGTACCGGCGTGTCCGGAACATGGTTCTGGCAAGTCTGAGAGGCGGTTCCGGCATGCCCGACAGGTGATTCCGGAGTGTTCGCCAAGTGGTTCTGGCGTAGCCGGCAGGTCATTTTGCATGTCCGGCGGTGGTTCCGCGAGTCGAGCCGGTGGTTCCGGTGTGTCCGGCAGGTGGTTCTGGCGTGACCGGCACGAGGTTCTGGCACGTCTGAGAGTTGGTTCCGGCATGCCCGACAGGTGATTCCGGAGTGTCCGCCACGTGGTTCTGGCGTACCCGGCAGGTGATTTTGGCGTGTCTGGCAGGTGTTTCTTGCAAGTCGAGCATTTGGCTCAGGCATGCTCAGCAGGTGCTTCCGGCGTGTCTGGCAGGTGGTTCTGGTGTGTCTGAGAGCTGGTTCTGGCGTGTCTGGCAGATGATTCCGGAGTGTCCACCAAGTGGTTGTGGCATACCCGGCAGATGATTTTAGCGTGTCAGGTAGGTGGTTCCAGCGAGTCGAGTAGGTGGTTCCGGCGTGCTCGGCAGGTGGTTCAGGTGGGTCTGGCAGGTGGTTTCGGTCTGTTCGGGGAGTGGTTCCGGCATCTCAGGCACATGGTTCTGGCACGTCTGATAGGTGGTTCCGGCCGGCCCGACAGGTGTTTCCATGGTGTCCGCCAAGTGGTTCTGGCATAGCTGGCAGGTGATGTTGGCGTGACCGGCAGGTGGTTCCAGTCAGCCCGGCATGTGATTCCGAATGTTCACCAAATGCTTGTGGAGTAGCCGGAAGTTGATTTTGGCATGTCCAGCAGGTGGTTTTGGCGAGTCGAGCAGGTGGTTCTGGCGTGCTCGGCAGGTGCTTCCTGTGTCATCGGCATGTGGTTCCGGCATGTCTGAGAGGTGGTTCCGCCATGCCCGGCAGGTGATTCCGGAGTGTTCCCCAAGTGGTTCTGGCATAGCCGGCGGGTGATTTTGCATGTCCGGCAATGGTTCCGGCGAGTCGAGCCGCTGGTTCCGGCATGTCCGGCAGGTGGTTCCGGCATGCCCGGCAGGTGATTCCGGAGTGTCCGGCATGTGGTTCTGGCACCTCTGAGAGGTGGTTCCGGCATGCCCGGCAGGTGGTTCCGGCGTGTCTGCCGAGTGGTTCTGGCGTAGTCGGCAGGTGATTGTGGCGTGTCCAGCAGGTGGTTCTGAGGAGTGGATCAGGTGGTTCCGGCATACTCTGCAGGTGGTACCGGCGTGTCCAGAACATGGTTCTGGCAAGTCTGAGAGGTGGTTCCGGCATGCCCGACAGGTGATTCCGGAGTGTTCGCCAAGTGGTTCTGGCGTAGCCGGCAGGTCATTTTGCATGTCCGGCGGTGGTTCCGCGAGTCGAGCCGGTGGTTCCGGTGTGTCCGGCAGGTGGTTCTGGCGTGACCGGCACGAGGTTCTGGCACGTCTGAGAGTTGGTTCCGGCATGCCCGACAGGTGATTCCGGAGTGTCCGCCACGTGGTTCTGGCGTACCCGGCAGGTGATTTTGGCGTGTCTGGCAGGTGTTTCTTGCAAGTCGAGCATTTGGCTCAGGCATGCTCAGCAGGTGCTTCCGGCGTGTCTGGCACGTGGTTCTGGTGTGTCTGAGAGCTGGTTCTGGCATGTCTGGCAGATGATTCCGGAGTGTCCACCAAGTGGTTGTGGCATACCCGGCAGGTGATTTTAGCGTGTCAGGTAGGTGGTTCCAGCGAGTCGAGTAGGTGGTTCCGGCGTGCTCGGCAGGTGGTTCAGGCGGGTCTGGCAGGTGGTTTCGGTCTGTTCGGGGAGTGGTTCCGGCTTCTCAGGCACATGGCTCTGGCACGTCTGATAGGTGGTTCCGGCCGGCCCGACAGGTGTTTCCATGGTGTCTGCCAAGTGGTTCTGGCATAGCAGGCAGGTGACGTTGGCGTGACCGGCAGGTGGTTCCAGCCAGCCCGGCAGGTGATTCCGAAGTTTTCGCCAAATGGTTGTGGCGTAGCCGGAATCTGATTTTTGCATGTCCAGCAGGTGGTTTTGGCGAGTCGAGCAGGTGGTTCTGGCGTGCTCGGCAGGTGCTTCCGGTGTCATTGGCATGTGGTTCCGGCATGTCTGAGAGGTGGTTCCGCCATGCCCGACAGGTGATTCCGGAGTGTTCGCCAAGTGGTTCTGGCGTAGCCGGCAGGTCATTTTGCATGTCCAGCGGTGGTTCCGGCGAGTCGAGCCGGTGGTTCCGGCGTAGCCGGCAGTTGCTCTTGGCGTGTCCACTAGGTGGTTCTGGGGAGTGGATCAGCTGGTTCCGGGATACTCGGCAGGTGGTCCCGGCGTGTCCAGAACATGGTTCTGGCAAGTCTGAGAGGTGGTTCCGGCACGCCCGACAGTGATTCCGGAGCGTCCGCCAAGTGTTTCTGGCGTACCCGGCAGGTGATTTTGGCATGTCCGACAGGTGTTTCTTGCGAGTCGAGCAGGTGGCTCAGGCATGCTCAGCTGGTGCTTCCGGCGTCTCTGGCACGTGGTTCTGGTGTGTCTGAGAGCTGGTTCTGGCATGTCCGGCAGATGATTCCGGAGTGTCCACCAAGTGGTTCTGGTATACCTGGCAGGTGATTTTGGCGTGTCAGGAAGGTGGTTCCGGCTAGTTGAGCAGGTGGATCAGGCGTGCTCGCCAGGGGGTTCATGCGGGTCTGGCAGGTGGTTTCGGTCTGTTTGGGGAGTGGTTCCGGCATCTCAGGCACATGGTTCTGGCACGTCTGAGAGGTGGTTCCGGCCGGCCGGAGAGGTGTTTCCAGAGTGTCCGCCAAGTGGTTCTGGCGTAGGTGAAAGGCGACGTTGGCGTGACCGGTAGGTGGTTCCAGCCAGCCCGAAGGTGATTCCAGAGTGTCTGCGGTGTGGTTCTGGCGTAGCTGGCAGGTGATTTTGGCGTGTCCAGCAGGTGGTTCCGGCGAGATCGGCAGGTGGTACCAGCGTGTCCGGAACATGGTTCTGGCACGGCTGAGAGATGGTTCCGTCATGCCCGGCAGGTGAATCCGGAGTGTCCGGCATGTGGTTCTGGCACCTCTGAGATGTGGTTCCCCCATGCCAGGCAGGTGATTCCGGAGTGTTCGGCATGTGGTTCTGGCACCTCTGAGAGGTGGTTCCAGCATGCCCGGCAGGTGTTTCCGGAGTGTCTGCCTAGTGGTTCTGGCGTAGTCGGCAGGTGATTCTGGCGTGTCCAGCAGGTGGTTCTGTGGAGTGGATCAGGTGGTTCCGGCATTCTCGGCAGGTGGTACCGGCGTGTCCGGAACATGGTTCTGGCAAGTCTGAGAGGCGGTTCCGGCATGCCCGACAGGTGATTCCGGAGTGTTCGCCAAGTGGTTCTGGCGTAGCCGGCAGGTCATTTTGCATGTCCGGCGGTGGTTCCGCGAGTCGAGCCGGTGGTTCCGGTGTGTCCGGCAGGTGGTTCTGGCGTGACCCACACGAGGTTCTGGCACGTCTGAGAGTTGGTTCCGGCGTGCCCGACAGGTGATTCCGGAGTGTCCGCCACGTGGTTCTGGCATACCCGGCAGGTGATTTTGGCGTGTCTGGCAGGTGTTTCTTGCAAGTCGAGCATTTGGCTCAGGCATGCTCAGCAGGTGCTTCCGGCGTGTCTGGCAGGTGGTTCTGGTGTGTCTGAGAGCTGGTTCTGGCATGTCTGGCAGATGATTCCGGAGTGTCCACCAAGTGGTTGTGGCATACCCGGCAGGTGATTTTAGCGTGTCAGGTAGGTGGTTCCAGCGAGTCGAGTAGGTGGTTCCGGCGTGCTCGGCAGGTTGTTCAGGCGGGTCTAGCAAGTGGTTTCGGTCTGTTCGGGGAGTGGTTCCGGCATCTCAGGCACATGGTTCTGGCACGTCTGATAGGTGGTTCCGGCCGGCCTGACAGGTGTTTCCATGGTGTCCGCCAAGTGGTTCTGGCATAGCTGGCAGGTGATTTTGGCGTGACCGGCAGGTGGTTCCAGACAGCCCGGCAGGTGATTCCGAAGTGTTCACCAAATGCTTGTGGAGTAGCCGGAAGTTGATTTTGGCATGTCCAGCAGGTGGTTTTGGCGAGTCGAGCAGGTGGATCTGGCGTGCTCGGCAGGTGATTCCGGTGTCATTGGCATGCGGTTCCGGCATGTCTGAGAGGTGGTTCCGCCATGCCCGGCAGGTGATTCCGGAGTGTTCGCCAAGTGGTTCTGGCGTAGCTGGCAGGTGATTTTGCATGTCCGGCAATGGTTCCGGCGAGGCGAGCCGGTGGTTCTGGAATGTCCGGCAGGTGGTTCCGGCATGTCCGGCAGGTGGTTCCGGCATGTCCAGCACGTGGTTCCAGCATGCCTGGCAGGTGATTCCGGAGTGTCCGGCATGTGGTTCTGGCACCTCTGAGAGGTGGTTCCGGCATGCCCGGCAGGTGATACCGGAGTGTCCGGCATTTGGTTCTGGCACCTCTGAGAGGTGGTTCCGGAATGCATGGCCTGTGATTCCGGAGTGTCTGCCGAGTGGTTCTGGCGTAGCCGGCAGTTGATTTTGGCGTGTCCACTATGTGGTTCTGTGGAGTGGATCAGCTGGTTCCGGCATACTCGGCAGGTGGTACCGGCGTGTCCAGAACATGGTTCTGGCAAGTCTGAGAGGTGGTTCCGGCACGCCCGACAGGTGATTCCGGAGCGTCCGCCAAGTGTTTCTGGCGTACCCGGCGGGTGATTTACGCCTGTCCGACAGGTGTATCTTGCGAGTCGAGCAGGTGGCTCAGGCATGCTCAGCTGGTGCTTCCGGCGTCTCTGGCACGTGGTTCTGGTGTGTCTGAGAGCTGGTTCTGGCATCTCAGGCAGATGATTCCGGAGTGTCCACCAAGCGGTTCTTGTATACCTGGCAGGTGATTTTGGCGTGTCAGGAAGGTGGTTCTGGCTAGTTGAGCAGGTGGATAAGGCGTGCTCGCCAGGGGGTTCAGGCGGGTCTGGCAGGTGGTTTTGGTCTGTTCGGGGAGTGGTTCCGGCATCTCAGGCTCATGGTTCTGGCACGTCTGAGAGGTGGTTCCGGCCGGCCCGACAGGTGTTTCCATGGTGTCCGCCAAGTGGTTCTGGCATAGCTGGCAGGTGATGGTGGCGTGACCAGCAGGTGGTTCCAGCAAGCCCGGCAGGTGATTCCGAAGAGTTCACCAAATGGTTGTGGCGTAGCCGGCAGGTGATTTTGGCATGTCCAGCAGGTGGTTTTGGCGAGTCGAGCAGGTGGTTCTGGCGTGCTCGGCAGGTGCTTCCGGTGTCATTGGCATGTGGTAACGGCATGTCTGAGAGGTGGTTCCGGCATGCCCGGCAGGTGGTTCCGAAGAGTTCACCAAATGGTTGCGGCGTAGCAGGCAGTTGCTTTTGGCGTGTCAGGAAGGTGGTTCCGGCTAGTTGAGCAGGTGGATCAGGCGTGCTCGCCAGGGGGTTCATGCGGGTCTGGCAGGTGGTTTCGGTCTGTTCGGGGAGTGGTTCCGGCATCTCAGGCACATGGTTCTGGCACGTCTGAGAGGTGGTTCCGGCCGGCCGGAGAGGTGTTTCCGGAGTGTCCGCCAAGTGGTTCTGGCGTAGGTGAAAGGCGACGTTGGCGTGACCGGTAGGTGGTTCCAGCCAGCCCGGCAGGTGATGCCGGAGTGTCTGCCGTGTGGTTCTGGCGTAGCTGGCAGGTGATTTTGGCGTGTCCAGCAGGTGGTTCCGGCGAGATCGGCAGGTGGTACCAGCGTGTCCGGAACATGGTTCTGGCACGGCTGAGAGATGGTTCCGTCATGCCCGGCAGGTGAATCCGGAGTGTCCGGCATGTGGTTCTGGCACCTCTGAGATGTGGTTCCCCCATGCCCGGCAGGTGATTCCGGAGTGTTCGGCATGTGGTTCTGGCACCTCTGCGAGGTGGTTCCAGCATGCCCGGCAGGTGGTTCCGGAGTGTCTGCCTAGTGGTTCTGGCGTAGTCGGCAGGTGATTCTGGCGTGTCCAGCAGGTGGTTCTGGGGAGTGGATCAGGTGGTTCCGGCATTCTCGGCAGGTGGTACCGGCGTGTCCGGAACATGGTTCTGGCAAGTCTGAGATGCGGTTCCGGCATGCCCGACAGGTGATTCCGGAGTGTTCGCCAAGTGGTTCTGGCGTAGCCGGCAGGTCATTTTGCATGTCCGGCGGTGGTTCCGCGAGTCGAGCCGGTGGTTCCGGTGTGTCCGGCAGGTGGTTCTGGCGTGACCGGCACGAGGTTCTGGCACGTCTGAGAGTTGGTTCCGGCGTGCCCGACAGGTGATTCCGGAGTGTCCGCCACGTGGTTCTGGCATACCCGGCAGGTGATTTTGGCGTGTCTGGCAGGTGTTTCTTGCAAGTCGAGCATTTGGCTCAGGCATGCTCAGCAGGTGCTTCCGGCGTGTCTGGCAGGTGGTTCTGGTGTGTCTGAGAGCTGGTTCTGGCATGTCTGGCAGATGATTCCGGAGTGTCCACCAAGTGGTTGTGGCATACCCGGCAGGTGATTTTAGCGTGTCAGGTAGGTGGTTCCAGCGAGTCGAGTAGGTGGTTCCGGCGTGCTCGGCAGGTGGTTCAGGCGGGTCTAGCAAGTGGTTTCGGTCTGTTCGGGGAGTGGTTCCGGCATCTCAGGCACATGGTTCTGGCACGTCTGATAGGTGGTTCCGGCCGGCCTGACAGGTGTTTCCATGGTGTCCGCCAAGTGGTTCTGGCATAGCTGGCAGGTGATTTTGGCGTGACCGGCAGGTGGTTCCAGACAGCCCGGCAGGTGATTCCGAAGTGTTCACCAAATGCTTGTGGAGTAGCCGGAAGTTGATTTTGGCATGTCCAGCAGGTGGTTTTGGCGAGTCGAGCAGGTGGATCTGGCGTGCTCGGCAGGTGCTTCCGGTGTCATCGGCATGTGGTTCCGGCATGTCTGAGAGGTGGTTCCGCCATGCCCGGCAGGTGATTCCGGAGTGTTCGCCAAGTGGTTCTGGCGTAGCCGGCAGGTGATTTTGCATGTCCGGCAATGGTTCCGGCGAGGCGAGCCGGTGGTTCTGGAATGTCCGGCAGGTGGTTCCGGCATGTCCGGCAGGTGGTTCCGGCATGTCCAGCACGTGGTTCCAGCATGCCTGGCAGGTGATTCCGGAGTGTCCGGCATGTGGTTCTGGCACCTCTGAGAGGTGGTTCCGGCATGCCCGGCAGGTGATACCGGAGTGTCCGGCATTTGGTTCTGGCACCTCTGAGAGGTGGTTCCGGAATGCGTGGCCTGTGATTCCGGAGTGTCTGCCGAGTGGTTCTGGCGTAGCCGGCAGTTGATTTTGGCGTGTCCACTATGTGGTTCTGTGGAGTGGATCAGCTGGTTCCGGCATACTCGGCAGGTGGTACCGGCGTGTCCAGAACATGGTTCTGGCAAGTCTGAGAGGTGGTTCCGGCACGCCCGACAGGTGATTCCGGAGCGTCCGCCAAGTGTTTCTGGCGTACCCGGCGGGTGATTTACGCCTGTCCGACAGGTGTATCTTGCGAGTCGAGCAGGTGGCTCAGGCATGCTCAGCTGGTGCTTCCGGCGTCTCTGGCACGTGGTTCTGGTGTGTCTGAGAGCTGGTTCTGGCATCTCCGGCAGATGATTCCGGAGTGTCCACCAAGCGGTTCTTGTATACCTGGCAGGTGATTTTGGCGTGTCAGGAAGGTGGTTCCGGCTAGTTGAGCAGGTGGATAAGGCGTGCTCGCCAGGGGGTTCAGGCGGGTCTGGCAGGTGGTTTTGGTCTGTTTGGGGAGTGGTTCCGGCATCTCAGGCTCATGGTTCTGGCACGTCTGAGAGGTGGTTCCGGCCGGCCCGACAGGTGTTTCCATGGTGTCCGCCAAGTGGTTCTGGCATAGCTGGCAGGTGATGGTGGCGTGACCAGCAGGTGGTTCCAGCAAGCCCGGCAGGTGATTCCGAAGAGTTCACCAAATGGTTGTGGCGTAGCCGGCAGGTGATTTTGGCGTGTCCAGCAGGTGGTTTTGGCGAGTCGAGCAGGTGGTTCTGGCGTGCTCGGCAGGTGCTTCCGGTGTCATTGGCATGTGGTAACGGCATGTCTGAGAGGTGGTTCCGGCATGCCCGGCAGGTGGTTCCGAAGAGTTCACCAAATGGTTGCGGCGTAGCAGGCAGTTGCTTTTGGCGTGTCAGGAAGGTGGTTCCGGCTAGTTGAGCAGGTGGATCAGGCGTGCTCGCCAGGGGGTTCATGCGGGTCTGGCAGGTGGTTTCGGTCTGTTCGGGGAGTGGTTCCGGCATCTCAGGCACATGGTTCTGGCACGTCTGAGAGGTGGTTCCGGCCGGCCGGAGAGGTGTTTCCGGAGTGTCCGCCAAGTGGTTCTGGCGTAGGTGAAAGGCGACGTTGGCGTGACCGGTAGGTGGTTCCAGCCAGCCCGGCAGGTGATGCCGGAGTGTCTGCCGTGTGGTTCTGGCGTAGCTGGCAGGTGATTTTGGCGTGTCCAGCAGGTGGTTCCGGCGAGATCGGCAGGTGGTACCAGCGTGTCCGGAACATGGTTCTGGCACGGCTGAGAGATGGTTCCGTCATGCCCGGCAGGTGAATCCGGAGTGTCCGGCATGTGGTTCTGGCACCTCTGAGATGTGGTTCCCCCATGCCCGGCAGGTGATTCCGGAGTGTTCGGCATGTGGTTCTGGCACCTCTGCGAGGTGGTTCCAGCATGCCCGGCAGGTGGTTCCGGAGTGTCTGCCTAGTGGTTCTGGCATAGTCGGCAGGTGATTCTGGAGTGTCCAGCAGGTGGTTCTGGGGAGTGGATCAGGTGGTTCCGGCATTCTCGGCAGGTGGTACCGGCGTGTCCGGAACATGGTTCTGGCAAGTCTGAGAGGCGGTTCCGGCATGCCCGACAGGTGATTCCGGAGTGTTCGCCAAGTGGTTCTGGCGTAGCCGGCAGGTCATTTTGCATGTCCGGCGGTGGTTCCGCGAGTCGAGCCGGTGGTTCCGGTGTGTCCGGCAGGTGGTTCTGGCGTGACCGGCACGAGGTTCTGGCACGTCTGAGAGTTGGTTCCGGCATGCCCGACAGGTGATTCCGGAGTGTCCGCCACGTGGTTCTGGCGTACCCGGCAGGTGATTTTGGCGTGTCTGGCAGGTGTTTCTTGCAAGTCGAGCATTTGGCTCAGGCATGCTCAGCAGGTGCTTCCGGCGTGTCTGGCAGGTGGTTCTGGTGTGTCTGAGAGCTGGTTCTGGCGTGTCTGGCAGATGATTCCGGAGTGTCCACCAAGTGGTTGTGGCATACCCGGCAGATGATTTTAGCGTGTCAGGTAGGTGGTTCCAGCGAGTAAAGTAGGTGGTTCCGGCGTGCTCGGCAGGTGGTTCAGGCGGGTCTGGCAGGTGGTTTCGGTCTGTTCGGGGAGTGGTTCCGGCATCTCAGGCACATGGTTCTGGCACGTCTGATAGGTGGTTCCGGCCGGCCCGACAGGTGTTTCCATGGTGTCCGCCAAGTGGTTCTGGCATAGCTGGCAGGTGATGTTGGCGTGACCGGCAGGTGGTTCCAGTCAGCCCGGCATATGATTCCGAATGTTCACCAAATGCTTGTGGAGTAGCCGGAAGTTGATTTTGGCATGTCCAGCAGGTGGTTTTGGCGAGTCGAGCAGGTGGTTCTGGCGTGCTCGGCAGGTGCTTCCTGTGTCATCGGCATGTGGTTCCGGCATGTCTGAGAGGTGGTTCCGCCATGCCCGGCAGGTGATTCCGGAGTGTTCCCCAAGTGGTTCTGGCATAGCCGGCAGGTGATTTTGCATGTCCGGCAATGGTTCCGGCGAGTCGAGCCGCTGGTTCCGGCATGCCCGGCAGGTGATTCCGGAGTGTCCGGCATGTGGTTCTGGCACCTCTGAGAGGTGGTTCCGGCATGCCCGGCAGGTGGTTCCGGCGTGCCTGCCGAGTGGTTCTGGCGTAGTCGGCAGGTGATTGTGGCGTGTCCAGCAGGTTTTTCTGAGGAGTGGATCAGGTGGTTCCGGCATACTCTGCAGGTGGTACCGGCGTGTCCGGAACATGGTTCTGGCAAGTCTGAGAGGTGGTTCCGGCATGCCCGACAGGTGATTCCGGAGTGTTCGCCAAGTGGTTCTGGCGTAGCCGGCAGGTCATTTTGCATGTCCGGCGGTGGTTCCGCGAGTCGAGCCGGTGGTTCCGGTGTGTCCGGCAGGTGGTTCTGGCGTGACCGGCACGAGGTTCTGGCACGTCTGAGAGTTGGTTCCGGCATGCCCGACAGGTGATTCCGGAGTGTCCGCCACGTGGTTCTGGCGTACCCGGCAGGTGATTTTGGCGTGTCTGGCAGGTGTTTCTTGCAAGTCGAGCATTTGGCTCAGGCATGCTCAGCAGGTGCTTCCGGCGTGTCTGGCAGGTGGTTCTGGTGTGTCTGAGAGCTGGTTCTGGCATGTCTGGCAGATGATTCCGGAGTGTCCACCAAGTGGTTGTGGCATACCCGGCAGGTGATTTTAGCGTGTCAGGTAGGTGGTTCCAGTGAGTCGAGTAGGTGGTTCCGGCGTGCTCGGCAGGTGGTTCAGGCGGGTCTGGCAGGTGGTTTCGGTCTGTTCGGGGAGTGGTTCCGGCTTCTCAGGCACATGGTTCTGGCACGTCTGATAGGTGGTTCCGGCCGGCCCGACAGGTGTTTCCATGGTGTCCGCCAAGTGGTTCTGGCATAGCAGGCAGGTGACGTTGGCGTGACCGGCAGGTGGTTCCAGCCATCCCGGCAGGTGATTCCGAAGTTTTCACCAAATGGTTGTGGCGTAGCCGGAATCTGATTTTGGCATGTCCAGCAGGTGGTTTTGGCGAGTCGAGCAGGTGGTTCTGGCGTGCTCGGCAGGTGCTTCCGGTGTCATTGGCATGTGGTTCCGGCATGTCTGAGAGGTGGTTCCGCCATGCCCGGCAGGTGATTCCGGAGTGTTCGCCAAGTGGTTCTGGCGTAGCCGGCAGGTGATTTTGCATGGCCGGCAATGGTTCCGGCGAGTCGAGCCGGTGGTTCTGGCATGTCCGGCAGGTGGTTCTGGCATGCCCGGCAGGTGATTCCGCAGTCTCCGTCATTTGGTCCTGGCACCTCTGAGAGGTGGTTCAGGCATTCCCGACAGGTGATTCCGGAGTGTTCGCCAAGTGGTTCTGGCGTAGCCGGCAGGTCATTTTGCATGTCCAGCGGTGGTTCCGGCGAGTCGAGCCGGTGGTTCTGGCGTGTCCAGCAGGTGGTTCTGGCGTGACCGGCACGAGGTTCTGGCACGTCTGAGAGTTGGTTCCGGCATGCCCGACAGGTGATTCCGGAGTGTCCGGCATGTGGTTTAGGCACCTCTGAGAGTTGGTTCCGGCATGCCCGGCAGGTGATACCGGAGTGTCCGGCATGTGGTTCTGGCACCTCTGAGAGGTGGTTCTTGCAAGCCCGGCAGTTTGTTACGGAGTGTCTGCCGAGTGGTTCTGGAGTAGCCGGCAGGTGATTCTGGCGTATCTAGCAGGTGGTCCTGTGGAGTGGATCAGGTGGTTCCGGCATACTCGGCAGGTGGTACCGGCGTGTCCGGAACATGGTTCTGGCAAGTCTGAGAGGTGGTACCGGCATGCCCGACAGGTGATTCCGGAGTGTTCGCCAAGTGGTTCTGGCGTAGCCGGCAGGTCATTTTGCATGTCCGGCGGTGGTTCCGGCGAGTCGAGCCGGTTGTTGCGGCGTATCCAGCAGGTGTTTCCGGTCTGTCCGGCAGGTGATTCTGGCGTGACCGGCACGAGGTTCTGGCACGTCGGAGAGCTGGTTCCGGCATGCCCGACAGGTGATTCCGGAGTGTCCGCCACGTGGTTCTGGCGTACCCGGCAGGTGATTTTGGCGTGTCTGGCAGGTGTTTCTTGCAAGTCGAGCATTTGGCTCAGGCATGCTCAGCAGGTGCTTCCGGCGTGTCTGGCACGTGGTTCTGGTGTGTCTGAGAGCTGGTTCTGGCATGTCCGGCAGATGATTCCGGAGTGTCCACCAAGTGGTTGTGGCATACCCGGCAGGTGATTTTAGCGTGTCATGTAGCTGGATCCGGCGAGTCGAGTAGGTGGTTCCGGCGTGCTCGGCAGGTGGTTCAGGCGGGTCTGGCAGGTGGTTTCGGTCTGTTCGGGGTGTGTTTCCGGCATCTCAGGCACATGGTTCTGGCACGTCTGATAGGTGGTTCCGGCCGGCCCGACAGGTGTTTCCATGGTGTCCCACAAGTGGTTCTGGCATAGCTGGCAGGTGATGTTGGCGTGACACGCAGGTGGTTCCAGCCAGCCAAGCAGGTGATTCCAAAGAGTTCACCAAATGTTTGTGGCGTAGCCGGCAGGTGATTTTGGCGTGTCCAGCAGGTGGTTTTGGTGAGTCGAGCAGGTGGATCTGGCGGGCTCGGCAGGTGCTTCCGGTGTCATTGGCATGTGGTTCTGGCATGTCTGAGAGGTGGTTCCGCCATGCCCGGCAGGTGATTACGGAGTGTTCGCCAAGTGGTTCTGGCGTAGCCGGCAGGTGATTTTGCATGTCCGGCAATAGTTCCGGCGAGGCGAGCCGGTGGTTCTGGAATGTCCGGCAGGTGGTTCCGGCATGTCCGGCAGGTGGTTCCGGCATGTCCAGCACGTGGTTCCAGCATGCCTGGCAGGTGATTCCGGAGTGTCCGGCATGTGGTTCTGGCACCTCTGAGAGGTGGTTCCGGCATGCCCGGCAGGTGATACCGGAGTGTCCGGCATTTGGTTCTGGCACCTCTGAGAGGTGGTTCCGGAATGCGTGGCCTGTGATTCCGGAGTGTCTGCCGAGTGGTTCTGGCGTAGCCGGCAGTTGATTTTGGCGTGTCCACTATGTGGTTCTGTGGAGTGGATCAGCTGGTTCCGGCATACTCGGCAGGTGGTACCGGCGTGTCCAGAACATGGTTCTGGAAAGTCTGAGAGGTGGTTCCGGCACGCCCGACAGGTGATTCCGGAGCGTCCGCCAAGTGTTTCTGGCGTACCCGGAGGGTGATTTACGCCTCTCCGACAGGTGTATCTTGCGAGTCGAGCAGGTGGCTCAGGCATGCTCAGCTGGTGCTTCCGGCGTCTCTGGCACGTGGTTCTGGTGTGTCTGAGAGCTGGTTCTGGCATCTCCGGCAGATGATTCCGGAGTGTCCACCAAGCGGTTCTTGTATACCTGGCAGGTGATTTTGGCGTGTCAGGAAGGTGGTTCCGGCTAGTTGAGCAGGTGGATAAGGCGTGCTCGCCAGGGGGTTCAGGCGGGTCTGGCAGGTGGTTTTGGTCTGTTCGGGGTGTGGTTCCGGCATCTCAGGCTCATGGTTCTGGCACGTCTGAGAGGTGGTTCCGGCCGGCCCGACAGGTGTTTCCATGGTGTCCGCCAAGTGGTTCTGGCATAGCTGGCAGGTGATGTTGGCGTGACCAGCAGGTGGTTCCAGCAAGCCCAGCAGGTGATTCCGAAGAGTTCACCAAATGGTTGTGGCGTAGCCGGCAGGTGATTTTGGCGTGTCCAGCAGGTGGTTTTGGCGAGTCGAGCAGGTGGTTCTGGCGTGCTCGGCAGGTGCTTCCGGTGTCATTGGCATGTGGTAACGGCATGTCTGAGAGTTGGTTCCGGCATGCCCGGCAGGTGGTTCCGAAGAGTTCACCAAATGGTTGCGGCGTAGCAGGCAGTTGCTTTTGGCGTGTCAGGAAGGTGGTTCCGGCTAGTTGAGCAGGTGGATCAGGCGTGCTCGCCAGGGGGTTCATGCGGGTCTGGCAGGTGGTTTCGGTCTGTTCGGGGAGTGGTTCCGGCATCTCAGGCACATGGTTCTGGCACGTCTGAGAGGTGGTTCCGGCCGGCCCGACAGGTGTTTCCATGGTGTCCGCCAAGTGGTTCTGGCATAGCTGGCAGGTGATGTTGGCGTGACCGGCAGGTGGTTCCAGTCAGCCCGGCATGTGATTCCGAATGTTCACCAAATGCTTGTGGAGTAGCCGGAAGTTGATTTTGGCATGTCCAGCAGGTGGTTTTGGCGAGTCGAGCAGGTGGTTCTGGCGTGCTCGGCAGGTGCTTCCTGTGTCATCGGCATGTGGTTCCGGCATGTCTGAGAGGTGGTTCCGCCATGCCCGGCAGGTGATTCCGGAGTGTTCCCCAAGTGGTTCTGGCATAGCCGGCAGGTGATTTTGCATGTCCGGCAATGGTTCCGGCGAGTCGAGCCGCTGGTTCCGGATGTCCGGCAGGTGGTTCCGGCATGCCCGGCAGGTGATTCCGGAGTGTCCGGCATGTGGTTCTGGCACCTCTGAGAGGTGGTTCCGGCATGCCCGGCAGGTGGTTCCGGCGTGTCTGCCGAGTGGTTCTGGCGTAGTCGGCAGGTGATTGTGGCGTGTCCAGCAGGTGGTTCTGAGGAGTGGATCAGGTGGTTCCGGCATACTCTGCAGGTGGTACCGGCGTGTCCGGAACATGGTTCTGGCAAGTCTGAGAGGTGGTTCCGGCATGCCCGACAGGTGATTCCGGAGTGTTCGCCAAGTGGTTCTGGCGTAGCCGGCAGGTGATTTTGCATTGCCGGCAATGGTTCCGGCGAGTCGAGCCGGTGGTTCCGGCATGTCCGGAAGGTGGTTCCGGCATGCCCGGCAGGTGATTCCGCAGTCTCCGTCATTTGGTCCTGGCACCTCTGAGAGGTGGTTCAGGCATGCCCGACAGGTGATTCCGGAGTGTTCGCCAAGTGGTTCTGGCGTAGCCGGCAGGTCATTTTGCATGTCGAGCGGTGGTTCCGGCGAGTCGAGCCGGTGGTTCTGGCGTAGCCGGCAGTTGCTCTTGGCGTGTCCACTAGGTGGTTCTGGGGAGTGGATCAGCTGGTTCCGGCATACTCGGCAGGTGGTACCGGCGTGTCCAGAACATGGTTCTGGCAAGTCTGAGAGGTGGTTCCGGCACGCCCGACAGTGATTCCGGAGCGTCCGCCAAGTGTTTCTGGCGTACCCGGCAGGTGATTTTGGCATGTCCGACAGGTGTTTCTTGCGAGTCGAGCAGGTGGCTCAGGCATGCTCAGCTGGTGCTTCCGGCGTCTCTGGCACGTGGTTCTGGTGTGTCTGAGAGCTGGTTCTGGCATGTCCGGCAGATGATTCCGGAGTGTCCACCAAGTGGTTCTGGTATACCTGGCAGGTGATTTTGGCGTGTCAGGAAGGTGGTTCCGGCTAGTTGAGCAGGTGGATCGGGCGTGCTCGCCAGGGGGTTCATGCGGGTCTGGCAGGTGGTTTCGGTCTTTTCGGGGAGTGGTTCCGGCATCTCAGGCACATGGTTCTGGCACGTCTGAGAGGTGGTTCCGGCCGGCCGGAGAGGTGTTTCCAGAGTGTCAGCCAAGTGGTTCTGGCGTAGGTGAAAGGCGACGTTGGCGTGAGCGGTAGATGGTTCCAGCCAGCCCAAAGGTGATTCCAGAGTGTCTGCGGTGTGGTTCTGGCGTAGCTGGCAGGTGATTTTGGGGTGTCCAGCAGGTGGTTCCGGCGAGAACGGCAGGTGGTACCAGCGTGTCCGGAACATGGTTCTGGCACGGCTGAGAGATGGTTCCGTCATGCCCGGCAGGTAATCCGGAGTGTCCGGCATGTGGTTCTGGCACCTCTGAGTTGTGGTTCCCCCATGTCCGGCAGGTGATTCCGGAGTGTTCGGCATGTGGTTCTGGCACCTCTGAGAGGTGGTTCCAGCATGCCCGGCAGGTGTTTCCGGAGTGTCTGCCTAGTGGTTCTGGCGTAGTCGGCAGGTGATTCTGGCGTGTCCAGCAGGTGGTTCTGTGGAGTGGATCAGGTGGTTCCGGCATTCTCAGCAGGTGGTACCGGCGTGTCAGGAACATGGTTCTGGCAAGTCTGAGATGCGGTTCCGGCATGCCCGACAGGTGATTCCGGAGTGTTCGCGAAGTGGTTCTGGCGTAGCCGGCAGGTCATTTTGCATGTCCAGCGGTGGTTCCGCGAGTCGAGCCGGTGGTTCCGGTGTCATCGGCATGTGGTTCCGGCATGTCTGAGAGGTGGTTCCGCCATGCCCGGCAGGTGATTCCGGAGTGTTCCCCAAGTGGTTCTGGCATAGCCGGCAGGTGATTTTGCATGTCCGGCAATGGTTCCGGCGAGTCGAGCCGCTGGTTCCGGCATGTCCGGCAGGTGGTTCCGGCATGCCCGGCAGGTGATTCCGGAGTGTCCGGCATGTGGTTCTGGCACCTCTGAGAGGTGGTTCCGGCATGCCCGGCAGGTGGTTCCGGCGTGTCTGCCGAGTGGTTCTGGCGTACTCGGCAGGTGATTGTGGCGTGTCCAGCAGGTGGTTCTGAGGAGTGGATCAGGTGGTTCCGGCATACTCTGCAGGTGGTACCGGCGTGTCCGGAACATGGTTCTGGCAAGTCTGAGAGGTGGTTCCGGCATGCCCGACAGGTGATTCCGGAGTGTTCGCCAAGTGGTTGTGGCATACCCGGCAGGTGATTTTAGCGTGTCAGGTAGGTGGTTCCAGCGAGTCGAGTAGGTGGTTCCGGCGTGCTCGGCAGGTGGTTCAGGCGGGTCTGGCATGTGGTTTCGGTCTGTTCGGGGAGTGGTTCCGGCATCTCAGGCACATGGTTCTGGCACGTATGATAGGTGGTTCCGGCCGGCCCGACAGGTGTTTCCATGGTGTCCGCCAAGTGGTTCTGGCATAGCTGGCAGGTGATGTTGGCGTGACCGGCAGGTGGTTCCAGCCAGCCTGGCATGTGATTCCGAAGAGTTCACCAAATGGTTGTGGCCTAGCCGGCAGGTGATTTTGGCGTGTCCAGCAGGTGGTTTTGGAGAGTCAAGCAGGTTGTTCTGGCGTGCTCGGCGGGTGCTTCAGGTGTCATTAGCATGTGGTTCCGGCATGTCTGAGAGGTGGTTCCGCCATGCCCGGCAGGTGATTCCGGAGTGTTCGCCAAGTGGTTCTGGCGTAGCCGGCAGGTGATTTTGCATGGCCGGCAATGGTTACGGCGAGTCGAGCCGGTGGTTCCGGCATGTCCGGCAGGTGGTTCCGGCATGACCGGCAGGTGATACCGGAGTGTTCGCCAAGTGGTTCTGGCGTAGCCGGCAGGTGATTTTGCATGTCCGGCAATGGATCCGGCGAGTCGAGCCGGTGGTTCCGGAATGTCCGGCAGGTGGTTCCGGCATGTCCGGCAGGTGGTTCCGGCATGTCCAGCACGTGGTTCCAGCATGCCCGGCAGGTGATTCCGGAGTGTCCGGCATGTGGTTCTGGAACCTCTGAGAGGTGGTTCCGGCATGCATGGCAGGTGATACCGGAGTCTCCGGCATTTGGTTCTGGCACCTCTGAGAGGTGGTTCCGGAATGCCTGTCATGTGATTCCGGAGTGTCTGCCGAGTGGTTCTGGCGTGTCCAGCAGGTGTTTCCGGTCTTTCCGGCACGTGGTTCTGGCGTGTCCGGCACGAGGTTCTGGCACGTCTGAGAGTTGGTTCCGGCATGCCCGACAGGTGATTCCGGAGTGTCCGCCACGTGGTTCTGGCGTACCCGGCAGGTGATTTTGGCGTGTCTGGCAGGTGTTTCTTGCAAGTCGAGCATTTGGCTCAGGCATGCTCAGCAGGTGCTTCCGGCGTGTCTGGAACGTGGTTCTGGTGTGTCTGAGAGCTGCTTCTGGCATGTCCGGCAGATGATTCCGGAGTGTCCACCAAGTGGTTGTGGCATACCCGGCAGGTGATTTTAGCGTGTCAGGTAGGTGGTTCCAGCGAGTCGAGTAGGTGGTTCCGGCGTGCTCGGCAGGTGGTTCAGGTGGGTCTGGCAGGTGGTTTCGGTCTGTTCGGGGAGTGGTTCCGGCATCTCAGGCACATGGTTCTGGCACGTCTGATAGGTGGTTCCGGCCGGCCCGACAGGTGTTTCCATGGTGTCCGCCAAGTGGTTCTGGCATAGCTGGCAGGTGATGTTGGCGTGACCGGCAGGTGGTTCCACTCAGCCCGGCAGGTGATTCCGAAGTGTTCACCAAATGCTTGTGGAGTAGCCGGAAGTTGATTTCGGCATGTCCAGCAGGTGGTTTTGGCGAGTCGAGCAGGTGGTTCTGGCGTGCTCGGCAGGTGCTTCCTGTGTCATCGGCATGTGGTTCCGGCATGTCTGAGAGGTGGTTCCGCCATGCCCGGCAGGTGATTCCGGAGTGTTCCCCAAGTGGTTCTGGCATAGCCGGCAGTTGATTTTGCATGTCCGGCAATGGTTCCGGCGAGTCGAGCCGCTGGTTCCGGCATGTCCGGCAGGTGGTTCCGGCATGCCCGGCAGGTGATTCCGGAGTGTCCGGCATGTGGTTCTGGCACCTCTGAGAGGTGGTTCCGGCATGCCCGGCAGGTGGTTGCGGCGTGTCTGCCGACTGGTTCTGGCGTAGTCGGCAGGTGATTGTGGCGTGTCCAGCAGGTGGTTCTGAGGAGTGGATCAGGTGGTTCCGGCATACTCTGCAGGTGGTACCGGCGTGTCCGGGACATGGTTCTGGCAAGTCTGAGAGGTGGTTCCGGCATGCCCGACAGGTGATTCCGGAGTGTCCGGCATGTGGTCCTGGCACCTCTGAGAGGTGGTTCCGGCATGCCCGGCAGGTGATTCCGGAGTGTTCGCCAAGTGGTTCTGGCGTAGCCGGCAGGTCATTTTGCATGTCCGGGGGTGGTTCCGGCGAGTCGAGCCGGTGGTTCTGGCGTGTCCAGCAGGTGGTTCTGGCGTGACCGGCACGAGGTTCTGGCACGTCTGAGAGTTGGTTCTGGCATGCCCGACAGGTGATTCCGGAGTGTCCGCCACGTGGTTCTGGCGTACCCGGCAGGTGATTTTGGCGTGTCTGGCAGGCTTTTCTTGCAAGTAGAGCATGTGGCTCAGGCATGCTCAGCAGGTGCTTCCGGCGTGTCTGGCACGTGGTTCTGGTGTGTCTCAGAGCTGGTTCTGGCATGTCCGGCAGATGATTCCGGAGTGTCCACCAAGTGGTTGTGGCATACCTGGCAGGTGATTTTAGCGTGTCAGGTAGGTGGTTCCAGCGAGTCGAGTAGGTGGTTCCGGCGTGCTCGGCAGGTGGTTCAGGCGGGTCTGGCAGGTGGTTTCGGTCTGTTCGGGGTGTGGTTCCGGCGTCTCAGGCACATGGTTCTGGCACGTCTGATAGGTGGTTCCGGCCGGCCCGACAGGTGTTTCCATGGTGTCCGCCAAGTGGTTCTGGCATAGCTGGCAGGTGATGTTTGTGTGACCGGCACGTGGTTCCAGAAAGCCCGGCAGGTGATTCCGAAGAGTTCACCAAATGGTTGTGGCCTAGCCGGCAGGTGATTTCGGCGTGTCCTGCAGGTGGTTTTGGCGAGTCAAGCAGGTCGTTCTGGCGTGCTCGGCAGGTGCTTGCGGTTTCATTGGCATGTGGTTCCGGCATGTCTGAGAGGTGGTTCCGCCATGCCCGGCAGGTGATTCCGGAGTGTTCGCCAAGTGGTTCTGGCGTAGCCGGCAGGTGATTTTGCATGTCCGGCAATGGTTCCGGCGAGTCGAGCCGGTGGTTCCGGCATGTCCGGCAGGTGATTCCGGCATGTCCAGCAGGTGGTTCTGAGAAGTGGATCAGGTGGTTCCGGCAGGCACGGCAGGTGATTCCGGAGTGTCCGGCATGTGATTCTGTCACCTCTGAGAGTTTGTTCTGGCATGCCCGGCAGGTGATACCACAGTGTCCGGCATTTGGTTCTGGCACCTCTGACAGGTGGTTCCGGGATGCCTGGCATGTGATTCCGGAGTGTCTGCCGAGTGGTTCTGGCGTGTCCAGCAGGTGTTTCCGGTCTTTCCGGCAGGTGGTTCTGGCGTGTCCGGCACGAGGTTCTGGCACGTCTGAGAGTTGGTTCCGGCATGCCCGACAGGTGATTCCGGAGTGTCCGCCACGTGGTTCTGGCGTACCCGGCAGGTGATTTTGGCGTGTCTGGCAGGTGTTTCTTGCAAGTCGAGCATTTGGCTCAGGCATGCTCAGCAGGTGCTTCCGGCGTGTCTGGCAGGTGGTTCTGGTGTGTCTGAGAGCTGGTTCTGGCGTGTCTGGCAGATGATTCCGGAGTGTCCACCAAGTGGTTGTGGCATACCCGGCAGGTGATTTTAGCGTGTCAGGTAGGTGGTTCCAGCGAGTCGAGTAGGTGGTTCCGGCGTGCTCGGCAGGTGGTTCAGGCGGGTCTGGCAGGTGGTTTCGGTCTGTTCGGGGAGTGGTTCCGGCATCTCAGGCACATGGTTCTGGCACGTCTGATAGGTGGTTCCGGCTGGCCCGACAGGTGTTTCCATGGTGTCCGCCAAGTGGTTCTGGCATAGCTGGCAGGTGATGTTGGCGTGACCGGCAGGTGGTTCCAGTCAGCCCGGCATGTGATTCCGAATGTTCACCAAATGCTTGTGGAGTAGCCGGAAGTTGATTTTGGCATGTCCAGCAGGTGGTTTTGGCGAGTCGAGCAGGTGGTTCTGGCGTGCTCGGCAGGTGCTTCCTGTGTCATCGGCATGTGGTTCCGGCATGTCTGAGAGGTGGTTCCGCCATGCCCGGCAGGTGATTCCGGAGTGTTCCCCAAGTGGTTCTGGCATAGCCGGCAGGAGATTTTGCATGTCCGGCAATGGTTCTGGCGAGTCGAGCCGCTGGTTCCGGCATGTCCGGCAGGTGGTTCCGGCATGCCCGGCAGGTGATTCCGGAGTGTCCGGCATGTGGTTCTGGCACCTCTGAGAGGTGGTTCCGGCATGCCCGGCAGGTGGTTCCGGCGTGTCTGCCGAGTGGTTCTGGCGTACTCGGCAGGTGATTGTGGCGTGTCCAGCAGGTGGTTCTGAGGAGTGGATCAGGTGGTTCCGGCATACTATGCAGGTGGTACCGGCGTGTCCGGAACATGGTTCTGGCAAGTCTGAGAGGTGGTTCCGGCATGCCCGACAGGTGATTCCGGAGTGTTCGCCAAGTGGTTGTGGCATACCCGGCAGGTGATTTTAGCGTGTCAGGTAGGTGGTTCCAGCGAGTCGAGTAGGTGGTTCCGGCGTGCTCGGCAGGTGGTTCAGGCGGGTCTGGCATGTGGTTTCGGTCTGTTCGGGGAGTGGTTCCGGCATCTCAGGCACATGGTTCTGGCACGTATGATAGGTGGTTCCGGCCGGCCCGACAGGTGTTTCCATGGTGTCCGCCAAGTGGTTCTGGCATAGCTGGCAGGTGATGTTGGCGTGACCGGCAGGTGGTTCCAGCCAGCCTGGCATGTGATTCCGAAGAGTTCACCAAATGGTTGTGGCCTAGCCGGCAGGTGATTTTGGCGTGTCCAGCAGGTGGTTTTGGAGAGTCAAGCAGGTTGTTCTGGCGTGCTCGGCGGGTGCTTCAGGTGTCATTAGCATGTGGTTCCGGCATGTCTGAGAGGTGGTTCCGCCATGCCCGGCAGGTGATTCCGGAGTGTTCGCCAAGTGGTTCTGGCGTAGCCGGCAGGTGATTTTGCATGTCCGGCAATGGTTCCGGCGAGTCGAGCC